>NC_135497.1:30100416-30469741 GCF_052857255.1 Amblyomma americanum | reverse complement strand
CATGCCACATAAAAGTGATATTCAAAAAAGGCAATCAATACGGACAAGGCTGGATAGGAGAACTGACTGAGCTGAAATAAGCATGCAGCCCGCCCGCCTGTCATAGCAGGAGAATTTCGGAAATAACCGAAAGGCGGGGTTACCCTCATTTATTCGCAAGCAAACAACTTCAGCTGGCGCTGCAGCGGGCGCTGCGATGTCTGGCAACCAACATTGTACGAGTAGTACGAGCTGTACGAACATAGCGTTGGGGCGTTGGTTGCGTTGGCCTACTATGTGGCAACCATAGAAGAGCAGCAGTTGCGGCGTGCGTTTCGCCGTCGCCGAGGGCGCGTGTGGCGTGACGCGGATGAGCAGTTTTGCGCATGCGCCGATACCATGGCCACCAGAGAGACCACACGGGTGCGCCACGCTCTTCGTCGCCGCCTCATAGAGAAACATGCATACGAAAGTATGGTTCTGTATGGCCGCCTTGCCACACGCCGCCCTATCACCAGAAAAGCGCGTCCCATGCACAGTATTGCATATAAAGGGCGGAGATGTAATGAGGGGCTCTATGACAACCTTTGACACGCATGCAGAGAAGGTGAGTCCAGCCGCTGCTAAACGATGGGATAGAGAAGAGAACATTAACTCCTCCAACCCTGAAGTTCTCACCTGGCACTTGGCTACTCAACAAAAAAAAAACGAAAGAAGGCGAAGAGAGCAGCGGAGACGCCCGAACAGAAAGAGGAACGGATTGCCAAACGGAGATGCCAATATTCCGAGCGTAATAAACGGCGCATAGCCGCCGAGATGGAGCCTATATGTCTGTCACTGCTATACATAAAGCGACCACAACAAGCTCAGCCAGAGAAACGCACCTCTCGCTACGTATATCCTGGCATAGCCGAGCTATGACACTGCCAATTGTTTTGAAATAATTTTGCGTATCCGCGCGCAAATAAGGTCGCTACGTAATGATCCAGGGCGTATTCACAATTTCGATATTTGGACATTTGTGAGGCTCTAGCTCGACGGTGAATGCTCACAATCTCCGCGAGCGGCCCGCAGTTTTGTTTGCCATTGCAGCGCGGTGGATAGGCCAGCAGGCTGGGCTGCTCTTTGTGCGTAGTGTCGCGGACGAACGTCATCGCTTTGCCGTCGACGGCGGTGTACTTAATTTCAGATCATCGACCGGCACTGCTTGTTCTGTCTCTCCCTGATGCTGCAACCAGTCGGCCGTGGCGTTTAGATGTGCTCCTGCTGGAAGGCTCACGTTCAAATGCGAGTGTGTCACAAGCTTTGAGCGCTACACTGGTCGACAGGGGCAGCAACACGTGATGCGCACCGAAGACGTAGTGGCGCTGGCATTGCTCCGGGGAAGATCCCGCGTTGCGCCGTCGCATGTCAGATGACCTGGTAGACACGGCAGCGAAACTTGAAATCTCCTAGTGGGCTGGCCACCATACGCCTCTTATGCGCGCACGGTATCATGAGCGGCCGGAGCGGTACCAAGGCCTTATTGTTGCTTCGTCCCTGTCTGCCGCAGCTTGGTGATGTAGACGCGGCCCTTGTCCACATCCCGAAATGTAGCGGTTCGCAAGACCAAGCTATGTACACAGCTCAAGACCAGGTGGTCAATCGCCCAATGTGTTGTCGCAGGCACATTTATGGCGCATTTCGACACTATGCCGCAAACAGCCATCGCAGTAGATGAGGCGGCTGCTGTAGCACATTCGTTGTTGACCACGTTGCCGCAAAGCCCCTGAGGTACATAACGCTCATTGCGCGCCTCTGACTTAGGAGCAGCTGAAGGCTGCTCCAAATGTAATGAAACGGGGATGAGCGCCTGGCCCGGATGGTCTGCCGATGGAATGTTACCTGGTGTTCTGGAAAATCTGGGTCCATCTTTAACATCTGTTCTGCGCCGGTGTTTCGAGAGCTGTGATTTTCTCGGCAGTTTCTGGAGCGGACGAATTATTCTTATAGCTAAACGCGATTCAGGGTCACTTCGACCGGAAGACTAGAGGCAAGTAACGCTCTTCAAAGATTGTGCAGCTATAATATAGTCCGGCGCTTGAGGGGTGTGATGGAGGGGTGTGATGAGGGGTGTTATGGCGATTGGTAACCATAAAGCTTGGTCAGTTCCGGCGAGGGAGATTCACAGGCTGTTATTCGTCACTCGCGATATTAGCTCGAACACTCAAAGGCGCTCGGAGAGAGGTCTCTGTTTTTTTAGATCAGAAAAAGGCGTTTGACCGCATCGAGCATGGTTACATTTTTGGAGCACTCAGGGCTTTCAGATTCCTCGTAAGGCATACGAGGGTATCCACCGCACTCTCACTATGGATGGTTGAGGGAGTTCCCCCTTCCCCGTCACACGTAAGGTTCAGCAGGGTTGTCTCCTGTCGCCAATCCTATTTGCGCTGACCACCGAGCCTTATCTCAGAACCATTATACGACATCATGGCTTTCATGCCTTCCAAACGCAGTTAATGTGACGGCTTTTGCTGAAGCTCCACCTTACTAAATAGATTGCATCGCATTATTGGGGATCAGTGGGTGAAATAATGTGGATTAGTGGTGCAATTACTGTAATTCTATGAGATACTCCGGCAAAAGGCGCACCGACGTTTTAGCAGATGACTCATGCGTAGTATAGAGGGACAAAACCACTAGAAAAATGAAGACTGGTTTTCAGGAAAGAAAATGACGCAGTAACTCCTCACATATGTCGGTGGACACCCGAGCCGTGCCGTAAGGTAAGGGATAAATGATGGACTGAATGAAGTAAGCAAAGAGGGGAGAGGTGCCGATTTGGAGATCTCCTGAATAATTTTGCGCACACCCTCCGCGGTGGCTCAGCGCTTGGAGCACTCGGTTTCTGATCTGGACTATTTGAGTTCGAACACGAGCGCGGCGGCCGCGTTTCGATGGAGGCGAAACGCAAAGGCGTCCGTGAGCTGTGCGATGTCGCTGCATGTTAAAGATCCCCAGGTGGTCGAAATATTTCCGGAGCCCTCCACTACGGAACCTCTTTCTTTTTCCCTCCCTCCTTCATCCCTTCCTTACAGCGCAGTTCAGGTGTCCACCGAGATTTTAGTCAGATACCGCATCATTTTCTTTCTCCAAAAACTATTTTTCTAATGTTCATTTACGGTGCGGTTCATGTGTCCACCGATATTTGAGACAGATACTGCGCCATTTCCTCTCCCCAAAAAATTCCGAGCACGCGTCCTGAAAGATAACCCGCCTCGTGAATGCCTTCCCATTCATTTCCGCTGCACTGGGATAGAGATGTTGATACGAACAACGCCTTCATGTTACGTCACTGCGGCCCAAGATGAAAAACACCCTTGCGCAGCCGTTGTTTCCTGAGAGATGCAGGCGGCGCCGCTTTCCAGGAACCTCGAGTAAAGTCGTATACGCCGGTCTCGCGACCGTTGTGCCAGGACCTTGCGCCCACGCTCGTGTTCCGATGTCTCGGCTACAGAGAAGAGCGCTAACAGCGTATACATTATATAGACGAGACGCGCAAGCCAGTCATGTGGCCAGGTTATTGAACCGGCTGCTAAGACTTTCAGGGCATATTCGTGTGTCTAAATTTCAGCTTGTAAGAATCGCAATTTAGTTTTGCTGAAACTAAAGCAAAAAATTTGGTGACCTAAAGTTAGTTATCTCTTTTCCAGGTGAGACTCGGCGTCTGTAATAGATAGGATTGATTTCAACAGGTGTTTGCAAGTGGCGTTTGATTTTGTACTTATTGGAATAATTTTTCTGGTGAATACTCAAGTGGTGCTTAGATATATGTTAAAGGAAAGCAGGTTAGGTGTAGTGACTGTGAGGTGTTTGTGAATTTGGAGAGGTTTGATAAGGTGGAAGGCGCGGATTTCATGCGAAATGTACACGACTGGATAAGGTTTTCGAAGAAAACGGCGCACTATCGTCACTAGTAGGGAATGCCCTGGAAGAACCGATGGAGGGTAGACTGCGGAAAAGCTGAATGGTTGACAGAAATGGAGGGAAAAGTGGCTGCTACAGCCACTGTAAGCCACGTGGATGGCCACGTGGATGGGACCCGTACGGGCACGCAGACAAACTAAGGAGATCAGGAAGGCTTGAACAGGAATAGTACCAAGAGTTTATGTGCGGCCTAGTTGGTGTATTGTGTTTCCATCCAGTCCAAGGAACGAGTACTGTGTCTGTCCTCTTCGTTCTCGTCCTTTGCGCTGTGCATAAACAGGAACGACTATTCTTAGGTAAGAAATCTGGAAGTGTGGAATGAAGGAATGTAAAACCCAGAAAGGAGGTCATGGTCAGAGCCGACAGGACGACAGGGCGAAAGCGTCAGAGTGATAACAACTAGCAGATAAGTGAAGTTGGTAGAGAGGAAGTGAGAACGCAGGTGCTTATCGCTGGTGACTCCAACATGAAAAGGTATGCCGGAACTATAATGAAGCAGGCAAAGGGCGACTGCAAGTCGATATTTTCCTGGGGAGGACGTGAACGCGGGGCTACACACAAAAGAGACAAATAGTCATACAGTGTTGCCTTGCGTAATTTGGTAATAGTATTGGCAAGAATATATGTTGTTCTGAATGGCCACGCAGCACCAGTAGCGGAACGATTAGCGCAAGGAGCTAGGACATGCGGGCATAACGCCGCAGGTGCAGATCGTCGGCACCGGAAGTCCTTGGACGGAACAGAGATGTCGAGAGGGACGTGGTAACTGTTAATCGGGAGATCAGGAAGTTGGGCCAAGAGAAGGACTTCGAAGTGGCTGAAATCAACAGGGAAGTGCGGCTAGCAGGCGTTGGCAGTTGTGGACGAGATGGCATCCGTTTCAGTGGAAGGGTGCAAGCAGAAATCCGCTGGGGGCTGGCGGGTCATGCGATAGCTTTTTTATGGGGTCGACGTGGACTTCGGGCTTAGGAATAGGAAGAAGCGAAGAATAAAGTGAAATAAAAACGGAAGTATATAGTGTTAAGGCACAAAAATAAATTTATTACCAAGACCATTTACGGCAACATACACGAGGGCTAGGTAGAGAGAGGGTAGGCAGAAGATTTATTGACACTCACAAAGTGAACAAGAGAAGAGAAAGCCTCTCGGTGCTTTCCAATATTTCGAAAAGAGGACTTGTAAGTCATAATGTTGAATGGCGCAAAGCAACAAACACATGTCGGAAGACACAGAGACAGAAAGAACGCCTCTGTGTCTTCGTGTGTTTTTTCCTTTGCTCCGTTCAAATTTATAATGAACTAACTAGCCCAAGAGCAAATGTTGGTCTTAGCCTGTCCGCATTCCACAGCCCCGGATTCCTTTCTGCTCAGGTGGCCTCTTTGTTTTCGCATTTTTGCAGGTCAACCGGTCAATCATGTTTAACAGCCTTTATGCCTGGACAAGATTCACCCTCCCCATCCTAACTCCATTCCCACTTCACACCCTCGTTCCCCTCACCGGGCCTTCCTCCCCAGAGTGAAAGCCGTTTTTAAACTCCGCCAATGAGAGCGTTTAGCCCAGACAGAGACAGGTCCTCTTGGCGAAACGTTGGCAAGCGCTCTGAGGCTTTCCCCTTCCTTGTTCACTTTGTGAAAGCAAGAAAGCTCAAAGAGCGCGAAATGGCTAGAAATAGAACAGCAGTCAAAGGAAGAAGAAATTGGCGTTCGCGCTTCGTGCGAGACATATCTCGGGGATCTAGAAGACCCACCTTTTGTCGATGGCTGTTTCTGGGAGAGGTGTAACAGAACAAAAACGGAGAAGAAAGAACGCTGACACATCAACAAATAAACTGGCAGAGATTTAACTTAATTTGAAAAGTGCATGTCTGGGTATCGAGGACAATTTCAGGCCAGAAATAAAATGTGCAAACCAATTTTTGAAAAACCTGCTGTGCTAGCAAAAAGTAGCGACATGACCACACGATTAATAATTGAAGCTGAAAGGATAAATGCTTCGGGTGAAACATGTGTAAGCACTCCCTCTCTCTTTCTATGTGATAAGAAACTCTTGTTTCTGAGGCAACGGTACGGTTAGCACAGGTGATGACGTGTCTTTGATGTATATGTATGTTGCATGTGTAAAATAAAATTTGTTGGAAGTTAGCGCTCGTGTTGTTCGTTTTGTTCTGTGTCCTGTCTAATCTGCGCTATAGTCTCTTGCTAGAAATAAAGAGTATTAAAATGTCCTAATTATGATAGAAAAGAGTTGGAAGACGATGCCGATATAATGGTATTGGCCGCAGAGGCTACAGAACATTTTTTAAGAGTGGGGGACGACTTCGAGTTTGTTAATGAGTTTATTCTGTTTGTTTTCAAAAATTCAAATAATTCTTAATTTTTTTCCACATTTTTGTCTCATTCTGCAATATTCAAAGGTGGGTTAGTTTCATGCATATAAAGTTTAAAATTAAGCGGGCAGCTTTAGAAAGATGTGCAAACAGTATAGTTATTCACTGCATTAACGAAGTTACCGCATAGTCTCTATCAGTTATGCTAATCATGGCCAAGAAGTCAATCAACGACTTTTACTGGCATGCATATTACTCAAAAAGCTTTAGTTCTAGCTACGAAGCTAGATAGCTCAGCCACATTGTCTTTCCCTGTGCTTTACATAAATAACGCTCTAGAATTGAAGCGTTGGTCAAAAATCTTGATGTGGGCGCAAACAGTTCGTGATTGGCGAGAGGGGTAGGGGAGTTGCACCCTCTGGAGAAATGTCGAGGGAGCGACTGCCGTCGCCCTCCTCCATCCCCTCGCTTCCTCTTGTTCCGAACTCCCTGATCAGGGCATAACAAAGTAAAAATGGCCACATCGATAATCTGAATGCATAGACAGATCGTAAAGGAGGGTTGAGGCTAGAACTTTATGAGCAGCGCGACTTAGTGATTGTTGTAAATAGAGAACCTAAATATGAAGGACAAATAGTATCGGATTTACAGAAGGGCCAGAAGACTATTTAGAACTGCGTAATGTAGCAGGCAGTCTAGAGCAAGTTTGGCAGCACAGAAATAGACGAGGAGGGGGAGTGCTGTTTGGGAAGTGATCGTAAAAGAATTAATCTGCAGACGGAACACCCGGTCAAAAGAAAAAAATTCGGGAAACACAAAAAGGAAACGCAAATTTAAACGACGAATAAATAGCGCTCATAGCAGCAGGCGTTGAGGAAGCAATAGACAAAATCCCTATGGAAAAGTGGGATTTTAATCAGAACAACTCATCGGTCACAAAATGAAACAAGGAAAAGTGGCAAATCGCTGGAAAGGAGACAAGAAGCCACAAGGCTGGCAGAATAAGGAAATTAGGGAGGCCACCGAACAACGGCGGGTGGCTTTGAGAGAACACAGAGAGGCAGAGAAGAACTTTTTCAGAATGAAATGGACAAAAAATGTGAATCTTATCGATAAAAATAATTGAAAGTACTTTCTCTCGTCCAAGGTAAAATAAAGCAGTCCTTTGATCGCTGAATGGCTGAAGTTCGCTATGCAACTGAAGGGGTGCCGAGAAAATTCTGGAAACATATAAGCTCTCCTTGTAAAACGAATCAAAGAAAGCTGGAACAGATTTAAGATGCTGAGCTAAACTGTCTAGAGTGGGAAGACGCTATGAAATGCATTTAATTCGTTGTAACTGAGTCATTTAGGAGGGACGATAGGGTAATCTCCCTGAGTGGAGATGCGGGACGGGACAGCGCAACGGAAAGAGGTTACAATTGCAGAAAATTAGCCCGTGAAAAGGCGAGGGGGAATATTCTAAATGTACTATCACAATGAAAGACGAAACACAAATAAATCTAATTAGCGTTATTAGTCCAAACAGCAAGGAAGCGTTGCAAAAGCACTGGAAACAGTCATACCAAAAGGGCAAATTCTTGACATCTGGCGAAAGAGTGCAATGAATTTGATCAGTAAAGGGAAAGAAGATAGCGCCAATATGTAACCCATCAGACCTATTACGATGAGTTCGGTTAATTAGAAGCTGGAAATGCAGGGAGGGAAGTTAAAAATTCAAACATGAATATAAAGTGAAAACGTACTAACTTCAGAGCGGCTTCAGAAATGGTAGGCGCTTGACGATGTCTTGTTCGTGCTTACTCAATGTGTATCCACAGCTTTAATATAGGGGGGGGGGGGGAGGGGATCCTCTGTATTTGGCCTTCCTGGACATAAGCGGGACGTACGACAACGTAAACAGGGAGCTCCTGTGAAGCACACTCATATATGAAGGCATTGTTTATGAGATAACAGAATTGATTAGGAAAATGTACCGAGATAATAAATTTGAAATTTCAATGGGGATGAATAGGGAGTGCGACAACATTTGAGGTAGACAAAGACTAAGACAGGGTTGTCCATTGTCACCGCTGCTTTTCATTATTTGCAAGATAAATATAGAAATAGGTCTACAAGAAAGATATATTGCTTATAATCTCTCGTTTAGGCAGTGTTAGCAATCTTGTTGCTGATACCAATGCAAGAGAAACTAAGCGCACCATTTAGCAAGTCATTGTTTCAGTATTTGTGATATTTTATTTTCTTGTATTTCCGTATATGTTGTTAATACAAAATATATATATACTTGCGTTGGTTGCCACAAACATTGCAATTCCAGTAGAAATTTCTTAGTTTTCCTCGTGAATGGAAAAATGTGCACTACCAGCCCTTCAGACGATACCCTCCAGTCAATGGCGTCGACCGATTTTCACGACACGGTGGTCTGCCCTATCAAGCCGAGTCTATTCCCCTTTCATCTGCTACCCCCTGCGATTTCACGCTAGCAGGTCCAAGGAGATCGGTGAAGGGGAAGAATCGATCGAGGGGGGAAAGTCGGTCGATGCCATTGGATAAAAGGGTTCCCTCACTTGCACTTCGTCCGTGAGTGGTATCCGACTAGAATCGATTTCCTGTCACAAACAATGCATTTCAGTGTCGATTTCGTTGAAATATAGCAATTTGCTTTAGCCAATCGGTAAGGACTCCACCCGCACAAGAAATGATAAAGCGAAATGACTTCACACCACAAGCGTAGCACTACATAAGTCTAGTGGCTGCACCAAGTGGCCACCTTGATTCACCAATATAACTTGTAATGATAGTAACAGCAATCGCAGGTGTAGTCTTAGTCCGTGTCTGAAGAAGCAGACAAGGCGCATGTTCCAAGTTGAAGCGCCGATGACTCAGCGTTCCCGTGCGGCTGAACGTGGTTCGATTGCAGTAAGCAACCACTACGCCGGCAGAAAGCGCGTCTGCGCAATGGCGTCGCTGGACCCCTGGTATCTGTAATATGCTGTTCCATGTATGCTAACAAAACCAAACTGTCACAAGAACGTCGGGCTTTGTTTATAAGACGAGAGGCATTCAGCAGGCGTCCACAGCCTGCTGCGGCGTTTTAACCAACGATGCGCTTGAATGAATGTGTCTCGTCCACAATCTTCTCTCGAATCCGATGAAACAATCCGGGGTTCACGACACAAGCTTTGCACGCGACGAAGCAGAAAATGTTCGCGTTGTAGAGTGCTCCTCACAAGGGCCTCCATCTGGGATTGTCCTCCTTGAATATGCAAAACAAGACGGAGCACACGCGCACAAATTCTAACGGGCCTAATGAGGAAAAGGTCAGGCCGCCTTTGAGACGATGACCCCGAGCAGAAGCAGCGATAGCAGTGCCGTCGTGGGGCCGGCGCCGCTCTCCATGCGGTCCTCGCCCCGGCCGCTCTCCATGCGGTCTTTGCCCCGGCCGCGTTCCGGCTGGTCCGGGTCAGTCACCATTATCTTCCAGCCGAGGTAGTAGTGCGTGAAATACTGAAAAAGACAGCAGCATATAGCAACCGACGTCCTAGGAGACACGTCACGGCAAGGGGCAGTACCTGGTAGTAGACAACGTCTGGCGTGTCCTTGTCGGGGGTCCACGTGAAAGTTCCCGGTTGGCCGCCGTCGCACTGCAGGTTCAACGTCTGCTTGAAATCCTCCCAGGTACTGGATTCATCGCTCTTATCCACCGTCTTGTGCGTCCATTCGCAGTAGCGGCCGGTTCCTGCGACGCAAGGCTGGGCTCGTGAACACAAAACGGTGTTATACAATGGCGTTTCCTATAAGCGCATCTCGTTTGTACACATACGTGTCGGACACGCGTAAGGGCATACAGGCAGCGGGTGTCTCAACGAGAAGCTTGGAGAAACAACCCCCGATTGCCCACGGAGAGCACGTAGCCTTGAGCATGCTAAGTGCTGGACTGTCCACTCGCGCGCGACGACGGCGTGTCGGAGAGAAGCGATTCTGGAAACCGCTCTCCTCGCCTGAACAATGGCGGTGCGTGCCCGGTGGAAGGGTGAGAGAGGCAATTGTACTGTGGGCGCCATGTGGTGTGTGCCCGCCTGCCTGTAGGCGCAATGAATGTGACGAAAACGGGGCGAGAGGTTAGTCTCTTTGAGGACAAACCAACTTGCCACAACCATTATTCCTTCTCGGGAGCAACTGCAACAGATTCAACTGTTGATCCCCTTGAAAAGGGGTAGAACAGTTGGCCCTCAAGCAGCCGTTTAAAGAAAAAATGCAAGCGAAGCGTCATTTCCAGTGTAATTTAGATAGTTTGAGCGGCAGCACTCATTAGATATAACAACATGAAAGGAAACAAACACACATGTAAATACAAGGATTCGGGCCCGCAACCTTTGGATTTTGAACCAAGCACGGATATTACTAGGCCACCCCAGCAGGCGGTCCGGAGCAGATAATAAACGCCTTATATAGGGTAGAGCGGGGTAAAATGAGACATGGGGCAAAGTGAGACATGTCTCGTCTAGCGGCGTCTAGAGCAAAATCTTTTACAGTAAGTAGGTTTCTTAAACCATCAGTAGGTGCCGCTAAGTGTCCACTAAATTTAAGTTAAAAACGGCGGGAATCTTGAGTTGCCCACTCCCGGAAAAAAATTCTGGAGCGACTTTCGTGGACCGGCTGTACCGCCAAAAAGGTGCGAAACTTGGAGGTCCTGTTTCTTTGGACCTGTTCAGCAACGTAGCCGTGAACAACTGCGACAAGGTATGCAATTGTGTTGTTACTCCATCTCATTTGCTAGCTGCGGAAACAATTACAGTTCCTTTTGTGGTTATCTTCAGAACTGTAAAATTGATTGAGTGGGAGCCTATGGAAGGAGAAAACCGTAACAGTTCGTCGCTCGAAGCAAGTAATTGCAGTCTCTGCTTGATGAAAGTGCATACTCTAGCTCGGAGTTTTTTGCCTCGTTTTCAAGAATGGCCCGCACGTGGAAACGAAATAGACCAGGGCTGCATGGAGCGAGGCCAATAAGAAGAAGGCTCTAGAAAGCGTGCGCCAGCGAAAACATTATATTCACGCTGCACCGAAAGCCTTCTCTGTGCCTAAGGATGCCTTCAACGGCGAGCAGAACGACTGGAGACACATGGTTCATACGTACTTTGCAAGAAGCAGATTTGATCAAACAGACAAGCTACAGCCACTAGGCGTAAGCTTTTTCAAAACCTTCAAAGCTGCTTACAACAACGCATGCCGGGAGTGGCTGCTGAGAAACATTGGTAGTCGCATCACGATGGAGAATGTAGGTGAGCTGGTAAGCAAAGCTGTTGAACGATTAGGAAGCATCAGTAACATAAGCAATGGATTGCGGAAGTGTGTAGTTTGGCCATTTTCTTTCGTGCCGCTGGATGATCCTGTGTTCGATGAAGCACCATTGGAAAGCACAGCGGGACATCAGACTTGCGGTTAACGCCAAGAATACCGCTCTAACTGCTCCCCGGCTACTTCTACCGAAGACAGTGAAGAGCCCGCTCATAGTGACACGACCTTTCGAGTTCTCTCTGCTGTGCTTGCTATAAAAAAAGCAAAAAGAGGGAAGTCGGAGACAGGCACCGTTTTGTCCTCATCGCTTACAAGGCGAAGCTAGTTACAGCAAAACCTCCCAAGGAGTCAAGTATGGCCTCAAGAAAACGCAAAACCGAACGAAAGGGCTGTTAGTGGCAGTGTTCAATCACAGGATATCGACCTGAAAGGAAAACGTGCTGCGAAGCGATTAACAAGCATCAAATGTGACTGGGAGTGCCTCGTGCGCAAAGAATTACGAAGCAACACAGCGCCTCGTTCCGTGTGGACCCAATGCACGATGTGTGACGAGTGGGCTCACGAAGAGTGCGCAGGGCCCCATGGACTGTACTTCAAGTGCTCGGATTGCAAGAACAGATTTTGTTTGGTTTTGCGAAAATGTCTCGTTTAGCCCCACCTTATGTCTCGTTTTGCCCCGTGGGTGAGGAGAAAGTGAGGCAAATGTGACTTTTTTATTATTGATGAATATTCATAGTTATGATGTTGCAAGCTCACTTAATTTTGATTACCAGTTAGCTAAGATGCCAAGAAAGGTTCCTGTACAACGTTTTCGGGTTTTGAAATAAAAGAGTAAAAACGGTATGACTTTGGAAATTTTTGTCTCGTTTTGCCCCGCCCTACCCTACACAGCAAACACATTGCTTGGGTTTACCGCTCGGAGTTTTATAAAACGTATCGCTGTTCACAGCAAAGTATGCTGATTTTTCTATCATTTTGTTTTGCAAGAAGCTGAGGTAAACCTTAATGCATACACAGGGCGGTTTTAAATCGCTTTTTTTGGCAAAAAAAAGTGTTTAACCACGCATGCATTCCGGCCGGTACTTGATAACCAAAAATCCTAGTTTTCTTTTCGTTTTTTGCGCATAAGGTGGTCTTATCTGTAGCAACTCGCCGCTGCAGATTGCCGCCTAATGAAAACAAATATAGGAAGCCGTGGATCACTTCGTTTTTTGGTGCTTGCAGCGAGCGGCATAGAAGAGTAGAATGTTTGCTGCTTTCTATTTCACTGAGTATCGTTCGCACTTACACAGTATCAGATAAGCTCGTAAACAAACGGCAACGAAACGCAACTACTTATACGTGCTTAACGCTGAGCCAATTTCAACTCACATTCGACACGTACTGAAGCTCGTAGTAACTGTTTATGCACTTTCTCAGCTGACCCGCCGCGGTGGCTCAGTGGTTAGGGCACTCGGCTACTGATCCGGAGTTCCCAGGTTCGATTCCTGCCGCGGCGGCTGCGTTTTATGGAGGAAAAACGCTAAGGCGCCTGTGTGTTATGCGATGTAAGTGCATGTTAAAGATACCAAGTTGGTCGAATTTATTCCGGAGCCCTCCGCTACGGCACCTTTCTCTTCCTTTCTTCTTTCACTCCCTCCTTTATCCCTTCCCTTACGGCGCGGATCAGGTGTCCGACGATATATGAGACAGATACTGCGTCGTTTATATTCCCCAAAATCCAATTATTATTATTATTATCATTGTTATTTCTCAGCTGCCTGGTCTCTTCGGTTCTACGAAGCCTTTTTCTCACGCAATCGAGTCTATCCGCTTCGGCACGGACAGCGGCGGTGCATTCACTGGCCTTATGGCTCATTCACACTTGGGCATTCGGCGGCGAGAGCGAGCGAAATCCGCCGCCGCTCTTGCCGTATACACGCATATATACGGTGAACACTGGTTATTTTGCGGGACATAGCGCCATTTCTCACAATCGCTCTTTCAATTTTGCGTTCACGATCAGAGACGCGAAGGTAAGCTCACACTATTGGCGTCATATGCTTGTTGGGACGGGAACCCTTTTTGCCAACAAACCGACTCACCTCTTAAGACTAGCAGCGGCAGAATCGTCACTTTAAATGAAAAACGAAGCCAATTTATCACTTATAGGTTTTGTCATAGGCAAAATGAGACGAAAGCAAAAGACTGGTGACCCATTTGTCTCCAGTGAATGCACTGAAAAGGCAGGTACAATGACGAGAACGAAATCAGTCTGAAGCGAGGGGTCCTGCTTTGATTGATGCCGCCATGTTTGTGTGGGATGTAACTGCGAAGCATAGGGCGCAGATTCTGTCGTTCGTCCTTCAGTTAGTCCTTCTCGGGACAAGGACTAAGCATTTGCAAAGTGAAGTCTGCACACGGCACGCACGCGGTCGCGATTGCTCCTTTCGCAGCTGCTCACGGGGACTAACGGCTGCTATTGCTCCCACGGGACTAATCTTTGCTAAGAGTGACGGCGCGCTCTATACAGACCATTTCATCACCCTCGGGAAAACCGTTTTTTTAGTGTGTGTGGAGGGGGGGGGGGGGGCTTCTGGGACAACGTGGGGCAGATTTTTTTTTTAGGGGTCATACAGGTAAAAAATAGTTGCTACACGGGGACATGAATAAGCGGCTAGAGCAAAGTTTTATTATGAAATCTTTACAATAAACCGTCATCGCTTTTGTTTACAACATATATATTTTCGATTTGCTTGTTCGCGACGTTGTGCCCCAGATGATTTGGTCACAGCTAAGTTGCGTTGTCATTAAATATCGAATAACATTTTCACAGGAAGCGGCGTTGCAAACCTGAGCTTGGATAATGTGCCAACAACTGAGAAAAGTAATAATAATAATAATAATAATAATAATAATAATAATAATAATAATAATGATAATAATTGTTTTTTAGTTAAAGGAAATGGCGCAGCATCTGTCTCATATATCGTTGGACACCTGAACCGCGCCGTAAGGGAAGGGATAAAGGAGGGAGTGGAAGAGGCGCCGTATTGGAGGGCTCCTGAATAATTTCGAAAACCTGTGGATCTTTAACGTGCACTGACATCGCACAGCACATCTGCTGCTCTTGCGTTTCGCCTCCATCGAAGCGCGGCCGCCGCGGTCGGGTACTCCGCATCAGTAGCCGTGTGCGCTAACCACTATGCCAGCGCGGCGGCGTACGGGCATTTTGCCGCAACAGAAATGCCCCCCCCTTGGGAGTGCGACAGGAGCGGAGAGCGAAAGGCCCGATTTCAACAGAAAGAGTCAGTTACCTTTGGAGACGTCAACCTCTTTACGAATGTCGAGCACAACTCCGGCGAGCCGCCGATGGCCCTGAGAGAAAGATGGAAAATACATAACACAACCAGCATTGTGGTGGCTCGAAAGTAATGCGAGCCAGGCTGGAAAACATATCAGTGTCTACAAATTCAGCTCATTGAGAGAATTAGTTTCATATAAATCAAACCACGACGATTTTTTTGCAGAAACACTCAGCGGTCCACTCAAACACATTTTAAAACGCGGTATAGACAAAACGAAAGTCCAAATTGAGGCTCGTCGATGCTATTCGGAGTCGTTCGAGAAATATTACCGGAATCAATTTTTTTTCTCCTTCATATTTATGGTAGAGAAACATATGCACAGTTTGTTATGCAACTAAAATAACAGTGTTTTTAGAACTAAACTACACTAATATTGTCGACAGTCGTCTGAGCCACCTTGGAGTATATGTTTAAATCGTTCATTTCGCAGATACTTAAGTTGCTGGCTGAAGTTGTGAGTGTTCATCGGGATGTATTTTATAGGATAATATTTGAAACCAAGAATTGTAGACTGAATATACTGTTGTTCTGGTTTACTTTTATGTTCCAGTAGCCTTGATACATTGCTCCTTTGTCCTCCTTCCCTTTTTTCATCTAATATTATTATACTTTTCTTCACTTTAATCTTCTACCCACTGCCTTGCTACAATACTTTAGTGCTTCAGGGTATTTGTTAATAACCAAAATAAATAAAGAAAGATTTCTTTAAAAACTTCTTCACTGGCTGAGGAACGGGAAAAGTTTTAACGAGAAAAATACAGAATGATAGTCAGTACATATTCACAATTGAAGAAAATACAGAGCACAGGGCAGTACGAGCGAGGAACAAGCGACCCACACAGCGCTGAGAGTAAGAGGTAGTCACAAGAGCCAAAAGAGCTATTTCTCTACACCGCTTACAGATGTTAAGCACACAAGTGAAGGGGAAAGAGGTGCTCGTATGGCATACATGACGGAAGCCAACAGCCAACGAAACCATAGAGCACAGAGGATGGCTTTTCTTTTTAATTTGTAGCTTTTCATCAGTGGGAGATCAATAGATCAGAAGAAAAACTACCTCATGCCGCCGGTGGGATCCGAACCCACGACCTCCGAATTTCGTGTCCCGTGCTCTACCAACTGAGC
Source organism: Amblyomma americanum (assembly GCF_052857255.1). Taxonomy (NCBI): domain Eukaryota; kingdom Metazoa; phylum Arthropoda; class Arachnida; order Ixodida; family Ixodidae; genus Amblyomma; species Amblyomma americanum. Next base: position 30,453,697 of record NC_135497.1, on the reverse strand, counting down.
TACGGCCACAGCTGTCCAAACTTCTACTTTCGGGGGTATTTATCTGTAGGTTAAGCGAACATTGAGGGAACCCACCGGCTGCGTGTGGATGTTTTATCTCCTGCTTTTATATTTCTCCCTTAGATGAAAAACTACGAATAAAAAAAAAGACATCCCCTATGCTCCTTGGTTTCGGTGACTGTTGGCTTCCGTCATGTATGCATACCCTTAGAGCTGGGCATCTTGCTGCCCGCTGCGAAGGAACATGATTTTTATCGCTAACTAGGCTTTGTTTTTACGTTACCACATTGCGTGCAAAGCTCTATAAATCCAAGTCTGTGGCATGAGCACGCAATGAAAATTCCACGCTTGACGCACACATTCACTGGTCGCTACCCTGGCACACTTTGGCGTAACCACTGCATTCTTTGTCGTTCGATAAGTCTCCACTCACCTTTGCCGCGTGCTCAAAGAAAAACCTCGCTTCTTGCACTGCAGGGGACACTGAAGGGGTCCCGAACTGCTTAGCCATAATATGTTTCCCATTTTCCCGAGCGTATGAAATGTGTTACACTCCGTCTCCACAAGCGAAGCTTCGCCTAGCGAGGACACGTCACATCCGGCGACCACCGGTAGGGTGGCTTTATATAATGACTGCGGCCGCAATCCCATGCTCACAATCTCCATGTATCGTGGCATGTGTAGCGTACCATGTGGGTACTAATATTGAAGCGTAGTGTTATTAAGGGCCCATTCACACTTGAGAGTCGCAGAGGTCGCGCGACCGTTTTGGTCGAAAAGCGACAGTCGCAAACAGCCGCATTGATGGATTTCCTAGCCGTGCAACTGCAAGTCGCAAACCGCTGAACCAATCAGGGAGCGAGCTGAGCTTTCGGCAACGACGCCGCTCGCGGGTGCTTCGGGCGACGAACTGCGCTCTCTGATCATTGGCTGCCCTAGTAGTCGCTAAGCCTAGCTGGTTTCACATCGATGCCGCAGCTGAGCCAGGGCGTCTCGGAACTTACCAGCGCTGTAACCATGATGTTAATCTCGTCAAAGCTTTATTGTGGACCCTTTCTCATGATAACATAAAAATATGCTCGATTTCCGCGACGCCTGCAGCAGCGGAGAAAGCAGACGCCAAGCGATCGAGCCGCATTGTGCCACAGCAGCAAAGCGGCGATGAGAAGAAATCATGTTTGAATACAGCATCTCTGTATTGGTCAACGACCCTCAATATTGCTTCATTTTTGAACTTCTACTTCCCAGAGTATGATATGAACGCGAACAAACAACATACTAGCGCATTTTTATGAAGCTAGCCGCCGGCATCCAGGCTGCCTGGCAAGCGGCTTGTGAGGCCGCGGTGCACATTGCCGCTATATCCTTCTCTCCGCGCAAGTTGTCGCAGCACATTGCTATTAGCGACGGACCAGAGCCCTTTCGAGGGCCAAGCGCGAGCGCAGGAGATGCGGCCGAAACAGACGAAACTCTCGGGAACCAACAGGAAGAGCAGGCGGCGCCTTTCAACAGAGGTGCTTCGCTGCGTTAAGAGCACGGAGCTCTTATAAGCTAGAACCGGCTCATTTCTCATGTGCAGCGCGCACAGTTTTACACGTATCACAGAGGCTAGGCTACACCACCAGGCACGTCAAAGCGGTGATCACGGATCCCTTTTCGGTGTATACAACACTAGTTTGAATCGACCGGCGCGAAAATTTTGAAATGCAATTTTCTCACTCGCCTCATGTTCCCGAAAAAAACACAAACATACTCAAAGAGAATTGATTTCCACTCAGAACAAAATTTGAAAAAAAAGCTGACCAGCCGGGACCACCTGACACGCGCGCGCTATCAAGAGCAGCGGACCTTCTTGCCGAGCACAGCGGGGTCCTCATTGGATCCCCCGCCCTTGCTATTGTCGGTGATGTAGAAGGGGTGGTAGCATGCCGAGTTGCTCGCGTCCGCGCCGCCCTCCACCACGAACGTGTACGTCTTGCCCCGCTCCACGTGCAGCACGCGGATGAGCTCCTCGTTGATCCACCACGAGATGCCCTAGCCCGACTGGCCTAGGCGCCAACACTTGTTCAGCACGTGAACGCATACAACACTGCACAACAATGTCAACACGGATGCTGCTTTCTACACAACTGCTCCTTTTCGACCTCATCCTTATATCATAAAAAATGACAGCTGTTAGAGTAACCGGAGGATGGTTATCCTCAAAGGCGGAGGGGGAATGTTCGTCTGCTTCGGCTGCTGCGAAACGCGCTGGCCGAGGTGAGGCTTAGGGGCGCCGGACTGTAGAGAAACGCCAGTCGAAGAACGAGTGCGCGTTCTCAACAGCTACACATACCGCACATGCATTTCGTACGTTGCCTCGGCATAAAACCAAATGAAAATACCTATGGGTTGTCACGGGCAACCTTGAATCTACGCCGCTACGTTGTATTCCAGAGCTGGAAGGCTTTACGATGCATTAAAATGCGCTCCATCTCTTTCCTCTCAATGTGTCATACAGCAGCCACAAATATCAAACGTACAGACACGTTGTTCACATGAATTATCTGATCGCCTTACAAGCCGGTCTGTGGGTCTGGCGTCATCTGTACTTAAATTGAACAAGCTCTTATTATTTTTCCGCTTTCTTCCGCCATTACCGATCACTCGATGACTCCTCTAGTTCCCAGCAGAAGAACCGGGGCTTCTTCGTCTGCAGCCCACGCTGGCGGTTCAGGAGCAAAGTACGGCAGCACTTACCGGTGACCCTCTCATAGCCTCGACTGCCACCCGTGGGGCCAACCTGGGCACGGAAGGAGGTGAGGTTGAAGCTCTTCCAAATGTCTCGGCCGCCAAACCCGGGTGGCGGCAGGATGGGCGCCATCGGCGAACTGCGTTGTGCGTTCCGCTTGAAATGCAGCAGCACGTCATCTGCGCAGGCGGGCCTTTCGTCATACAAGAATCCTTCGAAACACCACTCCAACTCGTAAATCACGAGAAAAGTTCGCTTTTGCGGAAAATGACAAACTCTGATAGCCGCGTCGCAACTGGAGAGCTTCCCTTTGAACAAGAATGAGCAGGACTGACGTCTCACACGCAGCAGCCTCCGCCAGAAGTCGTTCAAGATGGCTGCCGAGGGAACCTCAATTTAGAGAATTGGCAATAAAACAGGCCGCTCACTTTTACTTGCAAGAATCAAAAAAGCAACCCCTAAATTACTTCTTTCTCCTTAGGCGAAGCATACTCCAGCCCACAGCAGGCAGCTTGGAGAAACGTACTTTATTTTGTTGATTAGCAGGTTTGGTTTCGGTAAATATATATGAAAGACTAACCTTGTGGCTGCCAACAACCTTCCATCTCAAGACAGCCGTAGGAAAACACCTCGTATATTGTTTTCTAATAAATAATAATAGTAATAGCCTTTATATCCATCAATATGATGGGGGAGGTTGGAGAAAAAAGATGGACAGCATGACGGGTTCCCGCCCTCCCTCCCCCTGCCCCCCCCCCCCCCCCCCCCGTATAATATACATAATTGTTTCCACGAAGGTAGAGCTCAGCGGACGACAGAACACAACATTCCTAAATTAAGCTCTGTCATAACGAACATGAGAAATAAAAATAACACGTAATAAAACAAACTATCATGAAACAAAAGAAACAACGTAGCATCAAAAGTGAGCCCTATTTGTACATGCTGATATAATTGTAGTGCTATTGAAGAATGTCGCATTCACATGGCTCTACACATACACAAAACTACAAATGCATATTTACACGTGGAAAGGGGTACCGCAAAACTGATGTGCAGCCTTTGTCAAAAACTACAGAGCCAAAGGGTTTGGCTTCTGAGCCGTGTATAAAGGCCTCTAAGCATCCATGGATGTCCAACATTCATGGTGGTCAGGGCAAGATTTTCTGTACCTTCAAGAGATCTGGAATGCTAGTAATGCCAACAAGGCTCAGAAGCGAATTCCTTGGGCTCTAAACTTTGACAAATGCTGTACTCGCATTAAGTGACAGCATGTAAAGGCATGACAAACAGGAACAGCAACATTCTGTTCACCCTAAGAATCATCACCCCACTGGTTTCTTGTTCCTGCATGGGCCGTGTATAAAGGCCTCTAAGCATACATGGATGTCCAACATTCATGGTGGTCAGGGCAAGATTTTCTGTGCCTTCAAGAGATCTGGAATGCTAGTGATGCCAACAAGGCTCAGAAGCGAATTCCTTGGGCTCTAAACTTTGACAAATGCTGTACTCGCTTTAAGTGACAGCATGTAAAGGCATGACAAACAGGAACAGCAACATTCTGTTCACCCTAAGAATCATCACCCCACTGGTTTCTTGTCCCTGCATGGGCTAATCATTGTTTTTAATATTTTTGCATCTAGCTCGGACAGCTTCCTGGGAGCACTGTCAGCATTTTGTAATTTTCTATGTTTTTAATAGACTTCCCTTCTGCCACAGGACACATTTGCTACCATTTATACATATCGTTTAATTATAAAAAAATAATGGTCATAATGGATTTGGTGAACAATTAAGTTTTCAAGCAAATATGTGGTTGCACACAGGTTTCAGAAATTCAATTACCTTTTTCATCACAAAGTTACTAGTCGTTAGTCTGATCAGTTGCCATGGGAACTTTTCTGGAATTTTTATTCACTTCGTCCTAAAGTGAAGGTGATGAATGCCTTTCTGCCGATCAAACAGAATGCCTGTGTCCTTAGCGCTTTGACATTAGCCCATGTGTTTTTGCTTTGCTTGTAGTGCGCACGGTCAGGTAATACCAGGTTGACTAATTCCTTGTGTTTCAGCATTAGTCATTACTTGTTAGCTAGATTGAAACGCATGTGTGCATGTGTTCCTGTATTCTAATTTTTCCCATATAAAATATGAGTGCTGCATTTTATTTGCAACAGGCTCCTTCAGATGGGTGGCTAACATATTTTTCTAGGCACATAAATTTTCTCTAGAGCATAGGCCTCCATATATAGAGTTTAAAGTTTTTTTTGTGTTGTTTTTATGAGATTGTGTGTTAAATTTAATGTATTTAATAAGTTTTCTAAGGTTATGTTCGTCCTTTGTGTTTCTCAAGAACAAACACAAATGTTAGAGGTTGGATGCCTGTAATATTTTACAGTAGATTTAGTGGGCTGCTTGAGGATGTCTGTTTAGTATTTCTTTTACTGTAGTTTGTGATCTGAATTTTGATGTTAGCCACTTAGAATTAGCCACTGGGAATTGTCTGGTGCAATAACATTTTTTTAGCTAATCTTATCTGACAGCACCAGTTAGCCCGAAGTGTAGCGAAGAAGCTTTGAAGTCAACTCTGCATTGGTTTTTTAAGATTTGCTATTGTATCGTTTTGATTACTTTTATGTGCTGATTTCAATTTAGTCCCTATCTCCAATACCTATACAAGAATTGTGGTTTCAAATGTTCTTTATTGTCCTCCTTTTAAAAAAATAAAATTGTAATCTAGAGGTCCGTGTTTTTTTTGTTTACTTTACGCAGGCTCTTCAATTTCTTTTCAATTGAATAAGCTTGACATGTTAAGCAGCCTTTTAATGCTGATGGTGTTAATGTTAATATTTCAGATATGTGTGTAGGTTAGTAACTGACATATGTGATATTCCAGTGCTATTTGTAGCGGTGGTCTGTGTAATTCAGTGTTTTGGAACACCCAATGGAATGAATTTAAGTCGCATGCACAAGTTCAATTGCGAACAGTGTTTTGAGGACGTGCTAGTAACAATATTTTGTAAAGTGGTTAAAACTGCAGTCTCAGAAAAAAATGTCTAACAAACATACACAGCTTCCTTCCGCTTTGAAGGTAAAATCCAAGAAATATTTTTTTGTTAGAAAATAAAACCACGGAGTACAAGCTACATGCTATCTTTTTCTGTAATCCTTACTGCGAATTATTCTGCTTTTATCGGCTTTGAGGACTTATAGACTGAATGAATATAGTGCTCGAAAAATATTTTCAATGAGCGAGTGGAGCACAGAATTCAAACATTTTCTTTAAAAATGTCCATTACGGACTGCAAAAATAAGGCACAGTAATGAACGGATTTTAAGGATACAATATACAATGCATTCTTTTTAAAAGCTTCTAAAGGTAGAGAGATAGCGAACATTATTTGTCGAATGTGGAGCTGCCCGCATGTGGTTTGTGCACCATGCAGGTTCTCTAACTTCGGGGATTCGGTTTTTGGACCACAGTGAAGAGATGGAATACTTTTACGAGAAGAAGAAAAAATGTGTTGCAGGAATTTGGCGCGTAGATCCGTTACCACGGTCTTGTTTTCAGTTTCATTGTCTGTCGTCTCCCCAACTCTGCTTTTCTTGCCCAATGCGAACCACCCCGTCAAGATACTTTCGGCTAGCGCCGGAGCCGTGGTTTGTGAATTTTTTACAGAAGTGCCGTATACTCAACGGAGTCAGATTAAAGACGTTTCATTGCCGCCGCCGCTGGTCTCGTTTTGTTTCCGCGATGTACGGCAGTACGCTGCGAGGTGACTGCGACGTCGTGTGTATGCATGGCGCTACGATCGTGCAACGCAGGCATCGAGGAGAAGTTGAAGACAGCGGTCCGATGCACTTTGTATCCAGCATTCTTGCCCTGTTCCTATAAGTACTACTTCGTAACGGCATGGACGGAACGGGGCTGGTTATATCTCAACACTGAAGTTCTATTGGGCTTTGTTCATGATTACAAAGTGCATTCGAACCTGATTATTGTGATTAACGGACTAGCACCGTTCCGCCTATATAGTTAGCAGTTCTAGTAGCCCTGTAAGAAGGAGAAAAAATGCAATATAGAAAAATGGGCCGCTGTCATCACCTCCTCCTCCTGGATGCCGGCGTTGCGAAATCTTGGCGCCTGCATAAACACGACACCGCAGCCACCGCTCAGCGTATCGCCGCAGTTGAAATCTCCCATTGCTATCCGGAAGCGCTTCGTATTTTTTGGTGTAAAAACTTAAACCAAATATGCTCCCATTGTCAACCGCAAGTGCTTCGTATTTTTTGGTGTAAAAATCTACAGCAAATCTGCTCCCTTCGCCAACCGTAAGTCCTCCGTATTTATGGGGTCCATATCTAACCAAGTCTAACGGTGTATATCGAACCTCGATTTGGGAGGACGCTAGAGGACAAGCTAAAAACACCCATCTGGGTTGATTTGTGTTTAGTGTGCAGACTTCTTACCTAAGCATAGCCGTTCCTGTCTATGCACAGCGCAAAGGACGAGAACGAAGAGGACGGACACAGTACTCGTTCCTTCCACTGGGTGGAAACACAATACACCAACTAGGCCGCACATCAACTCTTGGTACTGTTTCTGTTCATGCCTTCCTAATCTCCTTAGTTTTTCGCCGCGCCCGTGCGGGTCCCATCCACGTGGCCTGTCCGCTATTATCGCTTACAGTGGCTGTAGCTGCCACTTTTCCCTCCATTTCTGTCAACCATTCAGCTTTTCCGCAGTCTCCCCTCCATCGGTTCTTCCAGGGCATTCAATACACAAGCCGATAGTGTGCCGTTTTCGAAGTCCAGTTGTGGACATTTCGCATGAAATCCGCGCCTTCCACCTTATCAAACCTCTCCCAATTCACAAACACCTCCCAGTCACTACACCTAACCTGCTCTCCTTTAACATATATCTTAGCGCAACTTGAGTATTCACCAGAAAAATGATTCGAATAAGTACAAAATCAAACGCCACTTGCTAAACGTGTTGAAATCAATCCTTTCTGTTACAGACGCCGAGTCCCACCTGGAAAAGGAATAACTGACTTTCGATCACCAAATTTTTTCCTTTAATTTCTTGCAGAACAAAATTGCGATTCTTTCAAACTGAAATTTAGACACTCGAATATGCCCTGAGAGTCTTAGCAGCCGGTTCAATAACCTGGCCGCATGGCTGGCTTCCGCGTCGCGTCTATATAATGTATACGCATTTAGCGCTCGCCTCTGTAGCCGAGACATCGGAACACGAGCGTGGGAGCAAGGTCCTGGCACAACGGTCGCGATTCCAGCGTATACGACTTTACTCGAGGTTCCTAGGGTGCCTCGATGCCAGCGCCGCCGTCCAGGGTGGTGACACGCTTTGGCATGCGCCGCGCCGCCGTCTTCTCCGCGCTCGCCATCTTGGGGCAAGTCGCTTTTCGTGCCGCTGCTGTGGAGGGTTCGAAGCCGTGTTTTGCGCTGGATTCTGAGCTGATGAACTGCTTTAATTCACGAAAAATAGCATGCCAGGGTGTTGTGTTCCATTGTGTGCCGGCTCGGCGAAGAAAGGAGCGCGATGTTTTCGTTTTCCACGGGATGAGGGACGGAGAAAAATATGGGAGGCGAAAGTGAAGCGTGAGAACTGGAAGGCGAATGACAACGCGAAGATCTGCGAGGTAAGCCACAATGTCTGTGCTCTTTTTATGCATCATTAAAACTTCTTTTTTTGGCTAGTTTGTTCATATAGGTAATGTAAAAAAATTTAGCGCGAACAGACACAGACCACGAGGAAGATGACACACACACACACACACACACACACACACACACACACACACACACACACACACACACACACACACACACACACACACACACACACACACACACACACACACACACACACACACACACACACACACACACACACACACACACACACACACACACACACACACACACACACACACACACACACACACACACACACACACACACACACACACACACACACACACACACACACACACACACACACACACACACACACACACACACACACACACACACACACACACACACACACACACACACACACACACACACACACACACACACACACACACACACACACACACACACACACACACACACACACACACACACACACACACACACACACACACACACACACACACACACACACACACACACACACACACACACACACACACACACACACACACACACACACACACACACACACACACACACACACACACACACACACACACACACACACACACACACACACACACACACACACTTGTGTTTGTGTGCCGTCTTTCTCGTGGTCGTTGTCTGCGCTAAAGCTTTTAGATCTTTTTCTAAATGTCGCTCACAGTTATGTGCTTTCAGTAGGAATAACATTATACCACACCGCTTCGCCCATCCGCTCGTAAGCACTGACTTTGTGCGGTTTGAATATATATGTTTTTGCCTTGTTCACCAATCTCGCACTGTGCGCAACAGGAATTTTTGTGTGCCTTCAAAGCTGCAGCTCGAAGCCTAGTTAGAAACGTGAGTACAGCACGTGTTGCATCGCATTGCCTGGCATTGGAAGTAGCGCGCTTTGTTCTTGATGCGGAGCATTTTGAATTACCAGTTATGTGAAGGCTTACAAGCTAAATATATGAATCATTGCGTCTTTTCACTTTCAGTGAGCTACACTGAACTTCCGTATCATTCACGGAGTGTCTCACGATGATCTTTACTCTCTCGCGATCGCACATTTTTTTTGTTCAGAGCCGCGGTGAAAACACGTGAAGCAGGTGGACCCCGGTATTTGTCGAAGGAATGCGCCATTGTACTCTTTCAACAGCTGCCCTTTACACTCGATCTTGAAAGCTGGTAGCAGCCGTCGAGGCTTCCGGTTCACGCAGATTAAGGAGCATTCCCCTCTCTCCTTTTCAAAGAAGAATATAATAGAGGCTGACGGGTGAACCTCCCACGTGCTACCTACCCACTTTTGTGGCCAGAGTAGGAAGTGAAAATGCAGTCTATGAACAGGCAGTTTCGGTTGCAAAAACCTGCCTACGAGTCAGCCGTTCTGGAATTTTGCAAGTGGTCTTTTCGCAAGTGCTAAATTCTGCGCAGCACAAATAATAGGCCCTTTCACCTTCCTTTTCTCAAATTATTCACGGGAATAATTTTTCGAGGTATTTGCGATTTGCAACGAACCCAAAGTTAGGCCCTCGCGAAAATGTATATGGCTGGCAATTCGAGTAGTCGCGAAGAAACTTCTACTGTGAACTGTCCGTCGCTTTAAGAAAGCGGTCGCGAGGAAGCAAGGTGCCTGCGCAGTACAGAAGTTCATCCCGCATACAGCTCTTTCTTCTCCATGTAATGACACATCGCGAGGCGAAGTGCACCGTTGTCAAACGCGCAAATACAGGTCCGAGGTTAAGCCAAATTTAAGTGAAGTTAAATTTGCCCGTCCGACACCCGAATTAGTGCTGTCGCTTGGTTGGCGTCCACAGAAATACTTCGTGATCCTGTGCTTGTAATATCGCACCGCTTCCTGAACGCTTTTTTATTACCTCATTTGTTTGCGTGCACACGACCAGAGGCACGAAATGACAGTTTATCGTCTCTCTCATTTTAGCGCCACTTCGAGGAAGATCAGTTTGAGGGCAACAGAATGAATGGACGGCGGCTCCTCAAGTCAACGGCTGTCCCGACGTTGTTTGATTTTATACGTAAGTGTTTGCCCCCATTCGGTTTGCTAGCCTAGTATCCGCATCAGATAATCTGAGGAGCACTAGAGCCTCGGATATGTTTAGGTACTGATGAATTAATTTCGTTCTTGCGCGAACAGCTGAGCCGAAGCGAAGAAAGCCGCCTGCACCGCGGCTTTTTCCTGGTAGTTCTACACCTGACGCTACAAAAGGCTCTTCGCCAACCCCTGAGACGACACCTGACCAGGAAGAGACCCTAGCGATGCCTGAAAACACGCGTGAAGATTCAGGAGAACAAATCGACATTTTCTCGCTGTCCACAAGTGAGCTGCGAAAAGAGCTGCAAGACGAAAAAAGAAAACGCAGCCAGTTAGAAGAAAGTTTGTTGCAGGCAAACAAAAAGCTGAAAAAAGCTGCAAAAAGAACAAAGCAGCTCGAAGAAAACCTTACAACGTTGACGGCAAATGTGAGCTTCGTAAACCAGGACCAAAAGGCTGCCTTGGAATAGAAAAACCGGAAGAATTGTTCCTGGGGTGCCAACACGATCAAGAAGGCGCTACAGCTTAAGTTTGCATGTGGTTCGGCCGGCTGCGACCTTTTATTGAAACAAGGGCAGCCGCTTCCATCTAGAAGGATTCTGTGCCGGAGACTGCAACACTTAACCTTCCTACCTGGTGTGCTAACAAAAATTCTAACTTTAATGGAAGCCAAAGTGGCTGCAATGTCTGAGATTGAAAGGGACTGCGTCCTTTTCCTAGATGAGCTGGAAATTCGGAGAGGTGTGGAGCTTTACCGTAGCAGTGACTGCTTTCTTGGCAAGATCACGCTCCCCGAAAGTGACCAGCCTGCCAACCATGCCCTTGTTTTCATGGTAGGTGGTTTGAATACCAGATGGAAGCAAGTAATAGCCTACCACTACACAAGTGCGTTTGTCAGTGGAGATAAGCTCAAAGACTTTGTCTTTCATTTAATACAGTTGTGCACCCAGATATCACTGCGCGCGGTATGTGTCACTTGCGACATGGGTAGTTCAAATCGTTCCATGTGGAGGTCACTGAACCTGTCGAGTTCTCGCAGTTCTGTAACTGTTTGTTCTTTGCCACATTCATGTGACAGCGAAAACGTTTTGTATTTCATGCCAGACCCTGCGCATGTGCTAAAAAATTTGAGAGGGCATTTGGTGCGAAAAGATGTGATGCATCTTAACGATGCCATCGTCGCAAGGTTCATGTTGCCCAGCAATGAAGTGTCGATCACGCATGTGGAGGCTGTTCTAAACTCGACACAGACCAGTTGCAGGTCGCATCGAACTTGAGCAACATCCACATATCTAACGGTCATTTTACAAAAATGAAGGTAGGGATAGCGGTTCAGCTGTTTCGTGAAGCCCCAGCAGCGATTAGATATTACATCGAAATCGGGAAGCTGTCACCTGAAGCAGAAACAACTGCGTGGTTTTTTGGAGTAATTTTTAAATGGTTCACAATAATGACTGCTCGCCATCCCTCTGTCGCTCTCAGTTTGAAGAATGAGAGTAAATATGAGGAAGCCATTGCACATCTCAAACTCGGAATAAAAGTCATCGAAGGCTTGGGAATAGGAGTAAGAAAAGTGTGGAAGCCAAGCCAGGCAGGGGTGCTCATGTCAACAACAGTAGTCCTGCAGCTGCACATCTTTCTGCTGAAAGAACGCCGGTACAGTTTTGTTTTGACTGGGAGGATGGTCCAAGATTGTTTGGAAAACCTTTTTTCGGCCATCAGAATTATTTCACCTGTGCCGAGCTCATACGACCTAAAAAATGCACTCAAGATTGTAACTGTCAGCCAGTTCCTCAAAGTTCCGAAAACCTCAGGCTACGACATCGATGACAGCACTTACCTGGTTAATTTTTTTTCGGCCGAAATCAAAGAAGTTCAGCACGAAGCTGAAGTGCACGAAGGACTTTCAGCATGTGATGAAATTCAAGCAATAGAGTCATTGACAAGAGCTGAAATCGACATCGTCGCTCACCTGGCCGGGTTCTTGGTAAGGCCCCTTGCGCTTTCCGCAAGGTCCTGCGCCCCGTGCACACGAATGTTTCTTTCTGAAGAGGTACGAGAGGAGCATACCCTAGTGCAGTTGAAAGAATATAATGCTGGAGCCCGTAACCTTGTATATGTGAGCGAGCAAGTTCTTGACTGTTTCTTCGTGCGAAAGTCTCTTTAAAAACCTATCGGAACAAAAAGACATCTCTCGTTTGAAGAGTCCAATGAAGACCATTTACTTGCGTTGGCTAAGCCAGCCAGAAGAATCGGATGATGGGTACGGCAGCAAAACTGACACTGTCACAAACCTTGAATAAACTGTATAAGAGATGTCTCCTCCTAGGCATGCAGCCAGAGGCAGCTTCAAGCGGTTGATGATTATTTTGAAATAAAATGCTGTGTACATCATCGTGTGGCAGGAGTCAAAGTTGGGTCTATTCATCACGGATAATCTTTTTCTGCTGTGTCTATTTTACTGTCTACAATAGACGACTGCGATGCAAAATATTTTTGATATGCGCGGCTGACTAAAACGTCAACTAGTTGTTCATCTGCATCAACAGACGCAGTTAAAGCCTTTTGCATGTCATGCACCTTATAAACTCCGTCATGTTCTGGCAGTACAAAAAGCATTGCTCTATAAAACAGTCACTTCAGTTAAAATAACCGCTTTGAGCATCTGAGACGGCCAAAAAGTAAGTTCTGTCCTAGCTGCACAGTGGTCATTTGCTCTAAAAGCTGCGCTTGCAAGCAAACGCTAGCTATTTTTTTATTCATATCACTAAGCAAAAAGTGCTCAGAACTGTGAGCATATATGCAGAAACCTTATACAGCTCAGCCTGCTAGCGAAAGCGCGTTCTAAAGAAGGATACCGGCCGACGCTCCGTAGCCCCGAATTTCAGCGCTTGCCCCAAGATGGCGCCCACGAAGGTCGTGTCTCCACCCTGTACGGCTCAGCGCTGGCATCGAGGCACCCTAGAGGTTCCTGGAAAGCGATGCCGCCAACGGTAGCCAATGGAACAACGGCTGCGCAGCGGTGTTTTTCTTCTTGGGCCGCAGTGAAGTTAGATGAAGGCGTTGTTCTTATCAACGGCTCTAGCCCAGTGCAGCGGAAATGAATGAAAAGCCATTTACGAGGTGGCTTATCTTTCAGGAAGCGTGCTCAGAATTTTGGTGGAAAGGAAATGGGGCAGTATCTGCCTCATATATGGTTGGACTCCTGCCCCGCGCCGTAAGGGAAGGGGTAAAGGAGGGAGTGAAAGAAGAAAGGAAGAAAGAGGTGGCGTTGTGGAGGTCTACGGAGTAATTTTGACCACCTGGGGATCCTTAACGTGTACTGATATCGAACAGCACACGGGCGCCTTAGCTTTTCGCCTCCATGGAAACGCAGCCGCCGCAGTCGGGCTCGAACCCGGGAACTCCTGATCAGTAGCCGAGCGCCCTAACCAGAGAGCCACCGCGGCGGGTGGTGGAAAATTAATAATGATTGTTTTTTGTGTGGAAAGGAAATAGCGCAGTATCTGTCTCATATATCGGCGGACACCTGAAGCGCGCCGTAGGGGAAAATTAATAATAATAATAATTCGTTTTTGGTGGAAAGGAAATGGCGCAGTATCTGTCTCATATATCGTTGGACACCTGAACCGCGCCGTAAGGAAAGGGATAAAGGAGGGAGTGAAAGAAGAAAAATGATTTTTGGGGAAATAAAATGACGCGGTATCTGACTAATATCTCGGTGGACACGTGAACTGCGCCGTGAGGGAAGGGTTGAAGGAGGGAGGGAAAGAGAAAAAGGTGCCGTAGTGGAGGGCTCCGGAAATATTTCGACCACCCGGGGATCTTTAACATGCGCCGACATCGCACAGCTCACGGGCGCCTTTGCGTTTCGCCTCCATCGAAACGCGGCCGCCGCGGTCGTGTTCGAACTCAAATAGTCCAGATCAGAAACCGAGTGCTCCAAGCACTGAGCCACCGCGGAGGGTGTGCGCAAAATTATTCAGGAGATCAGGAGCAGCAATAATACCCCTGTCACACGGCGCGTGTAATGTCATTCGCAGCGAATGACATTACATTTGAATGGCGTTTTTTTTGCTGCTGCAGGGGCACAGTCAATGGGATTCACAGCTAACGACATTCGTCCAGTGAATGAGTTTCCCGAACTCATGCACGCGCGACCTGTGTAATCTCGACGACAGCGACTTGGTGAAAATTTACAAAACTGATTAGTGAAAACATAATATAAACAATAAAAACTTTTACTGTTTGCACTTATAACATATTTGAAATCTTTTTTTGACGTACAGGAGGATGTCTGAAGAAATTTGTCCAACTATATTCTTCCCAGTCACCGACGGTCCCTGTCGGCCATGTTAGTTTGCAACTCGTTCTCGGTTTTGGCAGTGCGGACGAAGCGTGGTTGGCGTGACTGCATTTTCGCGTGCCATCTGCCATGGAAGACAGCTGCACAGCCTCGTCAGCGTAAAATCGCAAGCCGAAGGCGCATTGGACCGATGAGGAAACGCGCGTACTTCTCAAAGTCTGGGAAGATCATATCGGCGAAGCGCAACCTGCAGGTGTACGTCGCCATGGCCGAATGTCTTCGCGCTAATGTGTGCAAAAGTCAATCAAATAAATAAAATCGAAGATCGAAAACCTCGGAAACAGGTACCGGCAAGTGAAAACTTATGTCCTACATTACAAGTGCTCAGCTGCTGAAAGACGCGGGTTCCATCCTGGCAGCTGCGGTCACATTTCAATGGAGGCGAATGGCAGGGCCCATGTGCTATGCGATATCAGTGCGCGTTAAAGAACCCTAGGTTGTCGAAATTCCGGAGCCCTCCACCGCGGCATTTCTCATAGCCTGAGTCGCTTTGGAACATTAAACCCCATAAACCAAACCATCTAAATTTCAAGGTGCCGTCGCCGTGTGCGTGCCGTTTTCAGCGGTCGGGACAATGTATGGTACCACGCGCACACGCTTTAAAAGATGCACTGAAGAACAATCGGCCTGTGCCCCGCCGTTCACACGGCGCTTATTTTAAGTAATCTGTGATGCAATCTGTCCGTAGATTCCTTTTGTCACGCCAGCACATGCGCCGCTACTTTGTAGTGATACATTAACTACAGCTCGGTATGCAAACGCATCGTTAATGCATTTGTTTTTAATTTTTTATTGCAAGGCCCGTTAATTTGACTGCTCTCGAAGTACTAGTTCATTTGAGTTTTTTTATTTTGGCTTTGTGCGTCCGACGACCATAGTTTTCTTATAATAACTCGGGCAAATTAATTTTATTCGAAACTGCTGGAGTGTCTAAATATGTGAAAAGCTGCATTTGACTAGTTCTTGTGCAAGTAGCATGGATGCAATATATTGCTGGGCAGATATCACTACCAGACAGCATACCAACAACGGTTAAATGCTTTTCTAGTACCAGTGATGTTGTAGAGTCCGCTCAAGAATATAAATGAAATTGCAGAAATCGCATACCTTTCTTGCAGGAAACTTAGCCGCAAGACAACTGGTCAAGGTGCCATTACGTGGCGCTATTACAGAGAAATTGCCCGTTTTCTTGGTCGCCTGCCCATCAACGATAGGAGCCTGATGGATGAAACAGTGGATGACGAGAACGTCTCTGTCGAAATGTTAAGTACACGTCTGTAGAATAATGCAGGGCTTCTGCAAACCCAGTAAGAGATAATTCTCAGGTATAGGACACAATGATCTATAGTGTTCGTCTGGTGGAATGGCACATGATAAACATGGCTTGTTTATTGATTCATCGCCCTCAGCACCCCTTGTGGCTGGGTAAAACTGTGCATCTTGAACAAACAGCGCGAACAAAGACGAGCACAAAAGACAAGAAAGCGAACGACACGGCGCTGACTAACAACTGAGGGTTTATTGCTGATCACACAAGTATAAATACATGGATGTCGGCAATGAGGGAAAGGTTTACAAAGTGCAAAAAACCAAAAACAAAACGTAAATGTGACAACAGCAACATAAGCACGCTAGAAATCAGCAGAGATTATCAACCCCCAGGAGTGACAGCTCTTTTTGCAGAAGTGTTAGCGAAGGGGTACTTATACATGCATTTCCCTGCTTGAATATGTTGTATGCCTCGATAATTTCCCTCGCAGTTTTTTCCCGATTTTTGGCAATGACCTTGGTTTCATGATATAGCGGTACGCACTGTTTTTTCTCTTTCTTTGCCCATTCACAATCCCGGCAATGAATGCCGAGATGACCTGAAACTACTTTTGACACTTTATAGCTGTGTTCGCTCAGCCTTTTATTTATGCAACGTCCCGTCTGTCCAACGTACTGCCCTCCACAAGGCAGAGGGATGTTATAAACAACCCCCTTATCACAAGGAACGAAGCGTGACTGGTGCTTAGTTGTGCACTTCGCCACTTTTCCTTTGAACTCATTAACAGATCGGCACAAACCGGCCAGACGATCAGGCGCGGAAAACACAACATCAACACCTGCTTTTTTCCCCACTTTTTTCAGGGAGTGTGAAATTCCATGTAGATATGGAATCACAGCGACACGTTTGCGGTTGTTGTCCGATCCCTGGCCGTCTCGTGTAGCTGGTTCTGACTTGCTCTTCTTTAGGGCCGACTCAGCTACTGACGTGATAAGTTCTAGTGGGTACCCTACCGAAAGCAATCTTTTTACCTGGTGTGATACGCTGGAATGCATTCTGTGGTGGCAGGATTTTGTTAATGAGCTGTTCAAACAGGATCCTATGATACCCCTCTTAATTAGCTTGGAATGGCAAGAACCATAGGGAAGAAGGGGCTTGTTACCTCGGGGTTCGAAAGCCCAGCAAACGTGGCTAGGAGTGAAGTACAGGCCAAGGTCTAGAAACTTGATGTGGTTGTGAACAGGGGTTTCATAAGTGATCTCAAGGGGGGAGAGAGTGTCAGAAAAAATGGACAGACTACGAGACACCTCCGTTTCAAACTCCAGTCCAGAGCACTTGACAATAACAAGGTAGTCGTCGACAAATCTAAATGTTTTTACGACCTTGGTTTTCCCAAGGCGTCCGTTGAGAGCACGGTCGCATCTGGCGAGATAAATGTCACTGAGTATGGGAGCGATACAGGAGCCTATGCATATGCCGTTTTTTTGAATGAAGATGGAAGAGTTCCACTCAGTGAAAGTTGATTGCAGGTACAAGGAAAGCAGATGCAGAAATCTTGCTACGGAGATACCGGACGCGTTTTGAAAGGCAACCACGCCATGTCGGTCAATGCATTCACTGACACTAGTTAGCAGTTCGTCATGGGGAATCGAATAGTACAAGTCTTTCACGTCAATAGAAAAAGCTAAAAGTTCATCAGCATTGTGCGTCGTCAGGAAATCAGTTACTTGGTTCGAATTTTTTACCTGGAAAGGATCGTCAACAGAGATTACGGCAAGTTGCCGCTTAATGAATTCAGCGAGGCACTTCTGCCAAGTACCCCTCTCTGAGACTATCACACGAAGCGGGCATTCAGGCTTGTGCGTTTTGGCGGAAAAGAACATTTTAAGACTTGGTTTATCGCTATTCGCAATGTCCTGAGCAAGCTTAGTGAGGTTGTAATCGTTGCAAAGTTTTTTTGCACGGCCCCTTGCCTTCTGTAAAGATGCCGTACTGCATTCCCTGAACACGGCACACACAGCTTCGCCTGCTTTTGACAGGAAACGATCGTTGGGCAATACAACAAACCCCCCTTCCTTATCCGACTGTAACAGAGTTAGAGACTTGCCCCTCAGAAAATCAACAGTCTCTCTTACGGGCAAGCGCCTGGGATCCTTCCTTGGTCTTGACAGGACGTCCACGCCATCCAGAGTGCACCTGTCCCGATCAGCTGGGCTGGCTCTGGAGGAAACCGCTCGGACCATGGAAAGCAGCTCAGGGATGTTCTTCCGTGGTTCTACGGCGAACTTGGGTCCGCACCCGAGTACACAGCGGACGTTGTCAGGAAGTTCAACATCGCCAAGAACATGGACGGTGCTCTCCGGCTGGGGCCGCCTATTGTTCTCCATTTGCAGAAGCCGGGGAAGCAGCAGATGCCATAGCCATTCGGTGGTCGTGTCAGCAATCCGGAGGTACTGCCGCCACTGGTGTTGGAGCGTAGGCCGAGCGAGCAAACTGCGTAGCAGTTCTCGATACAGGCGAGCTTGGCGCTGCCATTCGGAGCGCAAAATCCTGCAAATTCTTCTTCCATGACCAACGGACGGTCTGAAGAAGCCAAACAAGGTCACCACCTCTGGAGGAAAGACCCTACGCCGGTTGCAAAAACCGAAATAACGTGCATTGCATGTTGCTGAAGCCACAAGGGGGATAACACGAAGCGGGTCAAGAAGATACCCCGAAGGAACACCCGAAGAACAAGAAATAAGTTGCGTTAACACGTTTTGGCGGGCTAGTTGGTTAAGCATCTTGAACAAACAGCGCGAACAAAGACGAGCACACTCTCTCCCCCCTTGAGATCACTTATGAAACCCCTGTTCACAACCACATCAAGTTTCTAGACCTTGGCCTGTACTTCACTCCTAGCCACGTTTGCTGGGCTTTCGAACCCCGAGGTAACAAGCCCCTTCTTCCCTATGGTTCTTGCCATTCCAAGCTAATTAAGAGGGGTATCATAGGATCCTGTTTGAACAGCTCATTAACAAAATCCTGCCACCACAGAATGCATTCCAGCGTATCACACCAGGTAAAAAGATTGCTTTCGGTAGGGTACCCACTAGAACTTATCACGTCAGTAGCTGAGTCGGCCCTAAAGAAGAGCAAGTCAGAACCAGCTACACGAGACGGCCAGGGATCGGACAACAACCGCAAACGTGTCGCTGTGATTCCATATCTACATGGAATTTCACACTCCCTGAAAAAAGTGGGGAAAAAAGCAGGTGTTGATGTTGTGTTTTCCGCGCCTGATCGTCTGGCCGGTTTGTGCCGATCTGTTAATGAGTTCAAAGGAAAAGTGGCGAAGTGCACAACTAAGCACCAGTCACGCTTCGTTCCTTGTGATAAGGGGGTTGTTTATAACATCCCTCTGCCTTGTGGAGGCAGTACGTTGGACAGACGGGACGTTGCATAAATAAAAGGCTGAGCGAACACAGCTATAAAGTGTCAAAAGTAGTTTCAGGTCATCTCGGCATTCATTGCCGGGATTGTGAATGGGCAAAGAAAGAGAAAAAACAGTGCGTACCGCTATATCATGAAACCAAGGTCATTGCCAAAAATCGGGAAAAAACTGCGAGGGAAATTATCGAGGCATACAACATATTCAAGCAGGGAAATGCATGTATAAGTACCCCTTCGCTAACACTTCTGCAAAAAGAGCTGTCACTCCTGGGGGTTGATAATCTCTGCTGATTTCTAGCGTGCTTATGTTGCTGTTGTCACATTTACGTTTTGTTTTTGGTTTTTTGCACTTTGTAAACCTTTCCCTCATTGCCGACATCCATGTATTTACTTGTGTGATCAGCAATAAACCCTCAGTTGTTAGTCAGCGCCGTGTCGTTCGCTTTCTTGTCTTTTGTGCTCGTCTTTGTTCGCGCTGTTTGTTCAAGATGCTTAACCAACTAGCCCGCCAAAACGTGTTAACGCAACTTATTTCTTGTTCTTCGGGTGTTCCTTCGGGGTATCTTCTTGACCCGCTTCGTGTTATCCCCCTTGTGGCTTCAGCAACATGCAATGCACGTTATTTCGGTTTTTGCAACCGGCGTAGGGTCTTTCCTCCAGAGGTGGTGACCTTGTTTTCTTCAGACCGTCCGTTGGTCATGGAAGAAGAATTTGCAGGATTTTGCGCTCCGAATGGCAGCGCCAAGCTCGCCTGTATCGAGAACTGCCACGCAGTTTGCTCGCTCGGCCTACGCTCCAACACCAGTGGCGGCAGTACCTCCGGATTGCTGACACGACCACCGAATGGCTATGGCATCTGCTGCTTCCCCGGCTTCTGCAAATGGAGAACAATAGGCGGCCCCAGCCGGAGAGCACCGTCCATGTTCTTGGCGATGTTGAACTTCCTGACAACGTCCGCTGTGTACTCGGGTGCGGACCCAAGTTCGCCGTAGAACCACGGAAGAACATCCCTGAGCTGCTTTCCATGGTCCGAGCGGTTTCCTCCAGAGCCAGCCCAGCTGATCGGGACAGGTGCACTCTGGATGGCGTGGACGTCCTGTCAAGACCAAGGAAGGATCCCAGGCGCTTGCCCGTAAGAGAGACTGTTGATTTTCTGAGGGGCAAGTCTCTAACTCTGTTACAGTCGGATAAGGAAGGGGGGTTTGTTGTATTGCCCAACGATCGTTTCCTGTCAAAAGCAGGCGAAGCTGTGTGTGCCGTGTTCAGGGAATGCAGTACGGCATCTTTACAGAAGGCAAGGGGCCGTGCAAAAAAACTTTGCAACGATTACAACCTCACTAAGCTTGCTCAGGACATTGCGAATAGCGATAAACCAAGTCTTAAAATGTTCTTTTCCGCCAAAACGCACAAGCCTGAATGCCCGCTTCGTGTGATAGTCTCAGAGAGGGGTACTTGGCAGAAGTGCCTCGCTGAATTCATTAAGCGGCAACTCGCCGTAATCTCTGTTGACGATCCTTTCCAGGTAAAAAATTCGAACCAAGTAACTGATTTCCTGACGACGCACAATGCTGATGAACTTTTAGCTTTTTCTATTGACGTGAAAGACTTGTACTAATCGATTCCCCATGACGAACTGCTAACTAGTGTCAGTGAATGCATTGACCGACATGGCGTGGTTGCCTTTCAAAACGCGTCCGGTATCTCCGTAGCAAGATTTCTGCATCTGCTTTCCTTGTACCTGCAATCAACTTTCACTGAGTGGAACTCTTCCATCTTCATTCAAAAAAACGGCATATGCATAGGCTCCTGTATCGCTCCCATACTCAGTGACATTTATCTCGCCAGATGCGACCGTGCTCTCAACGGACGCCTTGGGAAAACCAAGGTCGTAAAAACATTTAGATTTGTCGACGACTACCTTGTTATTGTCAAGTGCTCTGGACTGGAGTTTGAAACGGAGGTGTCTCGTAGTCTGTCCATTTTTTCTGACACTCTCTCCCCCCTTGAGATCACTTATGAAACCCCTGTTCACAACCACATCAAGTTTCTAGACCTTGGCCTGTACTTCACTCCTAGCCACGTTTGCTGGGCTTTCGAACCCCGAGGTAACAAGCCCCTTCTTCCCTATGGTTCTTGCCATTCCAAGCTAATTAAGAGGGGTATCATAGGATCCTGTTTGAACAGCTCATTAACAAAATCCTGCCACCACAGAATGCATTCCAGCGTATCACACCAGGTAAAAAGATTGCTTTCGGTAGGGTACCCACTAGAACTTATCACGTCAGTAGCTGAGTCGGCCCTAAAGAAGAGCAAGTCAGAACCAGCTACACGAGACGGCCAGGGATCGGACAACAACCGCAAACGTGTCGCTGTGATTCCATATCTACATGGAATTTCACACTCCCTGAAAAAAGTGGGGAAAAAAGCAGGTGTTGATGTTGTGTTTTCCGCGCCTGATCGTCTGGCCGGTTTGTGCCGATCTGTTAATGAGTTCAAAGGAAAAGTGGCGAAGTGCACAACTAAGCACCAGTCACGCTTCGTTCCTTGTGATAAGGGGGTTGTTTATAACATCCCTCTGCCTTGTGGAGGGCAGTACGTTGGACAGACGGGACGTTGCATAAATAAAAGGCTGAGCGAACACAGCTATAAAGTGTCAAAAGTAGTTTCAGGTCATCTCGGCATTCATTGCCGGGATTGTGAATGGGCAAAGAAAGAGAAAAAACAGTGCGTACCGCTATATCATGAAACCAAGGTCATTGCCAAAAATCGGGAAAAAACTGCGAGGGAAATTATCGAGGCATACAACATATTCAAGCAGGGAAATGCATGTATAAGTACCCCTTCGCTAACACTTCTGCAAAAAGAGCTGTCACTCCTGGGGGTTGATAATCTCTGCTGATTTCTAGCGTGCTTATGTTGCTGTTGTCACATTTACGTTTGTTTTTGGTTTTTTGCACTTTGTAAACCTTTCCCTCATTGCCGACATCCATGTATTTATACTTGTGTGATCAGCAATAAACCCTCAGTTGTTAGTCAGCGCCGTGTCGTTCGCTTTCTTGTCTTTTGTGCTCGTCTTTGTTCGCGCTGTTTGTTCAAGATGCTTAACCAACTAGCCCGCCAAAACGTGTTAACGCAAAACTGTGCACATGAATTCAAATTGGGCATGGTAAGAGCATAAGAGAAATATCACAGCCATATAATGCTAGGTTAGGATAGAATATTCGATATAGAAATGCGCACACTATGCGTGCTGAGGTGAAGGAATGCATGCAACACGTAGCTCTATTTCACTTCCTTAGTAACATCCAGGAGAGTCATTGCAAGCCACCTTTTCACACACATTTTTTTCTCTTTTTCAGCTAATGGACAGCATGCAGCAGGAGCCACCGTCACCAGCTGATGACGAGTCGTCGATGACTCAGGCTGCAGTCTCCGAGCCACCTTCGCCACCACCATATGAATCGAGATGTCAACCGTCAGCCCTGCCCTCACCCTCTTCACCTTTACCGGCAGCACCCAGCACACACCACAGATTACAAACAGCACCACCAAACAGCGAAGCCACCGAACACCACCACCAAACACCAGCACCAAACAGCCACCATCAAACACCACCACCAAACAGCCACCAAACAGCGAAGCCAAGCAGGCATGCCACGCAAAAGAGCCTCTTACAAGACCTTGTCAACACAAATCGTGAGTTGTGCGCCGACCTCACAAGAAGCCGGAGAGAAGAAATGGAGTTGAGGAGAATGGAGATGGAAATTCTCCAGGAATAAACAGCCACCGAGAAACAGTTGACGAATGCACTCCTCAAATACCTGGAGAAATAAAGTATGTTTATATTCAGTTCAATTCCACTTATTTCCTAGAAAATTCTGGCTGGCTGCCTGGACTAAAAGCTGTAGGTATACAGCTTGACGAGGCCCAGGCAGCCGTTACAAGAAACAGGGGCAGACTCAGTTCAAAATCGTTACATGCACAGAAAAAAAGGAGCAGATACAGTTGAAAATCTTTACATACACACAATAAAAAAGCGAACATATAGTCAGGTTACAGTTTTCACTAAAACAGGACAGTCAAAAAGCACAAAATCATCATTATAAAAATACAGAAGTGCAAAAAACAAATTTGCAAAAACATACAAGGGAACAGCTGTACTTGGGTACGAAGAAGTCAGGAATTATTTCTCAAGAAACAATTCATGCAATGCTTTCTTAGTAGGGTTATTTATATCTTTATATCTGTTTAAAATTATTAGAACGATTAGGGGAAATTATTAGGGGAATCCCCCAAGGTGGAGTATAATTGTAATAAGGAAGTAATTACTCATTGGCATCCACCCAATGCCGTATGGCTGCACTTGGGTGGACGCCAATGAGTAATTACTCCCTTATTAGAAATAAAGTATGTTCTTGAGCTCCTCATGGGTCACTAAATTTACTGGGCCCGCTTCCAGAAATACTCTGCAAGTGCAGGCCTCACATCCTGGCCGTCTCCAGTACATGCATCACTGTTGTGTGACGGCTGCTGGTACAGTGCATTGAATGTGTGGATTTCTTGTACCCACTGCTCGTCCACGTTGTCTCGAAAGGCTTCGCAGATGTTGTGCAGAGTACAGGACGCCTTAGTGGCCTGCTTTGCATTTGACGGTTTACACTCCATTCTCTTCATAATGAATCTGAAGCGTGCCTTCACTCGCCCAAATGCATTTTCCACAATTCTCCTCGGCCTGGATAGGTTGTAGTTGAAGAGAGCTTGTTTCGAACCGCATGTGGCATTTGAAAATGGCTTCAGCAAATGCGATGTGAGTGGAAAGGCTTGGTCACACAGAATAATTGGTGCAACAGGTCCCTTCAATGACGGAGACTGGAGGATTGAAGCGGTCACTATCCACAATTCTCTTCAGCTTGGACCGCCCATACACATGGGCGTCATGGCATCTGCCTGGGCTTCCCACGTTCAAATAGAGGAACTGGTACTGGTGATCAACAATCGCCAGCAGTATGATGCTGTGCCTGCATGTAAGAAGTGTTTATCAGCCTGGTGCAGAAACTGTCTGAAGTAAATTAAAAAGTTTTGATCAGTTTGTCAACATCAAGTTTATAAATACTGAGAACCGGAGTGTATATACAGAACTATTTGAATTTGCAGCGGTTTCCTCCTAGGCAATGTATTTTACCACCTGAAAAACACAAATTAATGATGCTTCTCCGGTCGACGCTTTCTTTTGTGAGCGGAATGTCTACCTGAAGCAACTAGTATTTCAGTTTGGGTTGGTAGGTTTATCGAAAATGTTTACTGCATTACTTTGAAGGAGAAAAAAGGCACAAACGCTAGCTTTTATCAAGCAAAACAAACAGAAATGAGGATGTGTGTTCTATTTATCACGTGCAGAAAAAAATGCTCATCTGTCAGTGAAGGAGCTGATGTAGCATTCTGCATTTCAGTATACATACTGCATATGCTTCTGTATAACAAATCGACATTTTTTTAAAAGGAAACCTGAATGTCGCGGAATCTTATAAACAAGAATTTCTTGGTTAATGCCGTTTTCAGTCATTTACTGTTTTGTCCCTGCACTGCTATTAACAAATTCAAAGGCAATGTAAAAGAACGTACCAGCCCTTATAGTTGCAATAGTCTGCAGCATCTTTCTTGGGCGGTGATATGGCGAAGTGGCACCCGTCTAGCGCGCCGATGGCCTGCGGAAAACCAGTGACGGCGTAGCACTCCCGCATGTGCTCGGCCATCTGCCGTGGCATGTCCAGCCAGGTGCTCTCAAGGTTGTTGACGACTGCTTGACAGAATTCTCTGAATACAGTATTCACAGTGGACCGGCCAATGCCAAGAAGATGTGCAATTTTCCTGTCCTCAGCGCTGGAACACAGGCGATACAATCCCACGGCAACGCGTTTCTCCACAGTAATGGGCTTGCGCATGTTCGTGACCTGGCGCTGCAAGACTGACTGCAGCGATTCCACCACGTACCTGAACGTGGCAGGGCTCACGCGGAAGGCCTGCTTAAAATGACATTCACCCAGCTTAGGCAGCGTGTCCTCAAACCAGTTTTCATTTCTTGGAAACGCCCATCTTTCTCGGATAATTCCTGATGAATCAGGGGCCCAAACAGCGGCCGCCGTAAAAGTATTGGCCAGCAGACGCTGTTCCAAATCCATCGTAGTCTTCGCGCATCACTCGCTTCAGCCGGTTCCGACGTTTCATTTTCAGAATCTGGAGAACAATTAATGCTCGCTTGAACTGCTCGTCATTCGTCAAGGTCACAATTTCGCCAACACTTCCACAGCTCGCCATATTGCTGACTACGGGAGGCATCACAAGCGGCTTTCAGCCTGTCTTGCTTTGGATAGTTAAGCGGCTCTGTCATGGACTATTGCTGACCTTTAGCATTCCAATATATTTTTTAATAGCCTGTCAATCTTTAGCATTATATTACTAACAATAAACAGAACATGCGTAAGGAAAAAGCATAATTTGTAACGTTTTGTTATCATCATAGTTTGCCGATGAACATCGCCGTCAATTGCAAATATCGGTGAAATGACATTTCCTATGGCCGTGTAGACAGGAAACGTCAGGTCGCAATGACATTCACTTTGCCTGTCATTTCCTGCGAATGACATTACACGCGCCGTGTGACAGGGGTATAAAAGGCCTTGGTACCGCTCCGGCCGCTGATGATACCGTACGGGAATAAGAGGCGTATGGTGGCCATCCCTCTAGGAGATTACAATTTTTGCTGCCGTATCTATCAGGTCATCTGACACGCGACGGCGCAACGCGAGATCTTACCCGGAGCAATTCCAGCGCCAATTCGTCTTCGATGCGCATCACGTGTTGCTGCCACTGTCGACCAGAGTAGAGCTCAAAGCATGTGACACACTCGCATTTGAACGTGAGCATTCCAGCAGGCGCACATCTAGACGCCACGGCCGACTGCTTCCAGCTCCAGGGAGAGACAGAACAAGTAGTGCCGGTCGATGGTCTGAAATTTGGTACACCGGCGTCGACGACAAAGTGACGACGTTCGTCCGCGACACTACGCACAAAGAGCAGTCCAGACTGCTGGCCTATCCACCGCACCGCAATGGCAAAGAAAATTGCGGGCCGTTGGCGGAGATTGTGAGCATCCACCTTCGAGTTAGAGCCTCGCAAATGTCCAAATACGGAAAATGTGAAGTCGCCTTGGATCATTACGTAGCGAGCTTAATTGCGCGCGGATATGCAAAATTATTTCAAAACAATTGGCAGTGTCATAGCTTGGCTATGCCAGGACATTCGTAGCGAAAGGTACGTTTCTCTGGCTGAGCTGGTTGTGGTCGCTGTATTTTCAGCAGTGACAGACATATAGCCTCCAACTCGGCGGCTATGCGCCGTTTATTACGCTCGGGATTCTGGCATCTCCGTTTGGCAAGCACCCCGCCGCGGTGGCTCAGTGGTTAGGGCGCTCGACTACTGATCCGGAGTTCCCGGGTTCGAACCCGACCGCGGCGGCTGCGTTTTTATGGAGGAAAAACGCTATGGCGCCCGTGTGCTGTGCGATGTCAGTGCACGTTAAAGATCCCCAGGTGGTCGAAATTATTCCAGAGCCCACCACTACGGCACCTCCTTCTTCCTTTCTTCTATCACTCCCTTCCTTATTTCTTCCCTTACGGCGCGGTTCAAGTGTCCAACGATATATGAGACAGATACTGCGCCATTTTCTTTCCCCAAAAACCAATTATTATTATTATTTGGCAAGCCGCTCCTCTTTCTGTTCGGGCGTCTCCGCTGCTCTCTTCGCCTTCTTACGCTCGTTCTCTTTTAGTTGAGTAGACAAGTGCCAGGCGAGAGCTTCAGGATTGGAAGAGATAATATTCTCTTGTCTATACCATCGTTTAGCAGCGGCTGGACTCACCTTGTCTGCATCCGTGTCAAAGGTTGTCATAGAGCCCCCCATGACATATCCGCCTTTTATACGCAATGCTGCGCATGCGACGCGCGGCTCCGGTGATAGGGCGGTGTGTGGCAAGGCGGCCATAGAGAACCATACTTGCGTATGTATATTTATTTCTTTATGAGGCGCCGACGAAGAGCGCGGCGCACCTGTGTGGTCTCTCTGGTTGCCATGGTATCGGCGCATGCGCAAAACTGCTCATCCGCGTCACGTCACGCGCGGCCTCGGCGACGGCGAAACGCACGCCGCAACTGCTGCTCCTCTCTGGTTGCCATGGTAACAGCACATGCGCACAACTTTCCTCTCCCGGCTACCGCGAAATACTCGACTGGAAGCCCGTGTAGCTCTCGCTAGAAAACTGTAACTCGATCACCTCCAAATGAGAACGCACGAAGGAGAAAATGTCACGTTATCGAACAAAGCAGCAAGGATTGATTTCAAAAAACATTAAATCTCTTTGACGTCGCAAACCAGCGGTGACGAAAGGTTGCCTTGGCGAAGGTGAAAATGCAACGTTCTCAAGCAACGCTGCAAGGTTTGATTTCAAAAACATTACTAGTCGTTTAAGTTGGAAGTGGCGCCTCGACATTTGTTTTCAATCTTTCTCCTATCTTTACGCAATAAATATTGCAGAATGAACAAATTCATTAAGACATTGAGCAGCTGACGATATCAACACACCGCTGATGAAATCGACCCCACGATTTCCCAGCTGCAGCGATCATTGCGCTGAACCACCAAACATGCTCGCACTATTTCGGCTAAGGAGTTAAAATTACCATCTGTATTTGGTTCTTAAACCTTTCTCTCTAAGCCGTTAGATATTCCTTGCCATGCCACATAAAAGTGATATTCAAAAAAGGCAATCAATACGGACAAGGCTGGATAGGAGAACTTACTGAGCCGAAATAAGCATGCAGCCAGCCCGCCTGTCAAAGCAGGAGAATTTCGGAAATAACCGAAAGGCGGGGTTACCCTCATTTACTCTCAAGCAAACAACTTCAGCTGGCGCTGCAGCGGGCGCTGCGATGTCTGGCAACCAACATTGTACGAGTAGTACGAGCTGTACGAACATAGCGTTGGGGCGTTGGTTGCGCTGGCCTACTATGTGGCAACCAGAGAAGAGCAGCAGTTGCGGCGTGCGTTTCGCCGTCGCCGGGGGCGCGCGTGGCGTGACGCGGATGAGCAGTTTTGCGCATGCGCCGATACCATGGCAACCAGAGAGACCACACGGGTGCGCCACGCTCTTCGTCGCCGCCTCATAGAGAAACATGCATACGAAAGTATGGTTCTGTATGGCCGCCTTGCCACACGCCGCCCTATCACCAGAAAAGCGCGTCCCATGCACAGTATTGCATATAAAGGGCGGAGATGTAATGAGGGGCTCTATGACAACCTTTGACACACATGCAGAGAAGGTCAGTCCAGCCGCTGCTAAACGATGGGATAGAGAAGAGAATATTAACTCCTCCAACCCTGAAGTTCTCACCTGGCACTTGGCTACTCAACAAAAAAAAAAAACGAAAGAAGAAGAGAGCAGCGCAGACGCCCGAACAGAAAGAGGAACGGATTGCCAAACGGAGATGCCAAACTTCCGAGCGTAATAAACGGTGCATAGCCGCCGAGATGGAGCCTATATGTCTGTCACTGCTATACATAAAGCGACCACAACAAGCTCAGCCAGAGAAACGCACCTCTTGCTACGTATATCCGGCATAGCCGAGCTATGACACTGCCAATTGTTTTGAAATAATTTTGCATATCCGCGCGCAAATAAGGTCGCTACGTAATGATCCAGGGCGTATTCACAATTTCGATATTTGGACATTTGTGAAGCTCTTGCTCGACGGTGAATGCTCACAATTTCCGCGAGCGGCCCGCAGTTTTGTTTGCCATTGCAGCGCGGTGGATAGGCCAGCAGGCTGGGCTGCTCTTTGTGCGTAGTGTCGCGGACGAACGTCATCGCTTTGCCGTCGACGGCGGTGTACTTAATTTCAGATCATCGACCGGCACTGCTTGTTCTGTCTCTACCTGATGCTGCAACCAGTCGGCCGTGGCGTTTAGATGTGCACCTGCTGGAAGGCTCACGTTCAAATGCGAGTGTGTCACAAGCTTTGAGCGCTACACTGGTCGACAGTGGCAGCAACATGTGATGCGCACCGAAGACGTAGTGGCGCTGGCATTGCTCCGGGGAAGATCCCGCGTTGCGCCGTCGCGTGTCAGATGACCTGGTAGACACGGCAGCGAAACTTGAAATCTCCTAGTGGGCTGGCCACCATACGCCTCTTATGCGCGCACGGTATCATGAGCGGCCGGAGCGGTACCAAGCCCTTATTGTTGCTTCGTCCGTGTCTGCCGCAGCTTGGTGATGTAGGCGCGGCCCTTGTCCACATCTCGAAATGTAGCGGTTCACAAGACCAAGCTATGTACACAGCTCAAGACCAGGTGGTCAATCGCCCAATGTGTTGTCGCAGGCACATTTATGGCGCATTTCGACACTATGCCGCAAACAGCCATCGCAGTAGATGAGGCTGCTGCTGTAGCACATTCCTTGTTGACCACGTTGCCGCAAAGCCCCTGAGGTACATAACGCTCATTGCGCGCCTCCGACTTAGGAGCAGCTGAAGGCTGCTCCAAATGTAATGAAACGGGGATGAGCGCCTGGCCCGGATGGTCTGCCGATGGAATGTTACCTGGTGTTCTGGAAAATCTGGGTCCATCTTTAACATCTGTTCTGCGCCGGTGTTTCGAGAGCTGTGATTTTCTCGGCAGTTTCTGGAGCGGACGAATTATTCTTATAGCTAAACGCGATTCAGGGTCACTTCTACCGGAATACTAGAGGCAAGTAACGCTCTTCAAAGCTTGTGCAGCTATAACATAGTCAGGCGCTTGAGGGGTGTGATGGAGGGGTGTGATGAGGGGTGTTATGGCGATTGGTACCCATAAAGCTTGGTCAGTTCTGGCGAGGGAGATTCACAGGCTGTTATTCGTCACTCGCGATATTAGCTCGAATACTCAAAGGCGCTCGGCGAGAGGTCTCTGTTTTTTTAGATCAGAAAAAGGCGTTTGACCGCATCGAGCATGGTTACATTTTTGGAGCACTCAGGGCTTTCAGATTCCTCGTAAGGCATACGAGGGTACCCACCGCACTCTCACTATGGATGGCTGAGAGAGTTCCCCCTTCCCCGTCACACGTAAGGTTCAGCAGGGTTGTCTCCTGTCGCCAATCCTATTTGCGCTGACCACCGAGCCTTATCTCAGAACCATTATACGACATTCTGGCTTTCATGCCTTCCACACGCAGTTAATGTTACGGCTTTTGCTGAAGCTCCACCCTACTAAATAGATTGCGTAGCATTAGTGGGGATCAGTGGGTGAAATAATGGGGATTAGTGGTGCAATTACCGTAATTCTATGAGATACTCCGGCAAAAGGCGCACCGACGTTTTAGCAGATGACTCATGCGTAGTATAGAGGGACAAAACCACTAGAAAAATGAAGACTGGTTTTCAGGAAAGAAAATGACGCAGTAACTCCTCACATATGTCGGTGGACACCCGAGCCGTGCCGTAAGGTAAGGGATAAATGATGGACTGAATGAAGTAAGCAAAGGGGGGAGAGGTGCCGATTTGGAGATCTCCTGAATAATTTTGCGCACACCCTCCGCGGTGGCTCAGCGCTTGGAGCACTCGGTTTCTGATCTGGACTATTTGAGTTCGAACACGAGCGCGGCCGCCGCGTTTCGATGGAGGCGAAACGCAAAGGCGCCCGTGAGCTGTGCGATGTCGGTGCATGTTAAAGATCCCCAGGTGGTCGAAATATTTCCGGTGCCGTCCACTGCGGCACCTCTTTCTTTTTCCCTCCCTCCTTCATCCCTTCCTTACAGCGCAGTTCAGGTGTCCACCGAGATTTTAGTCAGATACCGCCCCTGTTTCTTTTCCCAAAAACAATTTTTCTAATGTTCATTTACGGTGCGGTTCAGGTGTCCACCGATTTTTGAGACAGATACTGCGCCATTTCCTCTCCCCAAAAAATTCCGAGCACGCGTCCTGAAAAATAACCCGCGTCGTAAATGCGTTCCCATTTATTTCCGCTGCACTGGGATAGAGCTGTAGATACGAACAACGCCTTCACGTTACGTCACTGCGGCCCAAGATGAAAAACACCCTTGCGCAGCCGTTGTTTCCTGAGAGATGCAGGCGGCGCCGCTTTCCAGGAACCTCGAGTAAAGTCGTATACGCCGGTCTCGCGACCGTTGTGCCAGGACCTTGCTCCCACGCTCGTGTTCCGATGTCTCGGCTACAGAGAAGAGCGCTAACAGCGTATACATTATATAGACGAGACGCGCAAGCCAGTCATGCGGCCAGGTTATTGAACCGGCTGCTAAGACTTTCAGGGCATATTCGTGTGTCTAAATTTCAGCTTGTAAGAATCGCAATTTAGTTTTGCTGAAACTAAAGCAAAAAATTTGGTGACCTAAAGTTAGTTATTTCTTTTCCAGGTGGGACTCGGCGTCTGTAATAGAAAGGATTGATTTCAACATGTGTTTGCAAGTGGCCTTTGATTTTGTACTTATTGGAATAATTTTTCTGGTGAATACTCAAGTGGTGCTTAGATATATGTTAAAGGAAAGCAGGTTAGGTGTAGTGACTGTGAGGTGTTTGGGAATTTGGAGAGGTTTGATAAGGTGAAAGGCGCGGATTTCATGCGAAAAGTACACGACTGGACAAGGTTTTCGAAGAAAACGGCGCACTATCGTCACTAGTAGGTGTGATAAAGATGAAGTGTGGCAAGTGCGCTGCACGCACTCGCGCGCATGGGGCGAGAGAAGACGACGAAGTAGGAGAATACAGATCGGGAAGTGATCGTAAAAGAATTAATCTGCAGATGGGACACCCGGTCAAAAGAAAAAAAATTCAGGAAACACAAAAAGTAAACGCAAATTTAAACCACGAATAAATAGCGCTCATAGCAGCAGGCGTTGAGGAAGCAATAGACAAAATCCCTATGGAAAAGTGGGATTTTAATCAGAACAAGTCATCGGTCACAAAATAAAACAAGGAAAAGTGGCAAATCGCTGGAAAGGAGACAAGAAGCCACAAGGCTGGCAGAATGAGGAAATTAGGGAGGCCACCGAACAACGGCGGGTGGCTTTGAGAGAACACAAAGAGGCAGAGAAGAACGTTTTCAGAATGAAATGGGCAAAAAATGTAAATCTTATCGATAAAAATAATTGAAAGTACTTTCTCTCGTCCAAGGTAAAATAAAGCAGTCCTTTGATCGCTGAATGGCTGAAGTTCGCTATGCAACTGAAGGGGTGCCGAGAAAATTCTGGAAACATATAAGCTCTCCTTGTAAAACGAATCAAAGAAAGCTGGAACAGATTCAAGATGCTGAGCTAAACTGTCTAGAGTGGGACGACGCTATGAAATGCATTTAATTCGTTGTAACTGAGTCATTTAGGAGGGACGATAGGGTAATCTCCCTGAGTGGAGATGCGGCACGGGACAGCGCAACGGAAAGGGGTTAGAATTGCAGAAAATTAGCCCGTGAAAAGGCGAGGGGGGGATATTCTAAATGTACCACCACAATAAAAGACGAAACACAAATAAATCTTATAAGCGATATTAGTCCAAATAGCAAGGAAGCGTTGCAAAAGCACTGGAAACAGTCATACCAAAAGGGCAAAAATCTTGACAGCTGGCGAAAGAGTGCAATGAATTTCATCATTAAAGGGAAAGAAGATAGCGCCAATATATAACCCATCAGACCTATTACGATGAGTTCGGTTAATTAGAAGCTGGCAATGCAGGGAGGGAAGTTAAAAATTCAAACATGAATATAAAGTGAAAACGTACTAACTTCAGAGCGGCTTCAGAAATGGTAGGCGCTTGACGATGTCTTGTTCGTGCTTACTCAATGTGTATCCACAGCTATATTATAGGGGGGGGGGATCCTCTGTATTTGGCCTTCCTGGACATAAGCGGGACGTACGACAACGTAAACAGGGAGCTCCTATGAATCACACTCATATATGAAGGATTGTTTATGAGATAACAGAATTGATTAGGAAAATGTACCGAGATAATAAATTTGAAATTGCATGTGGATGAATAGGGAGTGCGACAACATTTGAGGTAGACAAAGACTAAGACAGGGTTGTCCATTGTCACCGCTGCTTTTCATTATTTACAAGATAAATATGGAAATAGGTCTACAAGAAAGTAATATTGCTTATAATCTCTCGTTTAGGCAGTGTTAGCAATCTTGTTGCTGATACCAATGCAAGAGAAACTAAGCGCACCATTTAGCATATCATTGTTTCAGTATTTGTGATATTTTATTTCCTTGTATTTCCGTATATGTTGTCAATACAAAATATATATATACTTGCGTTGGTTGCCACAAACATTGCAATTCCAGTGGAAATTTCTTAGTTTTCTTCGTGAATGGAAAAATGTGCACTACCAGCCCTTCAGACGATATCCTCCAGTCAATGGCGTCGACCGATTTTCACGACACGGTGGTCTACCCTATCAAGCCGAGTCTATTCCCCTTTCATCTGCTACCCCCTGCGATTTCACGCTAGCAGGTCCAAGGAGATCGGTGAAGGGGAAGAATCGATCGAGGGGGGAAAGTCGGTCGATGCCATTTGATAAAAGGGTTCCCTCACTTGCACTTCGTCCGTGAGTGGTATCCGACTAGAATCGGTTTCCTGTCACAAACAATGCATTTCAGTGTCGATTACGTTGAAATATAGCAATTTGCTTTAGCCAATCGGTAAGGACTCCACCCGCACAAGAAACGATAAAGCGAAATGACTTCACACCACAAGCGTAGCACTACATAAGTCTAGTGGCTGCACCAAGTGGCCACCCTGATTCACCAATATAACTTGTAATGATAGTAACAGCAATCGCAGATGTAGTCTTAGTCCGTGTCTGAAGAAGCAGACAAGGCGCATGTTCCAAGTTGAAGCGCCGATGACTCAGAGTGCCCGTGCGGCTGAAGGTGGTTCGATTGCAGTAAGTAACCACTACACCGGCAGAAACCGCGTCTGCGCAATATCGTCGCTGGACCCCTGGTATCTGTAATATGCTGTTCCATGTATGCTAAAAAAACCAAACTGTCACAAGAACGTCGGGCTTTGTTTATAAGACGAGAGGCATTCAGCAGGCGTCCACAGCCTGCTGCGGCGTTTTAACCAACGATGCGCTTGAATGAATGTGTCTCGTCCACAATCTTCTCTCGAATCCGATGAAACAATCCGGGGTTCACGACACAAGCTTTGCACGCGACGAAGCAGAAAATGTTCGCGTTGTAGAGTGCTCCTCACAAGGGCCTCCATCTGGGATTGTCCTCCTTGAATATGCAAAACAAGACGGAGCACACGCGCACAAATTCTAACGGGCCTAATGAGGAAAACGTCAGGCCGCCTTTGAGACGATGACCCCGAGCAGAAGCAGCGGCAGCAGTGCCGTCCTGGGGCCGGCGCCGCTCTCCATGCGGTCCTCGCCCCGGCCGCTCTCCATGCGGTCTTTGCCCCGGCCGCGTTCCGGCTGGTCCGGGTCAGTCACCATGATCTTCCAGCCGAGGTAGTAGTGCGTGAAACACTGAAAAAGACAGCAGCGTTTAGTAATCGACGTCCTAGGAGACACGTCACGGCAAGGGGCAGTACCTGGTAGTAGACAACGTCTGGTGTGTCCTTGTCGGGGGTCCAGGTGAAAGTTCCCTGTTGGCCGACGTCGCACTGCAGGTTCAACGTCTGCTTGAAATCCTCCCATGTACTGGATTCATCGCTCTTATCCACCGTCTTGTGCGTCCATTCGCAGTAGCGGCCGGTTCCTGCGACGCAAGGCTGGGCTCGTGAACACAAAACGGTGTTATACAATGGCGTTTCCTATAAGCGCATCTCGTTTGTACACATACGTGTCGGACAACCGTAAGGGCATACAGCCAGCGGGTGTCTCAAAGAGAAGTTTGGAGAAACAACCCCCGATTGCCCACGGAGAGCACGTAGCCTTGAGCATGCTAAGTGCTGGACTGTCCACTCGCGCGCGACGACGGCGTGTCAGAGAGAAGCGGTTCTGGAAACCGCTCTCCTCGCCTGACCAGTGGAGGTGCGTGCCCGGTGGAAGAGTGAGAGAGGCCATTGTACTGTGGACGCCATGTGGTGTGTACCCGCGTGCCTGCAGGCGCATTGAATGTGACGAAACCGGGGCGAGAGGTTAGTCTCTTTGAGGACAAACCAACTTGCCACAACCATTTTTCCTTCTCGGGAGCAACTGCAACAGATTCAACTGTTGATCCCCTTGAAAAGGGGTACAACAGTTGGCCCCCAAGCAGCCGTTTAAAGAAAAAAATGCAAGCGAAGCGTCATTTCCAGTGTAATTTAGATAGTTTGAGCGGCAGCAGTCATTAGATATAACAACATGAAAGGAAACAAACACACATGTAAATACAAGGATTCGGGCCCGCAACCTTTGGATTGGGAACCAAGCACGGATATTACTAGGCCACCACAGCAGGCGGTCCGGAGCAGATAATAAACGCCTTGTATAGGGTAGAGCGGGGTAAAATGAGACATGGGGCAAAGAGAGACATGTCTCGTCTAGCGGCGTCTAGAGCAAAATCTTTTAAAGTAAGTAGGTTTCTTAAACCATCAGTAGGTGCCGCTAAGTTTCCACTAAATTTAAGTTAAAAACGGCGGGAATCTTGAGTTGCCCACTCCCGGAAAAAAATTCTGGAGCAACTTTCGTGGAGCGGCTGTCCCGCCAAAAAGGTGCGAAACTTGGAGGTCCTGTTTCTTTGGACCTGTTCAGTAGCGTAGCCGTGAACAACTGCGACAAGGTATGCAATTGTGTTGTTACTCCATCTCATTGGCTAGCTGCGGAAACAATTACAGTTCCTTTTGTGGTTATCTTCAGAACTGTAAAATTGATTGAGTGGGAGCCTATGGAAGGGGAAAACCGTAACAGTTCGTCGCTAGTAGCAAGTAATTGCAGTCTCTGCTTGATGAAAGTGCATTCTCTAGCTCGGAGTTTTTTGCCTCGTTTTCAAGAATGGCCCGCACGTGGAAACGAAATAGACGAGGTCTGCATAGAGCGGGGCAAATAAGAAGAAGGCTGTAGAAAGCGTGCGCCAGCGAAAACATTCTATTCACGCTGCATCGAAAGCTTTCTCTGTGCCTAAGGATGCCCTTCAACGGCGAGCAGAACGACTGGAGACACATGGTTCATACGTACTTTGCAAGAAGTAGATTTGATCAAACACACAAGCTACAGCCACTAGGCGTAAGCTTTTTCAAAGCCTTCAAATCTGCTTACAACAACGCATGCCGGGAGTGGCTGCTGAGAAACATTGGGAGTCGCATCACGATGGAGAATATAGGTGAGCTGCTAAGCAAAGCTGTTGAACGATTAGGAAGCATCAGTAACATAAGCAATGGGTTGCGGAAGTGTGTAGTTTGGCCATTTTCTCTCGTGCCGCTGGATGATCCTGTGATCGATGAAGCGCCATTGGAAAGCACAGCGGGATATCAGACTTGCGGTCACCGCCAAGAATCCCAACCTAAATGCTCCCCGGCTACTTCTACTGAAGACAGTGAAGAGCCTGCTCATAGTGACACGACCTTTCAACTTCTTTCTGCTGTGCTTGCTATAAAAAAAGCAAAAAGAGGGAAGTCGGAGACAGGCACCGTTTTGACCTCATCGCCTTACAAGGCGAAGCTAGTTACAGCAAAACCTCCCAAGGAGTCAGGTATGGCCTCAAGAAAAGAATCGGGAAACCGAACGAAAGGGCTGCTAGTGCCAGTGTTCAATCACAGGATGTCGACCTGAAAGGAAAACGTGCTGCGAAGCGATTAACAAGCATTAAACGTGACTGGGAGTGCCTCGTGTGCAAAGAAATATGGAGCAACACAGCGCCTTGTTCCGTGTGGATCCCATGCACGATGTGTCACGAGTGGGCTCACGAAGAGTGCGCTGGCCCCATGGAATGCACTTCAAGTGCACGGATTGCAAGAACTGATTTTGTTTGGTTTTGACAAAATGTCTTGTTTTGCCTCAACTTATGTCTTATTTTGCCCCATGGGTCCGGGCAAAATGAGACAAATGGGACTTTTTTAATAATTGATGAATATTCATAGTTGTAATGTTGCGAGCTTTCTTAATTTTGCTTACCACTTAGCTAAGATACCAAGGAAAGCTCCTGTACAACGTCTCCGAGTTTTGAAATAAGAGAGTAAACACAGTATGAGTTTGGAAATTTTTCTCTCGTTTTACCCCTCCCTACCCTACACAGCTAACACATTGCTCGGGTTTAGCGCTCGCAGCTTTATGAAACGTATCGCTGTTCAGAGCAAAGTATGCTGATTTTTCTGTCATATTGTTTTGCAACAAGCTAAGGTAAACCTTAATGCATACACAGGGCGGTTTTAAATCGCATTTTTGGCGAAAAAAAAAAGTGTTGAAGCACGCATGCATTCCGGCCGGTACTTGATAACCAAAAATACTAGTTTTCGTTTTTTGCGCATAAGGTGGTCTTATCTGTAGCAACTCGCCGCTGCAGATTGCCGCCTACTGAAAACAAATATAGGAAGCCGTGGATCACTTCGTTTTTTGGTGCTTGCAGCGAGCGGCATAGAAGAGTAGAATATTTACTGCTTTCTGTTTCGC
Organism: Amblyomma americanum; assembly: GCF_052857255.1. NCBI lineage: Eukaryota > Metazoa > Arthropoda > Arachnida > Ixodida > Ixodidae > Amblyomma > Amblyomma americanum. The sequence continues at coordinate 30,415,506 of NC_135497.1, read as the reverse complement.
TGAGTGTAGCTCGCAATTACACAGTATCAGATAAGCTCGTAAACAAACGGCAACGAAACAAAAATACGTGTACTTGCTTAACGCAGAGCCAATTTCAACTCACATTCGACACGCACTGGAACTCGCAGTAATTGTTTATTCACTTTTTCAGCTGACCTGCCGATGTGGCTCGGTGGTTAGGGCGCTCGGCTACTGATCCGGAGTTCCAGGGTTCGATCCCGACAGCGGCGTCTGCGTTTTATGGAGAAAAAATGCTAAGGCGCCCGTGTGCTCTGCGATGTAAGTGCACGTTAAAGATACCCAGGTGGTCGAATTTATTTCGGAGCCCTCCACTACGGCACCTCTTTCTTCCTTTCTTCTTTCACTCCCTCCTTTATCCCTTCCCTTACGGCAGGGTTCAGGTGTCCGACGATATATGAGACAGATACTGCGCCATTTCCTTTACCGAAAAAGCAATTATTAATATTATTATTATTTCTCAGCTGCCCGACCACTTCGGTTCCACGAAGCTTTTTCTCTCGCAAACGAGTCTATCCGCTTCGGCACGGACAGCGGCGGTGCTTTCACGGGCCTTATGGCTCATTCACACTTGGGCATTCGGCAGCGAGAGCGAGCGAAATCTGCCGGCGCTCGTGGCGTATGCACGCATATATAGGCTAAACGCTGGTTATTTTGCTGGATTTAGCGCCATTTCTCAAAATCGCTCTTTCAGTTTAGCATTTACGAACAGAGACGCGACGGTAAGCTCACACTATTGGCGTCAAATGCTTGTTGGGACGGGAACCCTTTTTGCCAACAAACCGACTCACCTCTTAAGACTAGCAGCGGCAGAATCGTCACTCTGGATGAAAAACAAAGCCAATTTATCGCTTATAGGTTTTGTCATAGGCAAAATGAGACGAAAGCAAAAGACCAGTGACCCATTTGTCTCCAGTGAATGCACTGAAAAGGCAGGTACAATGACGAAGACGAAATTAGTCTGAAGCGAGGGGTCCTGCTTTGATGGACGCCGCCATGTTTGTGTGGGGTGTAACGGCAAAGCAGAGGGCGCAGATTCTGTCATTCGTCCTTCTGTTAGTCCTTCTGAGGACAAGGACTAAGGATTTGGTCCGTGAAGTCTGCACATGGCACGCACGTGGTCGCAGTTGCTCCTTTCGCAGCTGATCACGAGGACTAACGGCTGCTATTGCTCCCACGGGACTAATCTCGGATAAGAGTAAGCGCGCGCCCTATACAGACGTTTTCACCACCCTCGGGAAAAACGGTTATTTTTGAAGGGGGGGGGGGCTTTTAGGAGAACGTGGGGCAGAGTTTTTTTTTATAATAGCAATCGCCTCGGATCCTACAGGAAAAAATAGTCGCTACAGGGGCACGGGAATAAGCGGCTAGAGCAAAGTTTTATTATGAAATCTTTACAATAAACCGTCATCGCTTTTGTTTGCAATATATATATATTTTCGATTTGCTTGTTCGCGACGTTGTGTCCCAGGTGATCTGGTCACAGCTAAGTTGCGTTGTCATTAAATATCGAATAACATTTTCACAGGAAGCGGCGTTGCAAACCTGAGCTTGGATAATGTGCCAACAACTGAGAAAAGTAATAATAATAATAATAATAATAATAATTGTTTTTTAGTTAAAGGAAATGGCGCAGCACCTGTCTCATATATCGTTGGACACCTGAACCGCGCCGTAAGGGAAGGGATAAAGGAGGGAGTGGAAGAGGCGCCGTATTGGAGGGCTCCTGAATAATTTCGACCACCTGTGGATCTTTAACGTGCACTGACATCGCAAAGCACATCGGCTGCTCTTGCGTTTCGTCTCCATCGAAGCGCGGCCGCCGCGGTCGGGTTCGAACCCGGGTACTCCGTATCAGTAGCCGTGTGCGCTAACCACTATGCCAGCGCGGAGGCGTACGGGCATTTTGCCGCAACAGAAATGCCGCCCCCTTGGGAGTGCGACAGGAGCGGAGAGCGAAAGGCCCGATTTCAACAGAAAGAGTCAGTTACCTTTGGAGACGTCAACCTCTTTACGAATGTCGAGCACAACTCCGGCAAGCCGCCGATGGCCCTGAGAGAAAGATGGAAAATACATAACACAACCAGCATTGTGTTGGCTCGAAAGTAATGCGAGCCAGGCTGGAAAACATATCAGTGTCTACAAATTCAGCTCATTGACAGAATTAGTTTCATATAAATCAAACCACGGCGATTTTTTTGCAGAAACACTCAGCGGTCCACTCAAACACATTTTAAAACGCGGTATAGACAAAACGAAGGTCCAAATTGAGGCTCGTCGATGCTATTCGGAGTCCTTCGAGAAATTTTACCGGAATCAATTTTTTTTCTCCTTCATATTTATGGTAGAGAAACATATGCACAGTTCGTTATGCAACTAAAATAACAGTGTTTTTAGAACTAAACTACACTAATATTGTCGACAGTCGTCTGAGCCACCTAGGAGTATATGTTTAAATCGTTCATTTCGCAGATACTTAAGTTGCTGGCTGAAGTTGTGAGTGTTCATCGGGATGTATTTTATAGGATAATATTTGAAACCAAGAATTGTAGACTGAATATACTGTTGTTCTGGTTTACTTTTCTGTTCCAGTAGCCTTGATACATTGCTCCTTTGTCCTCCTTCCCTTTTTTCATCTAATATTATTATACTTTTCTTCACTTTAATCTTCTACCCACTGCCTTGCTACAATACTTTAGTGCTTCAGGGTATTTGGTAATAAACAAAATAAATAAAGAAAGATTTCTTTAAAAATTTCTTCACTGGCTGAGGAACGGGAAAAGTTTTAACGCGAAAAATACAGAATGATAGTCAGTACAGATTCACAATTGAAGAAAATACAGAGCACAGGGCAGTACGAGCGAGGAACAAGCGACCCACACAGCGCTGAGAGCCAGAGGTAGTCACAAGAGCCAAAAGAGCTATTTCTCTACACCGCCTAGAGATGTTAAGCATACAAGTGAAGGGGAAATAGGTGCTCGTATGACATACATGACGGAAGCCAACAGCCAACGAAACCAAGGAGCACAGAGAATGGCTTCTCTTTTTAATTTGTAGCTTTTCATCAGTGGGAGATCAATAGATCAGAAGAAAAACTACCACATGCCGCCGGTGGGATCCGAACCCATGACCTTCGAATTTTGTGTCCCATGCTCTACCAACTGAGATACGGCCACAGCTGTCCAAACTTCTACTTTCGGGGGTATTTATCTGTAGGTTAAGCGAACATTGAGGGAACCCACCGGCTGCGTGTGGATGTTTTATCTCCTGCTTTTATTGTTCTCCCTTAGATGAAAAACTACGAATAAAAAAAAAGAGATCCCCTATGCTCCTTGGTTTCGGTGACTGTTGGCTTCCGTCATGTATGCATACCCTTAGAGCTGGGCATCTTGCTGCCCGCTGCGAAGGAACATGATTTTTATCGCTAACTAGGCTTTGTTTTTACGTTACCACATTGCGTACAAAGCTCAAAAAATCCAAGTCTGTGGCATGAGCACGCAATGAAAATTCCACCCTTGACGCACACATTCACTGGTCGCTACCCTGGCACACTTTGGCGTAACCACTGTGTTCTTTGTCGTTCGATAAGTCTCCACTCACCTTTGCCGCGTGCTCAAAGCCAAACCTCGCTTCTTGCACTGCAGGGGACACTGAAGGGGTCCCGAACTGCTCAGCCATAATATGTTTCCCATTTTCCCGAGCGTATGAAATGTGTTACACTCCGTCTCCACAAGCGAAGCTTCGCCTAGCGAGGACACGTCACATCCGGCGACCACCGGTAGGGTGGCTTTACATAATGACAGCGGCCGCAATCCCATGCTCACAATCTCCATGTATCGTGGCATGCGTAGCGTACCATGTGGGTACTAATATTGAAGCGTAGTGTTATTAAGGGCCCATTCACACTTGAGAGTCGCAGAGGTCGCGCGACCGTTTTGCTCGAAAAGCGACAGTCGCAAACAGCCGCATTGATGGATTTCCTAGCCGTGCAACTGCGAGTCCCAAACCGCTGAACCAATCAGGGAGCGAGCTGAGCTTTCGACAACGACGCCGCTCGCGGGTGCTTCGGGCGACGAACTGCGCTCTCTGATCATTGGCTGCCCTAGTAGTCGCTAAGCCTAGCTGGTTTCACATCGATGCCGCAGCTGAGCCAGGGAGTCTCGGAACTTACCAGCGCTGTAACCAAGATGTTAATCTCGTCAAAGCTTTATTGTGGACCCTCTTTCATGATAACATAAAAATATGCTCGATTTCCGCGACGCCTGCAGCAGCGGAGAAAGCAAACGCCAAGCGATCGAGCCGCATTGTGCCACAGCAGCAAAGCGGCTATGAGAAGAAATCATGCTTGTATACAGCATCTCTGTATTGGTCAACGACCCTCAATATTGCTTCATTTTTGAACTTCTACTTCCCAGAGTATGATATGAACGCGAACAAACAACATACTAGCGCATTTTTATGAAGCTAGCCGCCGGCATCCAGGCTGCCTGGCAAGCGGCTTGTGAGGCCGCGGTGCACATTGCCGCTATATCCTTCTCTTCGCGCAAGTTGTCGCAGCACATTGCTAATAGCGACGGACCAGAGCCCTTTCGAGGGCCAAGCGCGAGCGCAGGAGATGCGGCCGAAACAGACGAAACTCTCGGAAACCAACAGGAAGAGCAGGCGGCGCCTTTCAACAGAGGTGCTTCGCTGCGTTAAGAGCACGGAGCTCTTATAAGCTAGAACCGGCTCATTTCTCATGTGCAGCGTGCACAGTTTTACACGTATCACAGAGGCTAGGCTACACCACCAGGCACGTCAAAGCGGTGATCACGGATCCCTTTTCAGTGTATACAACACTAGTTTGAATCGACCGGCGCGAAAATTTTGAAATGCAGTTTTCTCACTCGCCTCATGTTCCCGAAAAAAACACAAACATACTCAAAGAGAATTGATTTCCACTCAGAACAAAATTTGAAAAAAAAGCTGACCAGCCGGGACCACCTGACACGCGCGCGCTATCAAGAGCAGCGGACCTTCTTGCCGAGCACAGCGGGGTCCTCATTGGATCCCCCGCCCTTGCTATTGTCGGTGATGTAGAAGGGGTGGTAGCATGCCGAGTTGCTCGCGTCCGCGCCGCCCTCCACCACGAACGTGTGCGTCTTGCCCCGCTCCACGTGCAGCACGCGGATGAGCTCCTCGTTGATCCACCACGAGATGCCCTAGACCGACTGGCCTAGGCGCCAACACTTGTTCAGCACGTGAACGCATACAACACTGCACAACAATGTCCACACGGATGCTGCTTTCTACACAACTGCTCTTTTTCGACCTCATCCTTATATGATAAAAAATGACAGCTGTTACAGTAACCGGAGGATGGTTATGCTCAAAGGCGGAGGGGGAATGTTCGTCTGCTTCGGCTGCTGCGAAACGCGCTGGCCGAGGTGAGGCTTGGGGGCGCCGGACTGTAGAGAAGCGCCAGTCGAAGAACGAGTGCGCGTGCTCAACAGCTACACATACCGCACATGCATTTCATACGTTGCCTCGGCAGAAAACCAAATGAAAATACCTATGGGTTGTCACGGGCAACCTTGAATCTACGCCGCTACGTTGTCTTCCGGAGCTGGAAGGCTTTACGATGCATTAAAATGCGCTCCATCGCTTTCCTCTCAATGTGCCATACAGCAGCCACAAATATCAAACGTACAGACACGTTGTTCACATGAATTCTCTGATCGCCTTACAAGCCGGTCTGTGGGTCTGGCGTCATCTGTACTTAAATTGAACAAGCTCTTATTATTTTTTCGCTTTCTTCCGCCATTACCGATCACTCGATGATTCCTCTAGTTCCCAGCAGAAGAACCGGGGCTTCTTCGTCTGCAGCCCACGCTGGCGGTTCAGGAGCAAAGTACGGCAGCACTTACCGGTGACCCTCTCATAGCCTCGACTGCCACCCGTGGGGCCAACCTGGGCACGGAAGGAGGTGATGTTGAAGCTCTTCCAAATGTCTCGGCCGCCAAACCCAGTCCTACCCCCTGCGGGTGGCGGCAGGATGGGCGCCATCGGCGAACTGCGTTGTGCGTTCCGGTTGAAGTGCAGCAGCACGTCATCTGCGCAGGCGGGCCTTCCGTCATACAAGAGTCCTTCGAAACACCACTCCAACTCGTAAATCACGAGAAAAGTTCGCTTTAGCGGAAAATGACAAACTCTGATAGCCGCATCGCAACTGAAGAGCTTCCCTTTCAACAAGAATGAGCAGGACTGACGTCTCACACGCAGCAGCCTCGGCCAGAACTCGTTCAAGAGGGCTGCCGAGGGAACCTCAGTTTAGAGAATTGGCAATAAAACAGGCCGCTCACTTTCACTTCCAATGATCAAGAAAGCAACCCCTAACTTACTTCTTTCTCCTTAGGCGAAGCATACTCCAGCCCACAGCAGGCAGCTTGGAGAAACGTACTTTATTTTGTTGATTAGCAGGTTTGGTTTCGGTAAATATATATGAAAGACTAACCTTGTGGCTGCCAACAACCTTCCATCTCAAGACAGCCGTAGGAAAACACCTCGTATATTGTTTTCTAATAAATAATATTAGTAATAGCCTTTATATCCATCAATATGATGGGGGAGGTTGGAGAAAAAAGATGGACAGCATGACGGGTTCCCGCCCTCCCTCCCCCTGCCCCCCCCCCCCGTATATTATACATAATTGTTTCCACGAAGGTAGAGCTCAGCGGACCATAGAACACAACATTCCTAAATTAAGCTCTGTCATAACGAACATGAGAAATAAAAATAACACGTAATAAAACAAACTATCATGAAACAAAAGAAACAACGTAGCATCAAAAGTGAGCCCTATTTGTACATGCTGATATAATTGTAGTGCTATTGAAGAATGTCGCATTCACATGGCTCTACACATACACAAAACTACAAATGCATATTTACACGTGGAAAGGGGTACCGCAAAACTGATGTGCAGCCTTTGTCAAAAACGACAGAGTCAAAGGGTTTGGCTTCTGAGCCGTGTATAAAGGCCTCTAAGCATCCATGGATGTCCAACATTCATGGTGGTCAGGGCAAGATTTTCTGTACCTTCAAGAGATCTGGAATGCTAGTGATGCCAACAAGGCTCAGAAGCGAATTCCTTGGGCTGTAAACTTTGACAAATGCTGTACTCGATTTAAGTGACAGCATGGAAAGGAAAGGCATGACAAACAGGAACAGCAACATTCTGTTCACGCTAAGAATCATCACCTCCTGGTTTCTTGTCCCTGCATGGGCTGATCATTGTTTTTAATATTTTTGCATCTAGCTCGGACAGCTTCCTGGGAGCACTGTCAGCATTTTGTAATTTTCTATGTTATTAATAGACTTCCCGTTCTGCCACAGGACACATTTGCTACCATTTATACATATCGTTTAATTATAAAAAAATAATGGTCATAATGGATTTGGTGAACAATTAAGTTTTCAAGCAAATATGTGGTTAGACACAGGTTTCAGAAATTCAATCACTTATTTAATCACAATGTTACAAGTCTTTAGTCTGGTAAGTTGCCATGGGACCTTTTCTGGAATTTTTATTCACTTCGTCCTAAAGTGAAGGTGATGAATGCGTTTCTGCCGATCAAACAGAATGCCTGTGTCCTTAGCGCTTTGACCTTAGCCCATGTGTTTTTGCTTTGCTTGTAGTGCGCACGGTCAGGTAATACCAGGTTGACTAATTCCTTGTGTTTCAGCATTAGTCATTACTTGTTAGCTAGATTGAAAAGCATGTGTGCGTGTGTTTCTGTATTCTAATTTTTCCTATATAAGTTATGAGTGCTGCATTTTATTTGCGACAGGCTCCTTCAGATGGGTGGCTAACATATTTTTCTAGGCACATAAACTTTCTCTAGAGCCTAGGCTTCCATATATTGAGTGTAAAGTTTTGTTTTGTGTTGTTTTTATGTGATTGTGTGTTAAATGTAATGTATTTTATAAGTTTTCTAAGGTTATGTTCGTCCTATGTGTTTCTCAAGAACAAACACAAATGTTAGAGGTTGGATGCCTGTGATATTTTACAGTGGATTTAGTGGGCTACTTGAGGATGTCTGTTTAGTATTTCTTTTACTGTAGTTTGTGATCTGAATTTTGAAGTTAGCCACTTGGAATTAGAAACTGGGAATTGTCTGGTGCAATAACATTTTTTTAGCTAATCTTATCTGACAGCACCAGTTAGCCCGAAGTGTAGCGAAGAAGCTTTGAAGTCAACTCTGCATTGGTTTTTTAAGATTTGCTATTGTATCGTTTTGATTACTTTTAGGTGCTGATTTCAAGTTAGTCCCTATCTCCAATACCTATACAAGAATTGTGGTTTCAAATGTTCTTTATTGTCCTCCTTTAAAAAAATAAAATTGTAATCTACAGGTCTTCGTGTTTTTTTTTGTTTACTTTACGCAGGCTCTTCAATTTCTTTTCAATTGAATAAGCTTGACATGTTAAGCAGCCTTTTAATGCTTATGGTGTTAATGTTAATATTTCAGATATGTGTGTAGGTTACTAACTGACATATGTGATATTCCAGTGCTATTTGTAGCGGTGGTCTGTGTAATTCAGTGTTTTGGAACACCCAATGGAATGAATTTAAGTCGCATGCACAAGTTCAATTGCGAACAGTGTTTTGAGGACGTGCTAGTAAAAATATTTTGTAAAGTGCTTAAAACTGCAGTCTCGGAAAAAAATGTCTAACAAACATACACAGCTTCCTTCCGCTTTGAAGGTAAATTCCATGAACTATTTTTTTTTGTTAGAAAATAAAACCACGGAGTACAAGCTACATGCTATCTTTTTGTGTAATCCTTACTGCGAATCCTTCTGCTTTTATCGACTTTGAGGACTTATAGACTGAATGAATATAGTGCTCGAAAAATATTTTCAATGCGCGAGTTTAGCACAGAATTCAAAAATTTTCTTTAAAAATGTCCATTACGGACTGCAAAAATAAGGCACAGTATTGAACGGATTTTAAGGATACAATATACAATGCATTCTTTTTAAAAGCTTCTAAAGGTAGAGAGATAGCAAACATTATTTGTCGAATGTGGAGCTGCCCGCAAGTGGTTTGTGCACCATGCAGGTTCTCTAACTTCAGGGATTCGGTTTTTGGACCCCAGTGAAGAGATGGAATACTTTTACGAGAAGAAGAAAAATGTGTTGCAGGAATTTGGCGCGTAGATCCGTTACCACGGTCTTGTTTTCAGTTTCATTGTCTGTGTTCTCCCGAACTCTGCTTTTCTTGCCCAATGCGAACCACCCCGTCAAGATACTTTCGGCTAGCGCCGGAGCCGTGGTTTGTGAATTTTTTACAGAAGTGCCGTATACTCAACGGAGTCAGATTAAAGACGTTTCCTTGCCGCCGCCGCTGGTCTCGTTTTGTTTCCGCGATGTACGGCAGTACGCTGCGAGGTGACTGCGACGTCGTGTGTATGCATGGCGCTACGATCGTGCAACGCAGGCATCGAGGAGAAGTTGAAGACAGCGGTCCGATGCACTTTGTATCCAGCATTCTTGCCCTGTTCCTATAAGTACTACTTCGTAACGGCATGGACGGAACGGGGCTGGTTATATCTCAACACTGAAGTTCTATAGGGCTTTGTTCATGATTACAAAGCGCATTCGAACCTGATTATTGTGATTAACGGACTAGCACCGTTCCGCCTATATAGTTAGCAGTCTAGTAGCCCTGTAAGAAGGATTAAAAATGCAATATAGAAAAACGGGCCGCTGTCATCACCTCCTCCTCCCGGATGCCGGCGTTGCGAAATCTTGGCGCCTGGATAAACACGACACCCCAGCTACCGCTCAGCGTATCGCCGCAGTTTAAATCTCCCATTGCTATCCGGAAGCGCTTCGTATTTTTTGGTGTAAAAACTTAAACCAAATATGCTCCCATTGTCAACCGCAAGTGCTTCGTATTTTTTGGTGTAAAAATCTACAGCGAATCTGCTCCCTTCGCCAACAGTAAGTCCTCCGTATTTATGGGGTCGATATCTAACCAAGTCTAACGGTGTATATCGAACCTCGATTTGGGAGGACGCTAGAGGACAAGCCAAAAACACCCATCTGGGTTGATTTGTGTTTAGTGTGCAGACTTCTTACCTAAGCATAGCCGTTCCTGTCTATGCACAGCGCAAAGGACGAGAACGAAGAGGACGGACACAGTACTCGTTCCTTCCACTGGGTGGAAACACAATACACCAACTAGGCCGCACATCAACTCTTGGTACTATTTCTGTTCAAGTCTTCCTGATATAGTTAGTTTGTCTGCGCGCCCGTGCGGGTCCCATCCACGTGGCCTGTCCGCTATTATCGCTTACAGTGGCTGTAGCAGCCACTTCAATCTCCATTTCTGTCAACCATTCAGCTTTTCCGCAGTCTCCCCTCCATCGGTTCTTCCAAGGCATTCAATACACAAGCCGATAGTGTGCCGTTTTCGAAGTCCAGTTGTGGACATTTCGCATGAAATCCGCGCCTTCCACCTTATCAAACCTCTCCCAATTCACAAACACCTCCCAGTCACTACACCTAACCTGCTCTCCTTTAACATATATCTTAGCACAACTTGAGTATTCACCAGAAAAATGATTCGAATAAGTACAAAATCAAACGCCACTTGCTAAACGTGTTGAAATCAATCCTTTCTGTTACAGACGCCGAGTCCCACCTGTAAAAGGAATAACTTACTTTCGATCATCAAATTTTTTCCTTTAATTTCTTTCAGAACTAAATTGCGATTCTTTCAAACTGAAATTTAGACACACGAATATGCCCTGAGAGTCTTAGCAGCCGGATCAATAACCTGGCCGCATGGCTGGCTTCCGCGGCGCGTCTATATAACGTATAAGCATTTAGCGCTCGCCTCTGTAGCCGAGACATCGGAACACGAGCGTGGGAGCAAGGTCCTGGCACAACGGTCGCGATTCCAGCGTATACGACTTTACTCGAGGTTCCTGGAAAGCGACGGCGCCAACGGTAGCCAATGGAACAACGGCTGCGCAGCGGTGTTTTTCTTCTTGGGCCGCAGTGACGTCACATGAAGGCGTTGTTCTTATCAACGGCTCTAGCCCAGTGCAGCGGAAATGAATGAAAAGCCATTTACGAGGTGGCTTATCTTTCAGGAAGCGTGCTCAGAATTTTGGTGGAAAGGAAATGGGGCAGTATCTGCCTCATATATGGTTGGACTCCTGCCCCGCGCCGTAAGGGAAGGGGTAAAGGAGGGAGTGAAAGAAGAAGGGAAGAAAGAGGTGGCGTTGTGGAGGTCTACGGAGTAATTTTGACCACCTGGGGATCCTTAACGTGTACTGATATCGAACAGCACACGGGCGCCTTAGCTTTTCGCCTCCATGGAAACGCAGCCGCCGCAGTCGGGCTCGAACCCGGGAATTCCTGATCAGTAGCCGAGCGCCCTAACAAGAGAGCCACCGCGGCGGGTGGTGGAAAATTAATAATGATTGTTTTTTGTGTGGAAAGGAAATAGCGCAGTATCTGTCTCATATATCGTTGGACACCTGAACCGCGCCGTAAGGGAAGGGATAAAGGAGGGAGTGAAAGAAGAAAAATGGTTTTTGGGGAAAGAAAATGATGCGTATCTGACTAATATCTCGGTGGACACGTGAACTGCGCCGTAAGGGAAGGGTTGAAGGAGGGAGGGAAAGAGAAAAAGGTGCCGTAGTGGAGGGCTCCGGAAATATTTCGACCACCCGGGGATCTTTAACATGCGCCGACATCGCACAGCTCACGGGCGCCTTTGCGTTTCACCTCCATCGAAACGCGGCCGCCGCGGTCGTGTTCGAACTCAAATAGTCCAGATCAGAAACCGAGTGCTCCAAGCACTGAGCCACCGCGGAGGGTGTGCGCCAAATTATTCAGGAGATCAGGAGCAGCAATAATACCCCTGTCACACGGCGCGTGTAATTTCATTCGCAGCGAATGACATTACATTTGAATGGGTTTTTTTTTTCCTGCTGCAGGGGCACAGTCAATGGGATTCACAGCTAACGACATTCGTCCAGTGAATGAGTTTCCCGAACTCATGCACGCGCGACCTGTGTAATCTCGACGACAGCGACTTGGTGAAAATTTACAAAACTGATTAGTGAAAACATAATATAAACAATAAAAACTTTTACTCTTTGCACTTATAATATATTTGAAACCTTTTTTTGACGTACAGGAGGACGTCTGAAGAAATTTGTCCAACTATATTCTTCTTCCCAGTCACCGACGGTCCCTGTCGGCCATGTTAGTTTGCAACTCGTTCTCGGTTTTGGCAGTGCGGACGAAGCGTGGTTGGCGTGACTGCATTTTCGCGTGCCATCTGCAATGGAAGACCGCTGCACAGCCTCGTCAGCGCAAAATCGCAAGCCGAAGGCGCATTGGACCGATGAGGAAACGCGCGTACTTCTAAAAGTCTGGGAAGATCATATCGGCGAAGCGCAACCTGCAGGTGTACGTCGCCATGGCCGAATGTCTTCGCGCGCAAGGTGTGCAAAAGTCAATCAAAGAAATAAAATCGAAGATAGAAAACCTCGGAAACAGGTACCGGTAAGTAAAAACTTATGTCCTGCGCCATTTCCTTTCCACCAAAAACCAATTATTATTATTTCTTGGAAAAGCCCAATTTTCTCGGATAATTTCTGATGAATTAGAGGCCCAAACAGCGGCCGCCGTAAAAGTATTTGCCAGCAGACGCTGTTCCAAATCCCTCGTAGTCTTCGCGGATCACTCGCTTCAGCCGGTTCCGACGTTTCATTTTCAGAATCTGGAGAACAATTAATGCTCGCTTGAACTGCTCGCCATTCGTCACGGTCACAATTTCGCCAACACTTCCACAGCTCGCCATTTTGCTGACTACGGGAGGCATCACAAGCGGCTTTCAGCCTGTCTTGCTTTGGATAGTTAAGCGGCTCTGTCATGGACTATTGCTGACCTTTAGCATTCCAATATATTTTTAATAGCCTGTCAATCTTCAGCATTATATTACTAACAATAAACAGAACATGCGTAAGGAAAAAGCATAATTTGTAACGTTTTGTTATCAACCTAGTTTGCCGTTGAACATCGCCGTCAATTGCAAATATCGGTGAAATGACATTTCCTATGGCCGTGTAGACAGGAAACGTCAGGTCGCAATGACATTCACTTTGCCTGTCATTTCCTGCGAATGACATTACACGCGCCGTGTGACAGGGGTATAAAAGGCCTTGGTACCGCTCCGGCCGCTCATGATACCGTGCGGGAATAAGAGGCGTATGGTGGCCAGCCCTCTAGGAGATTACAATTTTTGCTGCCGTATCTATCAGGTCATCTGACACGCGACGGCGCAACGCGAGATCTTACTCGGAGCAATTCCAGCGCCAATTCGTCTTCGATGCGCATCACGTGTTGCTGCCACTGTCGACCAGAGTAGAGCTCAAAGCATGTGACACACTCGCATTTGAACGTGAGCATTCCAGCAGGCGCACATCTAGACGCCACGGCCGACTGGTTCCAGCTCCAGGGAGAGACAGAACAAGTAGTGCCGGTCGATGGTCTAAAATTTGGTACACCGGCGTCGACGACAAAGCGACGACGTTCGTCCGCGACACTACGCACAAAGAGCAGCCCAGACTGCTGGCCTATCCACCGCACCGCAATGGCAAAGAAAATTGCGGGCCGTTTGCGGAGATTGTGAGCATCCACCTTCAAGTTAGAGCCTCGCAAATGTCCAAATACCGAAAATGTGAAGTCGCCTTGGATCATTACGTAGCGAGCTTATTTGCGCGCGGATATGCAAAATTATTTCAAAACAATTGGCAGTGTCATAGCTCGGCTATGCCAGAACATTCGTAGCGAAAGGTACGTTTCTCTGGCTGAGCTTGTTGTGGTCGCTGTATTTTTAGCAGTGACAGACATATAGCCTCCAACTCGGCGGCTATGCGCCGTTTATTGCGCTCGGGATTCTGGCATCTCCGTTTGGCAAGCACCCCGCCGCGGTGGCTCAGTGGTTAGGGCGCTCGACTACTGATCCGGTGTTCCCGGGTTCGAACCCGACCGCGGCGGCTGCGTTTTTATGGAGGAAAAACGCTAAGGCGCCCGTGTGCTGTGCATGTCAGTGCACGTTAAAGATCCCCAGGTGGTCGAAATTATTCCGGAGCCCACCACTACGGCCCCTCCTTCTTCCTTTCTTCTATCACTCCCTTCCTTATTTCTTCCCTTGCGGCGCGGTTCAAGTGTCCAACGATATAAGAGAGAGATACTGCGCCATTTTCTTTCCCGAAAAACCAATTAATATTATTATTTGGCAAGCCGCTCCTCTTTCTGTTCGGGCGTCTCCGCTGCTCTCTTCGCCTTCTTACGCTCGTTCTCTTTTAGTTCAGTAGACAAGTGCCAGGCGAGAACTTCAGGATTGGAAGAGATAATATTCTCTTGTCTATACCATCGTTTAGCAGCGGCTGGACTCACCTTGTCTGCATCCGTGTCAAAGGTTGTCATAGAGCCCCCCATGACATATCCGCCTTTTATACGCAATGCTGCGCATGCGACGCGCGGCTCCGGTGATAGGGCGGTGTGTGGCAAGGCGGCCATAGAGAACCATACTTGCGTATGTATATTTATTTCTTTATGAGGCGCCGACGAAGAGCGCAGCGCACCTGTGTGGTCTCTCTGGTTGCCATGGTATCGGCGCATGCGCAAAACTGCTCATCCGCGTCACGTCACGCGCGGCCTCGGCGACGGCGAAACGCACGTCGCCACTGCTGCTCCTCTCTGGTTGCCATGGTAACAGCACATGCGCACAACTTCCCTCTCCCGGCTACCGCGAAATTCTCGACTGGTAGCCCGTGCAGCTCACGCTAGAAAACTGTAACTCGATCACCTCCAAATGAGAACTCACGAAGGAGAAAATGTCACGTTATCGAACAAAGCAGCAAGGATTGATTTCAAAAAACATTAAATCTCTTTGACGTCGCAAACCAGCGGTGACGAAAGGTTGCCTTGACGAAGGTGAAAATGCAACGTTCTCAAGCAACGCTGCAAGGTTTGATTTCAAAAACATTACTAGTCGTTTAAGTTGGAAGTGGCGCCTCGTCATTTGTTTTCAATCTTTCTCCTATCTTTACGCCATAAATATTTCGGAATGAACGGGATCGACACACCGCTGATGAAATCGACCCCACGATTTCCCAGCTGCAGCGATCATTGCGCTGAACCAGCAAACATGCTCAAATTATTTCGGCTAAGGAGTTGAAATTACCATCTGGATTTGGTTCTTCAACCTTTCTCTCTAAGCTGTTAGATATTCCTTGCCATGCCACATAAAAGTGATATTCAAAAAAGGCAATCAATACGGACAAGGCTGGATAGGAGAACTGACTGAGCTGAAATAAGCATGCAGCCCGCCCGCCTGTCATAGCAGGAGAATTTCGGAAATAACCGAAAGGCGGGGTTACCCTCATTTATTCTCAAGCAAACAACTTCAGCTGGCGCTGCAGCGGGCGCTGCGATGTCTGGCAACCAACATTGTACGAGTAGTACGAGCTGTACGAACATAGCGTTGGGGCGTTGGTTGCGTTGGCCTACTATGTGGCAACCAGAGAAGAGCAGCAGTTGCGGCGTGCGTTTCGCCGTCGCCGAGTGCGCGCGCGGCGTGACGCGAATGAGCAGTTTTGCGCATGCGCCGATACCATGGCAACCAGAGAGACCACACGGGTGCGCCACGCTCTTCGTCGCCGCCTCATAGAGAAACATGCATACGAAAGTATGGTTCTCTACGGCCGCCTTGCCACACGCCGCCCTATCACCGGAAAAGCGCGTCCCATGCGCAGTATTGCATATAAAAGGCGGAGATGTAATGAGGGGCTCTATGACAACCTTTGACACACATGCAGAGAAGGTCAGTCCAGCTGCTGCTAAACGACGGGATAGAGAAGAGAATATTAACTCCTCCAACCCTGAAGTTCTCACCTGGCACTTGGGTACTCAACAAAAAAAAAACGAAAGAAGGCGAAGAGAGCAGCGGAGACGCCCGAACAGAAAGAGGAACGGATTGCCAAACGGAGATGCCAAAATTCCGAGCGTAATAAACGGTGCATAGCCGCCGAGATGGAGCCTATATGTCTGTCACTGCTATACATAAAGCGACCACAACAAGCTCAGCCAGAGAAACGCACCTCTTGCTACGTATATCCGGCATAGCCGAGCTATGACACTGCCAATTGTTTTGAAATAATTTTGCATATCCGCGCGCAAATAAGGTCGCTACGTAATGATCCAGGGCGTATTCACAATTTCGATATTTGGACATTTGTGAGGCTCTAGCTCGACGGTGAATGCTCACAATTTCCGCGAACGGCCCGCAGTTTTGTTTGCCATTGCAGCGCGGTGGATAGGCCAGCAGGCTGGGCTGCTCTTTGTGCTTAGTGTCGCGGACGAACGTCATCGCTTTGCCGTCGACGGCGGTGGACTTAATTTCAGATCATCGACCGGCACTGCTTGTTCTGTCTCTCCCTGAAGCTGGAACCAGTCGGCCGTGGCGTTTAGATGTGCACCTGCTTGAAGGCTCACGTTCAAATGCGAGTGTGTCACAAGCTTTGATCGCTACACTGGTCGACAGTGGCAGCAACATGTGATGCGCACCGAAGACGTAGTGGCGCTGGCATTGCTCCGGGGAAGATCCCGCGTTGCGCCGTCGCGTGTCAGATGACCTGGTAGACACGGCACCGAAACTTGAAATCTTCTAGTGGGCAGGCCACCATACGCCTCTTATGCGCGCACGGTATCATGAGCGGCCGGAGCGGTACCAAGCCCTTATTGTTGCTTCGTCCGTATCTGCCGCAGCTTGGTGATGTAGGCGCGGCCCTTGTCCACATCTCGAAATGTAGCGGTTCACAAGACCAAGCTATGTACACAGCTCAAGACCAGGTGGCCAATCGCCCAATGTGTTGTCGCAGGCACATTTATGGCGCATTTCGACACTATGCCGCAAACAGCCATCGCAGTAGATGAGGCGGCTGCTGTAGCACATTCCTTGTTGACCACGTTGCCGCAAAGCCCCTGAGGTACATAACGCTCATTGCGCGCCTCCGACTTAGGAGCAGCTGAAGGCTGCTCCAAATGTAATGAAACGGGGATGAGCGCCTGGCCCGGATGGTCTGCCGATGGAATGTTACCTGGTGTTCTGGAAAATCTGGGTCCATCTTTAACATCTGTTCTGCGCCGGTGTTTCGAGAGCTGTGATTTTCTCGGCAGTTTCTGGAGCGGACGAATTATTCTTATAGCTAAACGCGATTCAGGGTCGCTTCGACCGGAAGACTAGAGGAAAGTAACGCTCTTCAAAGCTTGTGCAGCTATAACATAGTCAGGCGCTTGAGGGGTGTGATGGAGGGGTGTGATGAGGGGTGTTATGGCGATTGGTAACCATAAAGCTTGGTCAGTTCCGGCGAGGGAGATTCACAGGCTGTTATTCGTCACTCGCGATATTAGCTCGAACACTCAAAGGCGCTCGGCGAGAGGTCTCTGTTTTTTTAGATCAGAAAAAGGCGTTTGACCGCATCGAGCATGGTTACATTTTTGGAGCACTCAGGGCTTTCAGATTCCTCGTAAGGCATACGAGGGTATCCACCGCACTCTCACTATGGATGACTGAGAGAGTTCCCCCTTCCCCGTCACACGTAAGGTTCAGCAGGGTTGTCTCCTGTCGCCAATCCTATTTGCGCTGACCACCGAGCCTTATCTCAGAACCATTATACGACATCCTGGCTTTCATGCCTTCAACACACAGTTAATGTTACGGCTTTTGCTGAAGCTCCACCCTACTAAATAGATTGCGTAGCATTAGTGGGGATCAGTGGGTGAAATAATGGGGATTAGTGGTGCAATTACCGTAATTCTATGAGATACTCCGGCAAAAGGCGCACCGACGTTTTAGCAGATGACTCGTGCGTAGTATAGAGGGACAAAACCACTAGAAAAATGAAGACTGGTTTTCAGGAAAGAAAATGACGCAGTAACTCCTCACATATGTCGGTGGACACCCGAGCCGTGCCGTAAGGTAAGGGATAAATGATGGACTGAATGAAGTAAGCAAAGGGGGGAGAGGTGCCGATTTGGAGATCTCCTGAATAATTTTGCGCACACCCTCCGCGGTGGCTCAGCGCTTGGAGCACTCGGTTTCTGATCTGGACTATTTGAGTTCGAACACGAGCGCGGCGGCCGCGTTTCGATGGAGGCGGAACGCAAAGGCGCCCGTGAGCTGTGTTATGTCGGTGCATGTTAAAGATCCCCAGGTGGTCGAAATATTTCCGGAGCCCTCCACTACGGCACCTCTTTCTTTTTCCCTCCCTCCTTCATCCCTTCCTTACAGCGCAGTTCAGGTGTCCACCGAGATTTTAGTCAGATACCGCCCCAGTTTCTTTTCCCAAAAAACATTTTTCTAATGTTCATTTACGGTGCGGTTCAGGTGTCCACCGATATTTGAGACAGATACTGCGCCATTTCCTCTCCCCAAAAAATTCCGAGCACGCGTCCTGAAAGATAACCCGCGTCGTAAATGCGTTCCCATTCATTTCCGCTGCACTGGGATAGTGCTGTTGATACGAACAACGCCTTCATGTTACGTCACTGCGGCCCAAGATGAAAAACACCCTTGCGCAGCCGTTGTTTCCTGAGAGATGCAGGCGGCGCCGCTTTCCAGGAACCTCGAGTAAAGTCGTATACGCCGGTCTCGCGACCGTTGTGCTAGGACCTTGCTCCCACGCTCGTGTTCCGATGTCTCGGCTACAGAGAAGAGCGCTAACAGCGTATACATTATATAGACGAGACGCGCAAGCCAGTCATGCGGCCAGGTTATTGAACCGGCTGCTAAGACTTTCAGGGCATATTCGTGTGTCTAAATTTCAGCTTGTAAGAATCGCAATTTAGTTTTGCTGAAACTAAAGCAAAAAATTTGGTGACCTAAAGTTAGTTATTTCTTTTCCAGGTGGGACTCGGCGTCTGTAATAGAAAGGATTGATTTCAACAGGAGTTTGCAAGTGGCGTTTGATTTTGTACTTATTGGAATAATTTTTCTGGTGAATACTCAAGTGCTGCTTAGATATATGTTAAAGGAAAGCAGGTTAGGTGTAGTGACTGTGAGGTGTTTGTGAATTTGGAGAGGTTTGATAAGGTGGAAGGCGCGGATTTCATGCGAAATGTACACGACTGGATAAGGTTTTCGAAGAAAACGGCGCACTATCGTCACTAGTAGGGAATGCCCTGGAAGAACCGATGGAGGGTAGACTGCGGAAAAGCTGAATGGTTGACAGAAATGGAGGGAAAAGTGGCTGCTACAGCCACTGTAAGCCACGTGGATGGCCACGTGGATGGGACCCGTACGGGCACGCAGACAAACTAAGGAGATCAGGAAGGCTTGAACAGGAATAGTACCAAGAGTTTATGTGCGGCCTAGTTGGTGTATTGTGTTTCCATCCAGTCCAAGGAACGAGTACTGTGTCTGTCCTCTTCGTTCTCGTCCTTTGCGCTGTGCATAAACAGGAACGGCTATTCTTAGGTAAGAGATCTGGAAGTGTGGAATGAAGGAATGTAAAACCCAGAAAGGCGGTCATGGTCAGAGCCGACAGGACGACAGGGCGAAAGCGCCAGAGTGATAACAACTAGCAGATAAGTGAAGTTGGTAGAGAGGAAGTTAGAACGCAGGTGCTTATCGCTGGTGACTCCAACATGAAAAGGTATGCCGGAACTATAATGAAGCAGGCAAAGGGCGACTGCAAGTCGATATTTTCCTGGGGAGGACGTGAACGCGGGGCTACACACAAAAGAGACAAATAGTCATACAGTGTTGCCTTGCGTAATTTGGTAATAGTATTGGCAAGAATATATGTTGTTCTGAATGGCCACGCAGCACCAGTAGCGGAACGATTAGCGCAAGGAGCTAGGACATGCGGGCATAACGCCGCAGGTGCAGATCGTCGGCACCGGAAGTCCTTGGACGGAACAGAGATGTCGAGAGGGACGTGGTAACTGTTAATCGGGAGATCAGGAAGTTGGGCCATGAGAAGTACTTCGAAGTGGCTGAAATCAACAGGGAAGTGCGGCTAGCAGGCGTTGGCAGTTGTGGACGAGATGGCATCCGTTTCAGTGGAAGGGTGCAAGCAGAAATCCGCTGGGGGCTGGCGGGTCATGCGATAGCTTTTTTATGGGGGCGACGTGGACTTCGGGCTTAGGAATAGGAAGAAGCGAAGAATAAAGTGAAATAAAAACGGAAGTATATAGTGTTAAGGCACAAATATAAATTTAATACCAAGACCATTTACGGCAACATACACGAGGGCTAGGTAGAGAGAGGGTAGGCAGAAGATTTCTTGACACCCACAAAGTGAACAAGAGAAGAGAAAGCCTCTCGGTGCTTTCCAATATTTCGAAAAGAGGACTTGTAAGTCATAATGTTGAATGGCGCAAAGCAACAAACACATGTATGAAGACACAGAGACAGAAAGAACGCCTCTGTGTCTTCCTGTTTTTTTTCCTTTGCTCCGTTCAAATTTATAATAAACTATCTAGCCCAACAGCAAGTGTTGGTCTCAGCCTGTCCGCATTCCACAGCCCCGGATTCCTTTCTGCTCAGCTGGCCTCTTTGTTTTCGCAGTTTTGCAGGTCAGCCGGTTAATAATTTTTAACAGCCTTCATGCCTGGACAAGATTCACCCTCCCCATCCTAACTCCATTCCCACTTCACACCCTCGTTCCCCTCACCGGGCCTTCCTCCCCAGAGTGAAGGCCGTTCTTAAACTCCGCCAATGAGAGCGTTTAGGCCAGACAGAGACAGGTCCTCTTTGCGAAACGTTGGCAAGCGCTCTGAGGCTTTCCCCTTCCTTGTTCACTTTGTGAAAGCAAGAAAGCTCAAAGAGCGCGAAATGGCTAGAAATAGAACAGCAGTCAAAGGAAGAAGAAATTGGCGTTTGCGCTTCGTGCGAGACATATCTCTGTGATCTAGAAGACCCAGCATTTGTCGATGGCTGTTTCTGGGAGAGGTGTAACAGAACAACAACGGAGAAGAAAGAACGCTGACACATTAACAAATAAACTGGCAGAGATTTAACTTAATTTGAAAGAGCATGTCTGGGTATCGAGGACAATTTCAGGCCAGAAATAAAATGTGCAAACCAATTTTTGAAAAAAACTGCTGTGCTAGCAAAAAGTAGCGACATGACCACACGATTAATAATTGAAGCTGAAAGGATAAATGCTTCGGGCGAAACATGTGTAAGCACTCCCTCTCTCTTTCTATGTGATAAGAAACTCTTGTTTCTGAGGCAACGATACGGTTAGCACAGGTGATGACGTGTCTTTGATGTATATGTATGTTGCATGTGTGAAATAAAATTTGTTGGAAGTTAGCGCTCGTGTTGTTCGTTTCTTCTGTGACCAGTCTAACCTGCGCTATAGTCTCTTGCTAGAAATAAAGAGTATTAAAATGTCCTAATTATGATAGAAAAGAGTTGGAAGACGATGCCGATATAATGGTATTGGCCGCAGAGGCTACAGAACCTTTTTTTAGAGTGGGGGGACGACTTCGAGTTTGTTTATGAGTTTATTCCATGTTTTTTGTTTTCAAAAATTCAAATAATGGTTAATTTTTTTCCACATTTTTGTCTCATTCTGCAATATTCAAAGGTGGGTTAGTAGTTTGCATATAAAGTTGAAATTAAGTGGGCAGCTTTAGGAAGATGTGCAAACAGTATAGTTATTCACTGCATTAACGAAGTTACCGCATAGTCTCTATCAGTTATGCTAATCATGGCCAAGAAGTCAATCAACGACTTTTACTGGCATGCATATTACTCGAAAAGCTTTAGTTCTAGCTAAGAAGCTAGATAGCTCAGCCATATTGTCTTTCCCTGTGCTTTACGTAAATAACGCTCTAGAATTGAAGCGTTGGTCAAAAATCTGATGTGGGCGCAAACAGTTCGTGATTGGCGAGAGGGGTAGGGGAGTTGCACCCTCTGGAGAAATGTCGAGGGAGCGACTGCCGCCGCCCTCCTCCATTCCCTCCCTTCCTCTTGTTCCGAACTCCCTGATCGGGGCATAACAAAGTAAGAATGACCACATCGATAATCTAATAAGCGATATTAGTCCAAACAGCAAGGAAGCGTTGCAAAAGCACTGGAAACAGTCATACCAAAAGGGCAAATTCTTGACAGCTGGCGAAAGAGTGCAATGAATTTTATCAGTAAAGGGAAAGAAGATAGCGCCAATATGTAACCCATCAGACCTATTACGATGAGTTCGGTTAAGTAGAAGCTGGCAATGCAGGGAGGGAAGTTAAAAATTCAAACATGAATATAAAGTGAAAACGTACTAACTTCAGAGCGGCTTCAGAAATGGTAGGCGCTTGACGATGTCTTGTTCGTGCTTACTCAATGTGTATCCACAGCTATAATATAGGGGTGGGGGGGGGGGGAGGGGATGCTCTGTATTTGGCCTTCCTGGACATAAGCGGGACGTACGACAACGTAAACAGGGAGCTCCTGTGAAGCACACTCATATATGAAGGCATTGTTTATGAGATAACAGAATTGATTAGGAAAATGCACCGAGATAATAAATTTGAAATTGCATGGGGATGAATAGGGAGTGCGACAACATTTGAGGTAGACAAAGACTAAGACAGCGTTGTCCATTGTCACCGCTGCTTTTCATTATTTACAAGATAAATATGGAAATAGGTCTACAAGAAAGTAATATTGCTTATAATCTCTCGTTTAGGCAGTGTTAGCAATCTTGTTGCTGATACCAATGCAAGAGAAACTAAGCGCACCATTTAGCATATCATTGTTTCAGTATTTGTGATATTTTATTTCCTTGTATTTTCGTATATGTTGTCAATACAAAATATATATATACTTGCGTTGGTTGCCACAAACATTGCAATTCCAGTGGAAATTTCTTAGTTTTCTTCGTGAATGGAAAAATGTGCATTGCCAGCCCTTCAGACGATATCCTCCAGTCAATGGCGTCGACCGATTTTCACGACACGGTGGTCTACCCTATCAAGCCGAGTCTATTCCCCTTTCATCTGCTACCCCCTGCGATTTCACGCTAGCAGGTCCAAGGTGATCGGTGAAGGGGAAGAATCGATCGAGGGGGGAAAGTCTGTCGATGCCATTGGATAAAAGGGTTCCCTCACTTGCACTTCGTCCGTGAGTGGTATCCGACTAGAATCGGTTTCCTGTAACAAACAATGCATTTCAGTGTCGATTTCGTTGAAATATAGCAATTTGCTTTAGCCAATCGGTAAGGACTCCACCCGCACAAGAAACGATAAAGCGAAATGACTTCACACCACAAGCGTAGCACTACATAAGTCTAGTGGCTGCACCAAGTGGCCACCTTGATTCACCAATATAACTTGTAATCATAGCAGCAGCAATCGCAGATGTAGTCTTAGTCCGTGTCTGAAGAAGCAGACAAGGCGCATGTTCCAAGTTGAAGCGCCGATGACTCAGCGTGCCCGTGCGGCTGAAGGTGGTTCGATTGCAGTAAGTAACCACTACGCCGGCAGAAACCACGTCTGCGCAATGGCGTCGCTGGACCCCTGGTATCTGTAATATGCTGTTCCATGTATGCTAAAAAACCAAACTGTCACAAGAACGTCGGGCTTTGTTTATAAGACGAGAGGCATTCAGCAGGCGTCCACTACCTGCTGCGGCGTTTTAACCAACGATGCGCTTGAATGAATGTGTCTCGTTCGCAATCTTCTCTCGAATCCGATGAAACAATCCGGGGTTCACGACACAAGCTTTGCACGCGACGAAGAAGAAAATGTTCGCGTTGTAGAGTGCTCCTCACAAGGGCCTCCATCTGGGATTGTCCTCCTTGAATATGCAAAACAAGACGGAGCACACGCGCGCAAATTCTAACGGGCCTAATGAGGAAAAGGTCAGGCCGCCTTTGAGACGATGACCCCGAGCAGAAGCAGCGGCAGCAGTGCCGTCGTGGGGCCGGCGCCGCTCTCCATGCGGTCCTCGCCCCGGCCGCTCTCCATGCGGTCTTTGCCCCGGCCGCGTTCCGGCTGGTCCGGGTCAGTCACCATGATCTTCCAGCCGAGGTAGTAGTGCGTGAAACACTGAAAAAGACAGCAGCATTTAGCAGTCGACGTCCTAGGAGACACGTCACGGCAAGGGGCAGTACCTGGTAGTAGACAACGTCTGGTGTGTCCTTGTCGGGGGTCCAGGTGAAAGTTCCCGGTTGGCCGACGTCGCACTGCAGGTTCAACGTCTGCTTGAAATCCTCCCAGGTACTGGATTCATCGCTCTTATCAACCGTCTTGTGCGTCCATTCGCAGTAGCGGCCGCTTCCTGCGACGCAAGGCTGGGCTCGTGAACACAAAACGGTGTTATACAATGGCGTTTCCTATAAGCGCATCTCGTTTGTACACATACGTGTCGGACACGCGTATGGGCATACAGCCAGCGGGTGTCTCAAAGAGAAGCTTGGAGAAATAACCCCCGATTGCCCACGGAGAGCACGTAGCCTTGAGCATGCTAAGTGCTGGACTGTCCACTAGCGCGCGACGACGGCGTGTCAGAGAGAAGCGGTTCTGAAAACCGCTCTCCTCGCCTGACCAATGGAGGTGCGTGCCCGCTGGAAGGGTGAGAGAGGCCATTGTACTGTGGACACCATGTGGTGTGTACCCGCGTGCCTGCAGGCGCAATGAATGTGACGAAAACGGGGCGAGAGGTTAGTCTCTTTGAGGACAAACCAACTTGCCACAACCATTATTCCTTCTCGGGAGCAACTGCAACAGATTCAACTGTTGATCCCCTTGAAAAGGGGTACAACAGTTGGCCCCCAAGCAGCCGTTTAAAGAAAAAAAATGCAAGCGCAGCGTCATTTCCAGTGTAATTTAGATAGTTTGAGCGGCAGCACTCATTAGATATAACAACATGAAAGGAAACAAACACACATGTAAATACAAGGATTCGGGCCCGCAACCTTTGGATTGAGAAACCGAGCACGGATATTACTAGGCCACCACAGCAGGCGGTCCGGAGCAGATAATAAACGCAGTATATAGGGTAGAGCGGGGTAAAATGAGACATGGGGCAAAGTGAGACATGTCTCGTCTAGCGGCGTCTGGAGCAAAATCTTTTAAAGTAGGTTTCTTAAACCATCGGTAGGTGCCGCTAAGTGTCCACTAAATTTAAGTTAAAAACGGCGGGAATCTTGAGTTGCCCACTCCCGGAAAAAAATTCTGGAGCGACTTTCGTGGAGCGGCTGTCCCGCCAAAAAGGTGCGAAACTTGGAGGTCCTGTTTCTTTGGACCTGTTCAGTAGCGTAGCCGTGAACAACTGCGACAAGGCATGCAATTGTGTTGTTACTCCATCTCATTGGCTAGCTGCGGAAACAATTACAGTTCCTTTTGTGGTTATCTTCAGAACTGTAAAATTGATTGAGTGGGAGCCTATGGAAGGGGAAAACCGTAACAGTTCGTCGCTCGTAGCAAGTAATTGCAGTCTCTGCTTGATGAAAGTGCATTCTCTTGCTCGGAGTTTTTTGCCTCGTTTTCAAGAATGGCCCGCACGTGGAAACGAAATAGACGAGGGCTGCATAGAGCGAGGCCAATAAGAAGAAGGCTGTAGAAAGCGTGCGCCAGCGAAAACATTCTATTCACGCTGCATCGAAAGCCTTCTCTGTGCCTAAGGATGCCCTTCAACGGCGAGCAGAACGACTGTGACACATGGTTCATACATACTTTGCAAGAAGTAGATTTGATCAAACACACAAGCTACAGCCACTAGGCGTAAGCTTTTTCAAAGCCTTCAAAGCTGCTTACAACAACGCATGCCGGGAGTGGCTGCTGAGAAACATTGGGAGTCGCATCACGATGGAGAATATAGGTGAGCTGCTAAGCAAAGCTGTTGAACGATTAGGAAGCATCAGTAACATAAGCAATGGATTGAGGAAGTGTGTAGTTTGGCCATTTTCTCTCGTGCCGCTGGATGATCCTGTGATCGATGAAGCGCCATTGGAAAGCACAGCGGGACATCAGACTTGCGGTTAACGCCAAGAATCCCACCCTAAATGCTCCCCGGCTACTTCTACCGAAGACAGTGAAGAGCCTTCTCATAGTGACACGACCTTTCAAGTTGTTTCTGCTGTGCTTGCTATAGAAAAGGCAAAAAGAGGGAAGTCGGAGATCAGCACCGTTTTGACCTCATCGCCTTACAAGGCGAAGCTAGTTTCAGCAAAACC
Organism: Amblyomma americanum; assembly: GCF_052857255.1. Lineage (NCBI taxonomy): Eukaryota > Metazoa > Arthropoda > Arachnida > Ixodida > Ixodidae > Amblyomma > Amblyomma americanum. The sequence continues at coordinate 30,389,233 of NC_135497.1, read as the reverse complement.
TCCCAAGGAGTCAGGTATGGCCTCAAGAAAACGAAAAACCGAACGAAAGGGCTGTTAGTGGCAGTGTTCAATCACAGGATATCGACCTGAAAGGAAAACGTGCTGCGAAGCGATTAACAAGCATCAAATGTGACTGGGAGTGCCTCGTGTGCAAAGAAATATGGAGCAACACAGCGCCTTGTTCCGTGTGGATCCCATGCACGATGTGTCACGAGTGGGCTCACGAAGAGTGCGCAAGGCCCCATGGAATGCACTTCAAGTGCACGGATTGCAAGAACTGATTTTGTTTGGTTTTGAGAAAATGTCTTGTTTTGCCCCAACTTATGTCTTATTTTGCCCCATGGGTCCGGGCAAAATGAGACAAATGGGACTTTTTTAATAATTGATGAATATTCATAGTTGTAATGTTGCGAGCTTTCTTAATTTTGCTTACCACTTAGCTAAGATGCCAAGGAAAGCTCCTGTACAACGTTTCCGAGTTTTGGAATAAAAGAGTAAACACAGTATGAGTTTGGAAATTTTTCTCTCGTTTTACCCCTCCCTACCCTACACAGCTAACACATTGCTCGGGTTTAGCGCTCGCAGCTTTATGAAACGTATCGCTGTTCAGAGCAACGTATGCTGATTTTTCTGTCATATTGTTTTGCAACAAGCTAAGGTAAACCTTAATGCATATACAGGGCGGTTTTAAATCGCATTTTTGGCCAAAAAAAAGTGTTGAACCACGCATGCATTCCGGCCGGTACTTGATAACCAAAAATCCTAGTTTTCGTTTTTTGCGCATAAGGTTATCTTATCTGTAGCAACTCGCCGCTGCAGATTGCCGCCTACTGAAAACAAATATAGGAAGCCGTGGATCACTTCGTTTTTTGGTGCTTGCAGCGAGCGGCATAGAAGAGTAGAATATTTACTGCTTTCTGTTTCGCTGAGTGTAGCTCGCAATTACACAGTATCAGATAAGCTCGTAAACAAACGGCAACGAAACAAAAATACGTGTACGTGCTTAACGCAGAGCCAATTTCAACTCACATTCGACACGCACTGGAACTCGCAGTAATTGTTTATGCACTTTCTCAGCTGGCCCGCCGAAGTGGCTCAGTGGTTAGGGCGCTCGGCTACTCATCCGGAGTTCCCGGGTTCGATCCCGACAGCGGCGTCTGCGTTTTATGGAGGAAAAATGCTAAGGCGCCCGTGTGCTCTGCGATGTAAGTGCACGTTAAAGATACCCAGGTGGTCGAATTTATTTCGGAGCCCTCCACTACGGCACCTCTTTCTTCCTTTCTTCTTTCACTCCCTCCTTTATCCCTTCCCTTACGGCAGGGTTCAGGTGTCCGACGATATATGAGACAGATACTGCGCCATTTCCTTTACCGAAAAAGCAATTATTAATATTATTATTATTTCTCAGCTGCCCGACCACTTCGGCTCCACGAAGCTCTTTCTCTCGCAAACGAGTCTATCTGCTTCGGCACGGACAGCGGCGGTGCTTTCACGGGCCTTATGGCTCATTCACACTTGGGCATTCGGCAGCGAGAGCGAGCGAAATCTGCCGGCGCTCGTGGCGTATGCACGCATATATAGGCTAAACGCTGGTTATTTTGCTGGATTTAGCGCCATTTCTCAAAATCGCTCTTTCAGTTTAGCATTTACGAACAGAGACGCGACGGTAAGCTCACACTATTGGCGTCATATGCTTGTTGGGACGGGAACCCTTTTTGCCAACAAACCGACTCACCTCTTAAGACTAGCAGCGGCAGAATCGTCACTCTAGATGAAAAACAAAGCCAATTTATCCCTTATAGATTTGGTCATATGCAAAATGAGACGAAAGCAAAAGACCAGTGACCCATTTGTCTCCAGTGAATGCACTGGAAAGGCAGGTACAATGACGAAGACCAAATTAGTCTGAAGCGAGGGGTCCTGCTTTGATGGACGCCGCCATGTTTGTGTGGGGTGTAACGGCAAAGCAGAGGGCTCAGATTCTGTCATTCGTCCTTTTGTTAGTCCTTCTGAGGACAAGGACTAAGGATTTGGTCCGTGAAGTCTGCACATGGCACGCACGTGGTCGCAGTTGCTCCTTTCGCAGCTGATCACGAGGACTAACGGCTGCTATTGCTCCCACGGGACTAATCTCGGATAAGAGTAACCGCGCGCCCTATACAGACGTTTTCACCACCCTTGGGAAAAACGGTTATTTTTGAAGGGGGGGGGGGGGGCTTTTGGGAGAACGTGGGGCAGAGTTTTTTTTTATAATAGCAAGCGCCTCGGGTCCTACAGGTAAAAAATAGTCGCTACAGGGGCACGTGAATAAGCGGCTAGAGCAAAGTTTTATTATGAAATCTTTACAATAAACCGTCATCGCTTTTGTTTGCAACATATATATTTTTGATTTGCTTGTTCGCGACGTTGTGTCCCAGGTGATTTGGTCACAGCTAAGTTGCGTTGTCATTAAATATCGAATAACATTTTCACAGGAAGCGGCGTTGCAAACCTGAGCTTGGATAATGTGCCAACAACTGACAAAAGTAATAATAATAATAATAATTGTTTTTTAGTTAAAGGAAATGGCGCAGCATCTGTCTCATATATCGTTGGACACCTGAACCGCGCCGTAAGGGAAGGTATAAAGGAGGGAGTGGAAGAGGCGCCGTATTGCAGGGCTCCTGAATAATTTCGACCACCTGTGGATCTTTAACGTGCACTGACATCGCACAGCACATCGGCTGCTCTTGCGTTTCGCCTCCATCGAAGCGCGGCCGCCGCGGTCGGGTTCGAACCCGGGTACTCCGCATCAGTAGCCGTGTGCGCTAACCACTATGCCAGCGCGGCGGCGTACGGGCATTTTGCCGCAACAGAAATGCCGCCCCCTTGGGAGTGCGACAGGAGCGGAGAGCGAAAGGCCCGATTTCAACAGAGAGTCAGTTACCTTTGGAGACGTCAACCTCTATACGAATGTCGAGCACAACTCCGGCGAGCCGCCGATGGCCCTGAGAGAAAGATGGAAAATACATAACACAACCAGCATTGTGGTGGCTCGAAAGTAATGCGAGCCAGGCTGGAAAACATATCAGTGTCTACAAATTCAGCTCATTGACAGAATTAGTTTCATATAAATTAAACCACGGCGATGTTTTTGCAGAAACACTCAGCTGTCCACTCAAACACATTTTAAAACGCGGTATAGACAAAACGAAAGTCCAAATTGAGGCTCGTCGATGCTATTCTGAGTCCTTCGAGAAATTTCACCGGAATCAATTTTTTTTCTCCTTCATATTTATGGTAGAGAAACATATGCACAGTTCGTTATGCAACTAAAATAACAGTGTTTTTAGAACTAAACTACACTAATATTGTCGACAGTCGTCTGAGCCACCTAGGAGTATATGTTTAAATCGTTCATTTCGCAGATACTTAAGTTGCTGGTTGAAGTTGTGAGTGTTCATCGGGATGTATTTTATAGGATAATATTTGAAACCAAGAATTGCAGACTGAATATACTGTTGTTCTGATTTACTTTTCTGTTCCAGTAGCCTTGATACATTGCTCCTTTGTCCTCCTTCCCTTTTTTCATCTAATATTATTATACTTTTCTTCACTTTAATCTTCTACCCACTGCCTTGCTACAATACTTTAGTGCTTCAGGGTATTTGGTAATAAACAAAATAAATAAAGAAAGATTTCTTTAAAAATTTCTTCACTGGCTGAGGAACGGGAAAAGTTTTAACGCGAAAAATACAGAATGATAGTCAGTACAGATTCACAATTGAAGAAAATACAGAGCACAGGGCAGTACGAGCGAGGAACAAGCGACACACACAGCGCTGAGAGCCAGAGGTAGTCACAAGAGCCAAAAGAGCTATTTCTCTACACCGCCTAGAGATGTTAAGCATACAAGTGAAGGGGAAATAGGTGCTCGTATGGCATACATGACGGAAGCCAACAGCCAACGAAACCAAGGAGCACAGAGAATGGCTTTTCTTTTTAATTTGTAGCTTTTCATCAGTGGGAGATCAATAGATCAGAAGAAAAACTACCACATGCCGCCGGTGGGATCCCAACCCATGACCTCCGAATTTCGTGTCCCATGCTCTACCAACTGAGCTACGGCCACAGCTGTCCAAACTTCTACTTTCGGGGGTATTTATCTGTAGGTTAAGCGAACATTGAGGGAACCCACCGGCTGCGTGTGGATGTTTAGTCTCCTGCTTTTATTGTTCTCCCTTAGATGAAAAACTAGGAATAAAAAAAAAGACATCCCCTATGCTCCTTGGTTTCGGTGACTGTTGGCTTCCGTCATGTATGCATACCCTTAGAGCTGGGCATCTTGCTGCCCGCTGCGAAGGAACATGATTTTTATCGCTAACTAGGCTTTGTTTTTACGTTACCACATTGCGTGCAAAGCTCTATAAATCCAAGTCTGTGGCATGAGCACGCAATGAAAATTCCACCCTTGACGCGCACATTCACTGGTCGCTACCCTGGCACACTTTGGCGTAACCTCTGTATTCTTTGTCGTTCGATAAGTCTCCACTCACCTTTGCCGCGTGCTCAAAGCCAAACCTCGCTTCTTGCACTGCAGGGGACACTGAAGGGGTCCCGAACTGCTCAGCCATAATATGTTTCCCATTTTCCCGAGCGTATGAAATGTGTTACACTCCGTCTCCACAAGCGAAGCTTCGCCTAGCGAGGACACGTCACATCCGGCGACCACCGGTAGGGTGGCTTTACATAATGACTGCGGCCGCAATCCCATGCTCACAATCTCCATGTATCGTGGCATGCGTAGCGTACCATGTGGGTACTAATATTGAAGCGTAGTGTTATTAAGGGCCCATTCACACTTGAGAGTCGCAGAGGTCGCGCGACCGTTTTGGTCGAAAAGCGACAGTCGCAAACAGCCGCATTGATGGATTTCCTAGCCGTGCAACTGCGAGTCGCAAACCGCTGAACCAACCAGGGAGCGAGCTGAGCTTTCGGCAACGACGCCACTCGCGGGTGCTTCGGGCGACGAACTGCGCTCTCTGATCATTGGCTGCCCTAGTAGTCGCTAAGCCTAGCTGGTTTCACATCGATGCCGCAGCTGAGCCAGGGCGTCTCGGAACTTACCAGCGCTGTAACCATGATGTTAATCTCGTCAAAGCCTTATTGTGGACCCTTTCTCATGATAACATAAAAATATGCTCGATTTCCGCGACGCCTGCAGCAGCGGAGAAAGCAGACGCCAAGCGATCGAGCCGCATTGTGCCACAGCAGCAAAGCGGCTATGAGAAGAAATCATGCTTGTATACAGCATCTCTGTATTGGTCAACGACCCTCAATATTGCTTCTTTTTGAACTTCTACTTCCCAGAGTATGATATGAACCCGAGCAAACAACATACTAGCGCATTTTTATGAAGCTAGCCGCGGGCATCCAGGCTGCCTGGCAAGCGGCTTGTGAGGCCGCGGTGCACATTGCCGCTATATCCTTCTCTTCGCGCAAGTTGTCGCAGCACATTGCTAATAGCTACGGACCAGAGCCCTTTTGAGGGCCAAGCGCGAGCGCAGGAGATGCGGCCGAAACAGAGGAAACTCTCGGGAACCAACAGGAAGAGCAGGCGGCGCCTTTCAACAGAGGTGCTTCGCTGCGTAAAGAGCACGGAGCTCTTATAAGCTAGAACCGGCTCATTTCTCATGTGCAGCGTGCACAGTTTTACACGTATCACAGAGGCTAGGCTACACCACCAGGCACGTCAAAGCGGTGATCACGGATCCCTTTTCGGTGTATACAACACTAGTTTGAATCGACCGGCGCGAAAATTTTGAAATGCAATTTTCTCACTCGCCTCATGTTCCCGGAAAAAAACAAACATACTCAAAGAGAATTGATTTCCACTCAGAAGAAAATTTGAAAAAAAAGCTGACCAGCCGGGACCACCTGACACGCGCGCGCTATCAAGAGCGGCGGACCTTCTTGCCGAGCACGGCGGGGTCCTCATTGGATCCCCCGCCCTTGCTATTGTCGGTGATGTAGAAGGGGTGGTAGCGTGCCGAGTTGCTCGCGTCCGCGGCGCCCTCCACCACGAACGTGTACGTCTTGCCCCGCTCCACGTGCAGCACGCGGATGAGCTCCTCGTTGATCCACCACGAGATGCCCTAGCCCGACTGGCCTAGGCGCCAACACTTGTTGAGTACGTGAAGCATACAACACTGCACAACAATGTCCACACTGATGCTGCTTTCTACACAACTGCTCCTTTTCGACCTCATCCTTATATCATAAAGAAATGACAGCTGTTACAGTAACCGGAGGATGGTTATGCTCAAAGGCGGAGGGGGAATGTTCGTCTGCTTCGGCTGCTGCGAAACGCGCTGGCCGAGGTGAGGCTTAGGGGCGCCGGACTGTAGAGAAGCGCCAGTCGAAGAACGAGTGCGCGTGCTTAACAGCTACACATACCGCACATGCATTTCATACGTTGCCTCGGCATAAAACCAAATGAAAATACCTATTGGTTGTCACGGGCAACCTTGAGTCTACGCCGCTACGTTGTATTCCGGAGCTGGAAGGCTTTACGATGCATTAAAATGCGCTCCATCGCTTTCCTCTCAATGTGTCATACAGCAGCCACAAATATCAAACGTACAGACACGTTGTTCACATGAATTCTCTGATCGCCTTACAAGCCGGTCTGTGGGTCTGGCGTCACCTGTACTTAAATTGTACAAGCTCTTATTATTTTTCCGCTTTCTTCCGCCATTACCGATCACTCGATGACTCCTCTAGTTCCCAGCAGAAGAACCGGGGCTTCTTCGTCTGCAGCCCACGCTGGCGGTTCAGGAGCAAAGTACGGCAGCACTTACCGGTGACCCTCTCATAGCCTCGACTGCCACCCGTGGGGCCAACCTGGGCACGGAAGGAGGTGAGGTTGAAGCTCTTCCAAATGTCTCGGCCGCCAAACCCAGTCCTACCCCCTGCGGGAGGCGGCAGGATGGGTGCCATCGGCGAACTGCGTTGTGCGTTCCGGTTGAAATGCAGCAGCACGTCATCTGCGCAGGCGGGCCTTTCGTCATACAAGAGTCCTTCGAAACACCACTCCAACTCGTAAATCACGAGAAAAGTTCGCTTTAGCGGAAAATGACAAACTCTGATAGCCGCATCGCAACTGAAGAGCTTCCCTTTGAACAAGAATGAGCAGGACTGACGTCTCACACGCAGCAGCCTCCGCCAGAAGTCGTTCAAGATGGCTGCCGAGGGAACCTCAATTTAGAGAATTGGCAATAAAACAGGCCGCTCACTTTTACTTGCAAGAATCAAAAAAGCAACCCCTAAATTACTTCTTTCTCCTTAGGCGAAGCATACTCCAGCCCACAGCAGGCAGCTTGGAGAAACGCACTTTATTTTGTTGATTAGCAAGTTTGGTTTCGGTAAATATATATGAAAGACTGACCTTGTGGCTGCGAACAACCTTCCATCTCAAGACAGCCGTAGGAAAACACCTCGTATATTGTTTTCTAATAAATATTAATAGTAATAGCCTTTATATCCATCAACATGATGGGGGAGGTTGGAGAAAAAAGATGGACAGCATGACGGGTTCCCGCCCTCCCTCCGCCTGCCCCCCCCCCCCCCCCCCGTATAATATACATAATTGTTTCCACGAAGGTAGAGCTCAGCGGACGACAGAACACAACATTCCTAAATTAAGCTCTGTCATAACGAACATGAGAAATAAAAATAACACGTAATAAAACAAACTATCATGAAACAAAAGAAACAACGTAGCATCAAAAGTGAGCCCTATTTGTACATGCTGATATAATTGTAGTGCTATTGAAGAATGTCGCATTCACATGGCTCTACACATACACAAAACTACAAATGCATATTTACACGTGGAAGGGGGTACCGCAAAACTGATGTGCAGCCTTTGTCAAAAACTACAGAGCCAAAGGGTTTGGCTTCTGAGCCGTGTATAAAGGCCTCTAAGCATCCATGGATGTCCAACATTCATGGTGGTCAGGGCAAGATTTTCTGTACCTTCAAGAGATCTGGAATGCTAGTGATGCCAACAAGGCTCAGAAGCGAATTCCTTGGGCTCTAAACTTTGACAAATGCTGTACTCGATTTAAGCGACAGCATGGAAAGGCATGACAAACAGGAACTGCAACATTCTGTTCACCCTAAGAATCATCACCCCACTGGTTTCTTGTCCCTGCATGGGCTAATCATTGTTTTTAATATTTTTCCATCTAGCTCGGACAGCTTCCTGGGAGCACTGTCAGCATTTTGTAATTTTCTATGTTTTTAATAGACTTCCCTTTCTGCCACAGGACACATTTGCTACCATTTATACATATCGTTTAATTATAAAAAAATAATGGTCATAATGGATTTGGTGAACAATTAAGTTTTCAAGCAAATATGTGGTTAGACACAGGTTTTAGAAATTCAATTACTTAATTAATCACAAAGTTACTAGTCCTTAGTCTGATCAATTGCCATGGGAACTTTTCTGGAATTTTTATTCACTTCGTCCTAAAGTGAAGGTGATGAATGCCTTTCTGCCGATCAAACAGAATGCCTGTGTCCTTAGCGCTTTGACCTTAGCCCATGTGTTTTTGCTTTGCTTGTAGTGCGCACGGTCAGGTAATACCAGGTTGACTAATTCCTTGTGTTTCAGCATTAGTCATTACTTGTTAGCTAGATTGAAACGCATGTGTGCATGTGTTTCTGTATTCTAATTTTTCCCATATAAGTTATGAGTGCTGCATTTTATTTGCGACAGGCTCCTTCAGATGGGTGGCTAACATATTTTTCTAGGCACATAAACTTTCTCTACAGCATAGGCCTCCATATATTGAGTGTAAAGTTTTTTTTGTGTTGTTTTATTGAGATTGTGTGTTAAATTTAATGTATTTTATAAGTTTTTTAAGGTTATGTTCGTCCTTTGTGTTTCTCAAGAACAAACAACAAATGTTAGAGGTTGGATGCCTGTAATATTTTACAGTAGATTTAGTGGGCTGCTTGAGGATGTCTGTTTAGTATTTCTTTTACTGTAGTTTGTGATCTGAATTTTGATGTTAGCCACTTAGAATTAGCCACTGGGAATTGTCTGGTGCAATAACATTTTTTTAGCTAATCTTATCTGACAGCACCAGTTAGCCCGAAGTGTAGCGAAGAAGCTTTGAAGTCAACTCTGCATTGCTTTTTAAGATTTGCTATTGTATCGTTTTGATTACTTTTAGGTGCTGATTTCAAGTTAGTCCCTATATCCAATACCTGTCCAAGAAATGTGGATTCAAATGTTCTTTATTGTCCTCCTTTTAAAATAATAAAATTGTAATCTACAGGTTTTCGTGTTTTTTTTGTTAACTTTACGCAGGCTCTTCAATTTCTTTTCAATTGAATAAGCTTGACATGTTAAGCAGCCTTTTAATGCTGATGGTGCTAATGTTAATATTTCAGATATGTGTGTAGGTTAGTAACTGACATATGTGATATTCCAGTGCTATTTGTAGCGGTGGTCTGTGTAATTCAGTGTTTTGGAACATCCAATGGAATGAATTTAAGTCGCATGCACAAGTTCAATTGCGAACAGTGTTTTGAGGACGTGCTAGTAACAATATTTTGTAAAGTGCTTGAAACATACACAGCTTCCTTCCGCTTTGAAGGTAAAATCCAAGAAATATTTTTTGTTAGAAAATAAAACCACGGAGTACAAGCTACATGCTATCTTTTGTGTAGTCCTTACTGCGAATCCTTCTGCTTTTATCGACTTTGAGGACTTATAGACTGAATGAATATAGTGCTCGAAAAATATTTTCAATGCGCGAGTGGTGCACAGAATTCAAAAATTTTCTTTAAAAATGTCCATTACGGACTGCAAAAATAAGGCACAGTAATGAACGGATTTTAAGGATACAATATACAATGCATTCTTTTTAAAAGCTTCTAAAGGTAGAGAGATAGCAAACATTATTTGTCGAATGTGGAGCTGCCCGCATGTGTTTTGTGCACCATGCAGGTTCTCTAACTTCGGGGATTCGGTTTTTGGACCACAGTGAAGAGATGGAATACTTTTACGAGAACAAGAAAAAATGTGTTGCAGGAATTTGGCGCGTAGATCCGTTACCACGGTCTTGTTTTCAGTTTCATTGCCTGTCGTCTCCCCAACTCTGCTTTTCTTGCCCATTGCGAACCACCCCGTCAAGATACTTTCGGCTAGCGCCGGAGCCGTGGTTTGTGAATTTTTTACAGAAGTGCCGTATACTCAACGGAGTCAGATTAAAGACGTTTCCTTGCCGCCGCCGCTGGTCTCATTTTGTTTCCGCGATGTACGGCAGTACGCTGCGAGGTGACTGCGACGTCGTGTGTATGCATGGCGCTACGATCGTGCAACGCAGGCATCGAGGAGAAGTTGAAGGCAGCGGTCCGATGCACTTTGTATCCAGCATTCTTGCCCTGTTCCTATAAGTACTACTTCGTAACGGCATGGACGGAACGGGGCTGGTTATATCTCAACACTGAAGTTCTATTGGGCTTTGTTCATGATTACAAAGCGCATTCGAACCTGATTATTGTGATTAACGGACTAGCACCGTTCCGCCTATATAGTTAGCAGTTCTAGTAGCCCTGTAAGAAGGAGAAAAAATGCAATATAGAAAAACGGGCCGCTGTCATCACCTCCTCCTCCTGGATGCCGGCGTTGCGAAATCTTGGCGCCTGCATAAACACGACACCGCAGCCACCGCTCAGCGTATCGCCGCAGTTGAAATCCCCCATTGCTATCCGGAAGCGCTTCGTATTTTTTGGTGTAAAAACTTAATCCAAATATGCTCCCATTGTCAACCGCAAGTGCTTCGTATTTTTTGGTGTAAAAATCTACAGCAAATCTGCTCCCTTCGCCAACCGTAAGTCCTCCGTATTTATGGGGTCGATATCTAACCAAGTCTAACGGTGTATATCGAACCTCGATTTGGGAGAACGCTAGAGGACAAGCCAAAAACACCCATCTGGGTTGATTTGTGTTTAGTGTGCAGACTTCTTACCTAAGCATAGCCGTTCCTGTTTATGCACAGCGCAAAGGACGAGAACGAAGACGACAGACACAGTACTCGTTCCTTCCGCACATCAACTCTTGGTACTATTCCTGTTCAAGCCTTCCTGATCTACTTAGTTTGTCTGCGCGCACGTGCGGGTCCGATTCACGTGGCCTGTCAGCGATTATCGCTTACAGTGGCTGTAGCAGCCACTTTTCTCTCCATTTCTGTCAACCATTCAGCTTTTCCGCAGTCTCCCCTCCATCGGTTCTTCCAGGGCATTCAATACACAAGCCGATAGTGTGCCGTTTTCGAAGTCCAGTTGTGGACATTTCGCATGAAATCCGCGCCTTCCACCTTATCAAACCTCTCCCAATTCACAAACACCTCCCAGTCACTACACCTAACCTGCTCTCCTTTAACATATATCTTAGCACAACTTGAGTATTCACCAGAAAAATGATTCGAATAAGTACAAAATCAAACGCCACTTGCTAAACGTGTTGAAATCAATCCTTTCTGTTACAGACGCCGAGTCCCACCTGGAAAAGGAATAACTGACTTTCGATCACCAAATTTTTTCCTTTAATTTCTTGCAGAACTAAATTGCGATTCTTTCAAACTGAAATTTAGACACACGAATATGCCCTGAGAGTCTTAGCAGCCGGTTCAATAACCTGGCCGCATGGCTGGCTTCCGCGTCGCGTCTATATAATGTATACGCATTTAGCGCTCGCCTCTGTAGCCGAGACATCGGAACACGAGCGTGGGAGCAAGGTCCTGGCACAACGGTCGCGATTACAGCGTATACGACTTTACTCGAGGTTCCTGGAGGTTCCTGGAAAGCGACGCCGCCAACGGTAGCCAATGGAACAACGGTTGCGCAGCGGTGTTTTTCTTCTTGGGCCGCAGTGACGTCACATGAAGGCGTTGTTCTTATCAACGGCTCTAGCCCAGTGCAGCGGAAATGAATGAAAAGCCATTTACGAGGTGGCTTATCTTTCAGGAAGCGTGCTCAGAATTTTGGTGGAAAGGAAATGGGGCAGTATCTGCCTCATATATGGTTGGACTCCTGCCCCGCGCCGTAAGGGAAGGGGTAAAGGAGGGAGTGAAAGAAGAAAGGAAGAAAGAGGTGGCGTTGTGGAGGTCTACGGAGTAATTTTGACCACCTGGGGATCCTTAACGTGTACTGATATCGAACAGCACACGGGCGCCTTAGCTTTTCGCCTCCATGGAAACGCAGCCGCCGCAGTCGGGCTCGAACCCGGGAACTCCTGATCAGTAGCCGAGCGCCCTAACCAGAGAGCCTCCGCGGCGGGTGGTGGAAAATTAATAATGATTGTTTTTTGTGTGGAAAGGAAAAAGCGCAGTATCTGTCTCATATATCGGCGGACACCTGAAGCGCGGCGTAGGGGAAAATTAATAATAATAATAATTCGTTTTTGGTGGAAAGGAAATGGCGCAGTATCTGTCTCATATATCGTTGGACACCTGAACCGCGCCGTAAGGAAAGGGATAAAGGAGGGAGTGAAAGAAGAAAAATGGTTTTTGGGGAAAGAAAATGACGCGGTATCTGACTAATATCTCGGTGGACACCGAGATATTAGTCAGATAAAGAGAGAAAGGTGCCGTAGTGGAGGGCTCCGGAAATATTTCGACCACCCGGGGATCTTTAACATGCGCCGACATCGCACAGCTCACGGGCGCCTTTGCGTTTCGCCTCCATCGAAACGCGGCCGCCGCGGTCGTGTTCGAACTCAAATAGTCCAGATCAGAAACCGAGTGCTCCAAGCACTGAGCCACCGCGGAGGGTGTGCGCAAAATTATTCAGGAGATCAGGAGCAGCAATAATACCCCTGTCACACGGCGCGTGTAATGTCATTCGCAGCGAATGACATTACATTTGAACGGCGTTTTTTTTTTGCTGCTGCAGGGGCACAGTCAATGGGATTCACAGCTAACGACATTCGTCCAGTGAATGAGTTTCCCGAACTCATGCACGCGCGACCTGTGTAATCTCGACGACAGCGACTTGGTGAAAATTTACATAACTGATTAGTGAAAACATAATATAAACAATAAAAACTTTACCTGTTTACACTTATAATATATTTGAAAATTTTTTTGACGTACAGGAGAATGTCTGAAGAAATTTGTCCAACTATATTCTTCCCAGTCACCGACGGTCCCTGTCGGCCATGTTAGTTTGCAACTCGTTCTCGGTTTTGGCAGTGCGGACGAAGCGTGGTTGGCGTGACTGCATTTTCGCGTGCCATCTGCCATGGAAGACAGCTGCACAGCCTCGTCAGCGCAAAATCGCAAGCCGAAGGCGCATTGGACCGATGAGGAAACGCGCGTACTTCTCAAAGTCTGGGAAGATCATATCGGCGAAGCGCAACCTGCAGGTGTACGTCGCCATGGCCGAATGTCTTCGCGCGCAATGTGTGCAAAAGTCAATCAAATAAATAAAATCGAAGATCGAAAACCTCGGAAACAGGTACCGGCAAGTGAAAACTTATGTCCTACATTACAAGTGCTCAGCTGCTGAAAGACGCGGGTTCCATCCTGGCAGCTGCGGTCACATTTCAATGGAGGCGAATGGCAGGGCCCATGTGCTATGCGATATCAGTGCGCGTTAAAGAACCCTAGGTTGTCGAAATTCCGGAGCCCTCCACCGCGGCATTTCTCATAGCCTGAGTCGCTTTGGAACATTAAACCCCATAAACCAAACCATCTAAATTTCAAGGTGCCGTCGCCGTGTGCGTGCCGTTTTCAGCGGTCGGGACAATGTATGGTACCACGCGCACACGCTTTAAAAGATGCACTGAAGAACAATCGGCCTGTGCCCCGCCATTCACACGGCGCTTATTTTAAGTAATCTGTGATGCAATCTGTCCGTAGATTCCTTTTGTCACGCCAGCACATGCGCCGCTACTTTGTAGTGATACATTAACTACAGCTCGGTATGCAAACGCATCGTTAATGCATTTGTTTTTAATTTTTTATTGCAAGGCCCGTTAATTTGACTGCTCTCGAAGTACTAGTTCATTTGAGTTTTTTTTATTTTGGCTTTGTGCGTCCGACGACCACCGTTTTCTTATAATAACTCGGGGAAATTAATTTTATTCGAAACTGCTGGAGTGTCTAAATATGTGAAAAGCTGCATTTGACTAATTCTTGTGCAAGTAGCATGGATGCAATATATTGCTGGGCAGATATCACTACCAGACAGAATACCAACAACGGTTAAATGCTTTTCTAGTACCAGTGATGTTGTAGAGTCCGCTCAAGAATATAAATGAAATTGCAGAAATCGCATACCTTTCTTGCAGGAAACTTAGCCGCAAGACAACTGGTCAAGGTTGTATTACATGGCGCTATTACAGAGAAATTGCCCGTTTTCTTGGTCGCCTGCCCATCAACGATAGGAGCCTGATGGATGAAACAGTGGATGACGAGAACGTCTCTGTCGAAATGTTAAGTACACGTCTGTAGAATAATGCAGGGCTTCTGCAAACCCAGTAAGAGATAATTCTCAGGTATAGGACACAATGATCTATTGTGTTCGTCTGGTGGAATGGCACATGATAAACATGGCTTGTTTATTGATTCATCACCCTCAGCACCCCTTGTGGCTGGGTAAAACTGTGCACAAGAATTCAAATTGGGCATGGTAAGAGCATAAGAGAAATGTCACAGCCACATAATGCTAGGGTAGGATAGAATATTCGATATAGAAATGCGCACACTATGCGTGCTGAGGTGAAGGAATGCATGCAACACGTAGCTCTATTTCACTTCCTTAGTAACATCCAGGAGAGTCATTGCAAGCCACCTTTTCATACACATTTTTTTCTCTTTTTCAGCTAATAGACAGCATGCAGCAGGAGCCACCGTCACCAGCTGATGACGAGTCGTCGATGACTCAGGCTGCAGTCTCCGAGCCACCTTCGCCACCACCATATGAATCGAGATGTCAACCGTCAGCCCTGTTCTCACCCTCTTAACCTTTACCGGCAGCACCCAGCACAGACCACAGATTACAAACAGCACCACCAAACAGCGAAGCCACCAAACACCACCACCAAACACCAGCACCAAACAGCCACCATCAAACACCACCACCAAACAGCCACCAAACAGCGAAGCCAAGCAGGCATGCCACGCAAAAGAGCCTCTTACAAGACCTTGTCAACACAAATCGTGAGTTGTGCGCCGACCTCACAAGAAGCCGGAGAGAAGAAATGGAGTTGAGGAGAATGGAGATGGAAATTCTCCAGGATAAACAGCCACCGAGAAACAGTTGACGAATGCACTCCTCAAATACCTGGAGAAATAAAGTATGTTTATATTCAGTTCAATTCCACTTATTTCCCAGAAAATTCTGGCTGGCTGCCTGGACTAAAAGCTGTAGGTATACAGCTTGACGAGGCCCAGGCAGCCGTTACAAGAAACAGGGGCAGACTCAGTTCAAAATCGTTACATGCACAGAAAAAAAGGAGCAGATACAGTTGAAAATCTTTACATACACAAAAATAAAAAAGCGAACATATAGTCAGGTTACAGTTTTCACTAAAACAGGACAGTCAAAAAGCACAAAATCATCAATAATGAAAATACAGAAGTGCAAAAAACAAATTTGCAAAAACATACAAGGGAACAGCTGTACTTGGGTACGAAGAAGTCAGGAATTATTTCTCAAGAAATAATTCATGCAATGCTTTCTTAGTAGGGTTATTTATATCTTTATATCTGTTTAAAATTATTAGAACGATTAGGGGAAATTATTAGGGGAATCCCCCAAGGTGGAGTATAATTGTAATATGGAAGTAATTACTCATTGGCATCCACCCAATGCCGTATGGCTGCACTTGGGTGGATGCCAATGAGTAATTACTCCCTTATTAGAAATAAAGTATGTTCTTGAGCTCCTCATGGGTCACTAAATTTACTGGGCCCGCTTCCAGAAATACTCTGCAAGTGCAGCCCTCACATCCTGGCCGTCTCCAGCACATGCATCACTGTTGTGTGACGGCTGCTGGTACAGTGCATTGAATGTGTGCATATCTTGTACCCACTGCTCGTCCACGTTGTCTCGAAAGGCTTCGCAGATGTTGTGCAAAGTACAGGACGCCTTAGTGGCCTGCTTTGCATTTGACGGTTTACACTCTATTCTCTTCATAATGAATCTGAAGCGTGCCTTCACTCGCCCAAATGCATTTTCCACAATTCTCCTCGACCTGGATAGGTTGTAGTTGAAGAGAGCTTGTTTCGAACCGCATGTGGCATTTGAAAATGGCTTCAGCAAATGCGATGTGAGTGGAAAGGCTTAGTCACACAGAATAATTGGTGCAACAGGTCCCTTCAATGACGGAGACTGGAGGATTGAAGCGGTCACTATCCACAATTCTCTTCAGCTTGGACCGCCCATAAACATGGGCGTCATGGCATCTGCCTGGGCTTCCCACATTCAAATAGAGGAACCGGTACTGGTGATCAACAATCGCCAGCAGTATGATGCTGTGCCTGCATGTAAGAAGTGTTTATCAGCATGGTGCAGAAACTGTCTGAATTAAATTAAAAAGTTTTGATCACTTTGTCAACATCAAGTTTAGAAATACTGAGAACAGGAGTGTATATACAGAAATATTTGAATTCACAGCGGTTTCCTCCTAGGCAATGTATTTTACCACCTGAAAAACACAAATTAATGATGCTTCTCCGGTCGACGCTTTCTTTTGTGAGCGGAATGTCTACCTGAAGCAACTAGTATTTCAGTTTGGGTTGGTAGGTTTATCGAAAATGTTTACTGCATTACTTTGAAGGAGAAAAAAGGCACAAACGCTAGCTTTTATCAAGCAAAACAAACAAAAATGAGGATTTGTGTTCTATTTATCACGTGCAGAAAAAGAATGCTCATCTGTCAGTGAAGGAGCTGATGCAGCATTCTGCATTTCAGTATACATACTGCATATGCTTCTGTATAACAAATCGACATTTTTTTAAAAGGAAACCTGAATGTCGCGGAATCTTATAAACAAGAATTTCTTGGTTAATGCCGTTTTCACTCATTTACTGTTTTGTCCCTGCACTGCTATTAACAAATTCAAAGGCAATGTAAAAGAACGTACCAGCCCTTATAGTTGTAATAGTCGGCAGCATCTTTCTTGGGCGGTGATATGGCGAAGTGGCACCCGTCTAGCGCGCCGATGGCCTGCGGAAAACCAGTGACGGCGTAGCACTCCCGCATGTGCTCGGCCATCTGCCGTGGCATGTCCAGCCAGGTGCTCTCAAGGTTGTTGACGACTGCTTGACAGAATTCTCTGGATACAGTATTCACAGTGGACCGGCCAATGCCAAAAAGATGTGCAATTGTCCTGTCCTCAGCGCTGGAACACAGGCGATACAATCCCACGGCAACGCGTTTCTCCACAGTAATGGGCTTGCGCATGTTCGTGACCTGGCGCTGCAAGACTGACTGCAGCAATTCCACCTCGTACCTGAACGTGGCAGGGCTCACGCGGAAGGCCTGCTTAAAATGACATTCACCCAGGTTAGGCAGCGTGTCCTCAAGCCAGTTTTCATTTCTTGGAAATGTTGTTCCTCTCTTCTTTCACTCCCTCCTTTATCCCTTCTCTTACGGCGCGGTTCAGGTGTCCAATGATATATGAGACAGATACTGCGCCATTTCCTTTCCACCAAAAACCAATTATTATTATTTCTTTAAAAGCCCATCTTTCTCGGATAATTTCTGATGAATTAGAGGCCCAAACAGCGGCCGCCGTAAAAGTATTGGCCAGCAGACGCTGTTCGAAATCCCTCGTAGTCTTCGCGGATCACTCGCTTCAGCCGGTTCCGACGTTTCATTTTCAGAATCTGGAGAACAATTAATGCTCGCTTGAACTGCTCGTCATTCGTCACGGTCACAATTTCGCCAACACTTCCACAGCTCGCCATATTGCCGACTACGGGAGGCATCACAAGCGGCTTTCAGCCTGTCTTGCTTTGGATAGTTAAGCGGCTCTGTTATGGACTATTGCTGACCTTTAGCATTCCAATATATTTTTATTAGCCTGTCAATCTTTAGCATTATATTACTAACAATAAACAGAACATGCGTAAAGTAAAAGCATAATTTGTAACGTTTTGTTATCATCCTAGTTTGCCGATGAACATCGCCGTCAATTGCAAATATCGGTGAAATGACATTTCCTATGGCCGTGTAGACAGGAAACGTCAGGTCGCAATGACATTCACTTTGCCTGTCATTTCCTGCGAATGACATTACACGCGCCGTGTGACAGGGGTATAAAAGGCCTTGGTACCGCTCCGGTCGCTCATGATACCGTGCGGGAATAAGAGGCGTATGGTGGCCAGCCCTCTAGGAGATTACAATTTTTGCTGCCGTATCTATCAGGTCATCTGACACGCGACGGCGCAACGCGAGATCTTACCCGGAGCAATTCCGGCGCCAATTCGTCTTCGATGCGCATCACGTGTTGCTGCCACTGTCGACCAGTGTGGAGCTCAAAGCATGTGACACACTCGCATTTGAACGTGAGCATTCCAGCAGGCGCACATCTAGACGCCACGGCCGACTGGTTCCAGCTCCAGGGAGAGACAGGACAAGTAGTGCCGGTCGATGGTCTGAAATTTGGTACACCGGCGTCGACGACAAAGTGACGACGTTCGTCCGCGACACTACGCACAAAGAGCAGTCCAGACTGCTGGCCTATCCACCGCGCCGCAATGGAAAAGAAAATTGCGGGCCGTTTGCGGAGATTGTGAGCATCCACCTTCGAGTTAGAGCCTCGCAAATGTCCAAATACCGAAAATGTCGAAGTCGCCTTGGATCATTACGTAGCGAGCTTATTTGCGCGCGGATATGCAAAATTATATCAAAACAATTGGCAGTGTCATAGCTTGGCTATGCCAGGACATTCGTAGCGAAAGGTACGTCTCTCTGGCTGAGCTTGTGGTGGTCGCTGTATTTTTAGCAGTGACAGACATATAGCCTCCAACTCGGCGGCTATGCGCCGTTTATTACGCTCGGGATTCTGGCATCTCCGTTTGGCAAGCACCCCGCCGCGGTGGCTCAGTGGTTAGGGCGCTCGACTACTGATCCGGAGTTCCCGGGTTCGAACCCGACCGCGGCGGCTGCGTTTTTATGGAGGAAAAACGCTATGGCGCCCGTGTGCTGTGCGATGTCAGTGCACGTTAAAGATCCCCAGGTGGACGAAATTATTCCGGAGCCCACCACTACGGCACCTCCTTCTTCCTTTCTTCTATCACTCCCTTCCTTATTTCTTCCCTTACGGCGCGGTTCAAGTGTCCAACGATATATGAGACAGATACTGCGCCATTTTCTTTCCCCCAAAAACCAATTAATATTATTATTTGGCAAGCCGCTCTCTTTCTGTTCGGCGTCTCCGCTGCTCTCTTCGCCTTCTTACGCTCGTTCTCTTTAGTTCAGTAGACAAGTGCCAGGCGAGAGCTTCAGGATTGGAAGAGATATATTCTCTTGTCTATACCATCGATTAGCAGCGGCTGGACTCACCTTGTCTGCATCCGTGTCAAAGGTTGTCATAGAGCCCCCCATGATATATCCGCCTTTTATACGCAATGCTGCGCATGCGACGTGCGGCTCCGGTGATAGGGCGGTGTGTGGCAAGGCGGCCATAGAGAACCATACTTGCGTATGTATATTTATTTCTTTATGAGGCGCCGACGAAGAGCGCGGCGCACCTGTGTGGTCTCTCTGGTTGCCATGGTATCGGCGCATGCGCAAAACTGCTCATCCGCGTCACGTCACGCGCGGCCTCGGCGACGGCGAAACGCACGTCGCCACTGCTGCTCCTCTCTGGTTGCCATGGTAACAGCACATGCGCACAACTTTCCTCTCCCGGCTACCG
The DNA here is from genome assembly GCF_052857255.1 of Amblyomma americanum. Classification (NCBI taxonomy): domain Eukaryota; kingdom Metazoa; phylum Arthropoda; class Arachnida; order Ixodida; family Ixodidae; genus Amblyomma; species Amblyomma americanum. The sequence continues at coordinate 30,369,303 of NC_135497.1, read as the reverse complement.
CGAAATTCTCGACTGGTAGCCCGTGTAGCTCTCGCTAGAAAACTGTAATTCGATCACCTCCAAATGAGAACGCACGAAGGAGAAAATGTCACGTTATCGAACAAAGCAGCAAGGATTGATTTCAAAAAACATTAAATCTCGTTGACGTCGCAAACCAGCGGTGACGAAAGGTTGCCTTGACGAAGGTGAAAATGCAACGTTCTCAAGCAACGCTGCAAGGTTTGATTTCAAAAACATTACTAGTCGTTTAAGTTGGAAGTGGCGCCTCGTCATTTTTTTTCAATCTTTCTCCTATCTTTACGCAATAAATATTTCAGAATGAACAAATTCATTAAGACATTGAGCAGCTGACGATATCAACACACCGCTGATGAAATCGACCCCACGATTTCCCAGCTGCAGCGATCATTGCGCTGAACCACCAAACATGCTCGCACTATTTCGGCTAAGGAGTTAAAATTACCATCTGTATTTGGTTCTTCAACCTTTCTCTCTAAGCCGTTAGATATTCCTTGCCATGCCACATAAAAGTGATATTCAAAAAAGGCAATCAATAGGGACAAGGCTGGATAGCAGAACTGACTGAGCCGAAATAAGCATGCAGCCAGCCCGCCTGTCAAAGCAGAAGAATTTCGGAAATAACCGAAAGGCGGGGTTACTCTCATTTATTCTCAAGCAAACAACTTCAGCTGGCGCTGCAGCGGGCGCTGCGATGTCTGGCAACCAACATTGTACGAGTAGTACGAGCTGTACGAACACAGCGTTGGGGCGTTGGTTGCGTTGGCCTAATATGTGGCAACCAGAGAAGAGCAGCAGTTGCTGCGTGCGTTTCGCCGTCGCCGAGGGCGCGCGTGGCGTGACGCGGATGAGCAGTTTTGCGCATGCGCCGATACCATGGCAACCAGAGAGACCACACGGGTGCGCCACGCTCTTCGTCGCCGCCTCATAGAGAAACATGCATACGAAAGTATGGTTCTCTATGGCCGCCTTGCCACACGCCGCCCTATCACCGCAAAAGCGCGTCCCATGCGCAGTATTGCATATAAAAGGCGGAGATGTAATGAGGGGCTCTATGACAACCTTTGACACACATGCAGAGATGGTCAGTCCAGCCGCTGCTAAACGATGGGATAGAGAAGAGAATATTAACTCCTCCAACCCTGAAGTTCTCACCTGGCACTTGGCTAGTCAACAAAAAAAAAAACGAAAGAAGGCGAAGAGAGCAGCGGAGACGCCCGAACAGAAAGAGGAACGGATTGCCAAACGGAGATGCCAAAATTCCGAGCGTAATAAACGGTGCATAGCTGCCGAGATGGAGCCTATATGTCTGTCACTGCTATACATAAAGCGACCACAACAAGCTCAGCCAGAGAAACGCACCTCTTGCTACGTATATCCGGCATAGCCGAGCTATGACACTGCCAATTGTTTTGAAATAATTTTGCATATCCGCGCGCAAATAAGGTCGCTACGTAATGATCCAGGTCGTATTCACAATTTCGATATTTGGACATTTGTGAAGCTCTTGCTCGACGGTGAATGCTCACAATTTCCGCGAACGGCCCGCAGTTTTGTTTGCCATTGCAGCGCGGTGGATAGGCCAGCAGGCTGGGCTGCTCTTTGTGCGTAGTGTCGCGGACGAACGTCATCGCTTTGCCGTCGACGGCGGTGTACTTAATTTCAGATCATCGACCGGCACTGCTTGTTCTGTCTCTCCCTGATGCTGGAATCAGTTGGCCGTGGCGTTTAGATGTGCACCTGCTGGAAGGCTCACGTTCAAATGCGAGTGTGTCACAAGCTTTGAGCGCTACACTGGTCGACAGCGGCAGCAACATGTGATGCGCACCGAAGACGTAGTGGCGCTGGCATTGCTCCGGGGAAGATCCCGCGTTGCGCCGTCGCGTGTCAGATTACCTGGTAGACTCGGCAGCGAAACTTGACATCTTCTAGTGGGCAGTCCACCATACGCCTCTTAAGCGCGCACGGTATCATGAGCGGCCGGAGCGGTACCAAGGCCTTATTGTTGCTCCGTCCCTGTCTGCCGCAGCTTGGTGATGTAGGCGCGGCCCTTGTCCACATCCAGAAATGTAGCGGTTCACAAGACCAAGCTATGTACACAGCTCAAGACCAGGTGGTCAATCGCCCAATGTGTTCTCGCAGGCACATTTATGGCGCATTTCGACACTATGCCGCAAACAACCATCGCAGTAGATGAGGCTGCTGCTGTAGCACATTCCTTGTTGACCACGTTGCCGCAAAGCCCCTGAGGTACATAACGCTCATTGCGCGCCTCCGACTTAGGAGCAGCTGAAGGCTGCTCCATATGTAATGAAACGGGGATGAGCGCCTGGCCCGGATGGTCTGCCGATGGAATGTTACCTGGTGTTCTGGAAAATCTGGGTCCATCTTTAACATCTGTTCTGCGCCGGTGTTTCGAGAGCTGTGATTTTCTCGGCAGTTTCTGGAGCGGACGAATTATTGTTATAGCTAAACGCGATTCAGGGTCACTTCTACCGGAGTACTAGAGGCAAGTAACGCTCTTCAAAGCTTGTGCAGCTATAACATAGTCAGGCCCTTGAGGGGTGTGATGGAGGGGTGTGATGAGGGGTGTTATGGCGATTGGTAACCATAAAGCTTGGTCAGTTCCGGCGAGGGAGATTCACAGGCTGTTATTCGTCACTCGCGATATTAGCTCGAACACTCAAAGGCGCTCGGCGAGAGGTCTCTGTTTTTTTAGATCAGAAAAAGGCGTTTGACCGCATCGAGCATGGTTACATTTTTGGAGCACTCATGGCTTTCAGATTCCTCGTAAGGCATACGAGGGTATCCACCGCACTCTCACTATGGATGGCTGAGAGAGTTCCCCCTTCCCCGTCACACGTAAGGTTCAGCAGGGTTGTCTCCTGTCGCCAATCCTATTTGCACTGACCACCGAGCCTTATCTCAGAACCATTATACGACATCCTGGCTTTCATGCCTTCCACACGCAGTTAATGTTACGGCTTTTGCTGAAGCTCCACCCTACTAAATAGATTGCGTCGCATTAGTGGGGATCAGTGGGTGAAATAATGGGGATTAGTGGTGCAATTACCGTAATTCTATGAGATACTCCGGCAAAAGGCGCATCGACGTTTTAGCAGATGACTCATGCGTAGTATAGAGGGACAAAACCACTAGAAAAATGAAGACTGGTTTTCAGGAAAGAAAATGACGCAGTAACTCCTCACATATGTCGGTGGACACCCGAGCCGTGCCGTAAGGTAAGGGATAAATGATGGACTGAATGAAGTAAGCAAAGGGGGGAGAGGTGCCGATTTGGAGATCTCCTGAATAATTTTGCGCACACCCTCCGCGGTGGCTCAGCGCTTGGAGCACTCGGTTTCTGATCTGGACTATTTGAGTTCGAACACGAGCGCGGCGGCCGCGTTTCGATGGAGGCGAAACGCAAAGGCGCCCGTGAGCTGTGCGATGTCGGTGCATGTTAAAGATCCCCAGGTGGTCGAAATATTTCCGGTGCCCTCCACTGCGGCACCTCTTTCTTTTTCCCTCCCTCCTTCATCCCTTCCTTACAGCGCAGTTCAGGTGTCCACCGAGATTTTAGTCAGATACCGCCCCTGTTTCTTTTCCCAAAAACAATTTTTCTAATGTTCATTTACGGTGCGGTTCAGGTGTCCACCGATATTTGAGACAGATAATGCGCCATTTCCTCTCCCCAAAAAATTCCGAGCACGCGTCCTGAAAGATTACCCGCGTCGTAAATGCGTTCCCATTCATTTCCGCTGCACTGGGATAGAGCTGTTGATACGAACAACGCCTACATGTTACGTCACTGCGGCCGAAGATGAAAAACACCCTTGCGCAGCCGTTGTTTCCTGAGAGATGCAGGCGGCGCCGCTTTCCAGGAACCTCGAGTAAAGTCGTATACGCCGGTCTCGCGACCGTTGTGCCAGGACCTTGCTCCCACGCTCGTGTTCCGATGTCTCGGCTACAGAGAAGAGCGCTAACAGCGTATACATTATATAGACGAGACGCGCAAGCCAGTCATGCGGCCAGGTTATTGAACCGGCTGCTAAGACTTTCAGGGCATATTCGTGTGTCTAAATTTCAGCTTGTAAGAATCGCAGTTTAGTTTTGCTGAAACTAAAGCAAAACATTTGGTGACCTAAAGTTAGTTATTTCTTTTCCAGGTGGGACTCTGCGTCTGTAATAGAAAGGATTGATTTCAACATGTGTTTGCAAGTGGCCTTTGATTTTGTACTTATTGGAATAATTGTTCTGGTGAATACTCAAGTGGTGCTTAGATATATGTTAAAGGAAAGCAGGTTGGGTGTAGTGACTGTGAGGTGTTTGTGAATTTGGAGAGGTTTGATAAGGTGAAAGGCGCGGATTTCATGCGAAAAGTACACGACTGGACAAGGTTTTCGAAGAAAACGGCGCACTATCGTCACTAGTAGGTGTGATAAAGATGAAGTGTGGCAAGTGCGCTGCACGCACTCGCGCGCATGGGGGGAGAGAAGACGACGAAGTAGGAGAATACAGGTCGGGAAGTGATCGTAAAAGAATTAATCTGCAGATGGGACACCCGGTCAAAAGAAAAAAAATTCAGGAAACACAAAAAGTAAACGCAAATTTAAACCACGAATAAATAGCGCTCATAGCAGCAGGCGTTGAGGAAGCAATAGACAAAATCCCTATGGAAAAGTGGGATTTTAATCAGAACAACTCATCGGTCACAAAATGAAACAAGGAAAAGTTACAAATCGCTGGAAAGGAGACAAGAAGCCACAAGGCTGGCAGAATGAGGAAATTAGGGAGGCCACCGAACAACGGCGGGCGGCTTTGAGAGAACACAGAGAGGCAGAGAAGAACTTTTTCAGAATGAAATGGACAAAAAATGTAAATCTTATCGATAAAAATAATTGAAAGTACTTTCTCTCGTCCAAGGTAAAATAAAGCCGTCCTTTGATCGCTGAATGGCTGAAGTTCGCTATGCAACTGAAGGGGTGCCGAGAAAATTCTGGAAACATATAAGCTCTCCTTGTAAAACGAATCAAAGAAAGCTGGAACAGATTCAAGATGCTGAGCTAAACTGTCTAGAGTGGGACGACGCTATGAAATGCATTTAATTCGTTGTAACTGAGTCATTTAGGAGGGACGGTAGGGTAATCTCCCCGAGTGGAGATGCGGCACGGGACAGCGCAACGGAAAGGGGTTAGAATTGCAGAAAATTAGCCCGTGAAAAGGCGAGGGGGGATATTCTAAATGTACCACCACAATGAAAGACGGAACACAAATAAATCTTATAAGCGATATTAGTCCAAACAGCAAGGAAGCGTTGCAAAAGCACTGGAAACAGTCATACCAAAAGGGCAAAAATCTTGACAGCTGGCGAAAGAGTGCAATGAATTTTATCAGTAAAGGGAAAGAAGATAGCGCCAATATATAACCCATCAGACCTATTACGATGAGTTCGCTTAATTAGAAGCTGGCAATGCAGGGAGGGAAGTTAAAAATTCAAACATGAATATAAAGTGAAAACGTACTAACTTCAGAGCGGCTTCAGAAATGGTAGGCGCTTGACGATGTCTGGTTCGTGCTTACTCAATGTGTATCCACAGCTATATTATAGGGGGGGGGGATCCTCTGTATTTGGCCTTCCTGGACATAAGCGGGACGTACGACAACGTAAACAGGGAGCTCCTATGAAGCACACTCATATATGAAGGATTGTTTATGAGATAACAGAATTGATTAGGAAAATGTACCGAGATAATAAATTTGAAATTGCATGTGGATGAATAGGGAGTGCGACAACATTTGAGGTAGACAAAGACTAAGACAGCGTTGTCCATTGTCACCGCTGCTTTTCATTATTTACAAGATAAATATGGAAATAGGTCTACAAGAAAGTAATATTGCTTATAATCTCTCGTTTAGGCAGTGTTAGCAATCTTGTTGCTGATACCAATGCAAGAGAAACTAAGCGCACCATTTAGCATATCATTGTTTCAGTATTTGTGATATTTTATTTCCTTGTATTTTCGTATATGTTGTCAATACAAAATATATATATACTTGCGTTGGTTGCCACAAACATTGCAATTCCAGTGGAAATTTCTTAGTTTTCTTCGTGAATGGAAAAATGTGCATTGCCAGCCCTTCAGACGATATCCTCCAGTCAATGGCGTCGACCGATTTTCACGACACGGTGGTCTACCCTATCAAGCCGAGTCTATTCCCCTTTCATCTGCTACCCCCTGCGATTTCACGCTAGCAGGTCCAAGGAGATCGGTGAAGGGGAAGAATCGATCGAGGGGGGAAAGTCGGTCGATGCCATTGGATAAAAGGGTTCCCTCACTTGTACTTCGTCCGTGAGTGGTATCCGACTAGAATCGGTTTCCTGTCACAAACAATGCATTTCAGTTTCGATTTCGTTGAAATATAGCAATTTGCTTTAGCCAATCGGTAAGGACTCCACCTGCACAAGAAACGATAAAGCGAAATGACTTCACACCACAAGCGTAGCACTACATAAGTCTAGTGGCTGCACCAAGTGGCCACCTTGATTCACCAATATAACTTGTAATGATAGTAACAGCAATCGCAGATGTAGTCTTAGTCCGTGTCTGAAAAAGCAGACAAGGCGCATGTTCCAAGTTGAAGCGCCGATGACTCAGCGTGCCCGTGCGGCTGAAGGTGGTTCGATTGCAGTAAGTAACCACTACACCGGCAGAAACCGCGTCTGCGCAATGGCGTCGCTGGACCCCTGGTATCTGTAATATGCTGTTCCATGTATGCTAAAAAAAACCAAACTGTCACAAGAACGTCGGGCTTTGTTTATAAGACGAGAGGCATTCAGCAGGCGTCCACAGCCTGCTGCGGCGTTTTAACCAACGATGCGCTTGAATGAATGTGTCTCGTTCACAATCTTCTCTCGAATCCGATGAAACAATCCGGGGTTCACGACACAAGCTTTGCACGCGACGAAGAAGAAAATGTTCGCGTTGTAGAGTGCTCCTCACAAGGGCCTCCATCTGGGATTGTCCTCCTTGAATGTGCAAAACAAGACGGAGCACACGCGCACAAATTCTAACGGGCCTAATGAGGAAAAGGTCAGGCCGCCTTTGAGACGATGACCCCGAGCAGAAGCAGCGGCAGCAGTGCCGTCGTGGGGCCGGCGCCGCTCACCATGCGGTCCTCGCCCCGGCCGCTCTCCATGCGGTCTTTGCCCCGGCCGCGTTCCGGCTGGTCCGGGTCAGTCATCATGATCTTCCAGCCGAGGTAGTAGTGCGTGAAACACTGAAAAAGACAGCAGCGTTTAGTAATCGACGTCCTAGGAGACACGTCACGGCAAGGGGCAGTACCTGGTAGTACACAACGTCTGGTGTGTCCTTGTCGGGGGTCCAGGTGAAAGTTCCCTGTTGGCCGACGTCGCACTGCAGGTTCAACGTCTGCTTGAAATCCTCCCAGGTACTGGATTCATCGCTCTTATCCACCGTCTTGTGCGTCCATTCGCAGTAGCGGCCGGTTCCTGCGACGCAAGGCTGGTCTCGTGAACACAAAACGGTGTTATACAATGGCGTTTCCTATAAGCGCATCTCGTTTGTACACATACGTGTCGGACAAGCGTAAGGGCATACAGCCAGCGGGTGTCTCAAAGAGAAGCTTGGAGAAACAACCCCCGATTGCCCACGGAGAGCACGTAGCCTTGAGCATGCTAAGTGCTGGACTGTCCACTCGCGCGCGACGACGGCGTGTCAGAGAGAAGCGGTTCTGGAAACCGCTCTCCTCGCTTGACCAACGGAGGTGCGTGCCCGGTGGAAGGGTGAGAGAGGCCATTGTACTGTGGACGCCATGTGGTGTGTACCCGCGTGCCTGCAGGCGCAATGAATGTGACGAAAACGGGGCGAGAGGTTAGTCTCTTTGAGGACAAACCAACTTGCCACAACCATTATTCCTTCTCGGGAGCAACTGCAACAGATTCAACTGTTGATCCCCTTGAAAAGGGGTACAACAGTTGGCCCCCAAGCAGCCGTTTAAAGAAAAAAATGCAAGCGAAGCGTCATTTCCAGTGTAATTTAAATAGTTTGAGCGGCAGCACTCATTAGATATAACAACATGAAAGGAAACAAGCACACTTGTAAATACAAGGATTCGGGCCCGCAACCTTTGGATTTTGAACCAAGCACGGATATTACTAGGCCACCACAGCAGGCGGTCCGGAGCAGATAATAAACGCCTTATATAGGGTAGAGCGGGGTAAAATGAGACATGGGGCAAAGTGAGACATGTCTCGTCTAGCGGCGTCTAGAGCAAAATCTTTTAAAGTAAGTAGGTTTCTTAAACCATCAGTAGGTGCCGCTAAGTGTCCACTAAATTTAAATTAAAAACGGCGGGAATCTTGAGTTGCCCACTCCCGGAAAAAAATTCTGGAGCGACTTTCGTGGAGCAGCTGTCCCACCAAAAAGGTGCGAAACTTGGAGGTCCTGTTTCTTTGGACCTGTTCAGTAGCGTAGCCGTGAACAACTGCGACAAGGTATGCAATTGTGTTGTTACTCCATCTCATTAGCTAGCTGCGGAAACAATTACAGTTCCTTTTGTGGTTATCTTCAGAACTGTAAAATTGATTGAGTGGGAGCCTATGGAAGGGGAAAACCGTAACAGTTCGTCGCTAGTAGCAAGTAATTGCAGTCTCTGCTTGATGAAAGTGCATTCTCTAGCTCGGAGTTTTTTGCCTCGTTTTCAAGAATTGCCCGCACGTGGAAACGAAATAGACGAGGTCTGCATAGAGCGAGGCCAATAAGAAGAAGGCTGTAGAAAGCGTGCGCCAGCGAAAACATTCTATTCACGCTGCATCGAAAGCCTTCTCTGTGCCTAAGGATGCCCTTCAACGGCGAGCAGAACGACTGGAGACACATGGTTCATACGTACTTTGCAAGAAGTAGATTTGATCAAACACACAAGCTACAGCCACTAGGCGTAAGCTTTTTCAAAGCCTTCAAAGCTGCTTACAACAACGCATGCCGGGAGTGGCTGCTGAGAAACATTGGGAGTCGCATCACGATGGAGAATATAGGTGAGCTGCTAACCAAAGCTGTTGAACGATTAGGAAGCATCAGTAACATAAGCAATGGATTGCGGAAGTGTGTAGTTTGGCCATTTTCTCTCGTGCCGCTGGATGATCCTGTGATCGATGAAGCGCCATTGGAAAGCACAGCGGGACATCAGACTTGCGGTTAACGCCAAGAATCCCACCCTAAATGCTCCCCGGCTATTTCTACTGAAGACAGTGAAGAGCCTGCTCATAGTGACACGACCTTTCAACTTCTTTCTGCTGTGCTTGCTATAAAAAAAGCAAGAAGAGGGAAGTCGGAGACAGGCACCGTTTTGACCTCATCGCCTTACAAGGCGAAGCTAGTTACAGCAAAACCTCCCAAGGAGTCAGGTATGGCCTCAAGAAAACGAATCGGGAAACCGAACGAAAGGGCTGCTAGTGCCAGTGTTCAATCACAGGATATCGACCAGAAAGGAAAACGTGCTGCGAAGCGATTAACAAGCATTAAACGTGACTGGGAGTGCCTCGTGTGCAAAGAAATATGGAGCAACACAGCGCCTTGTTCCGTGTGGATCCCATGCACGATGTGTCACGAATGGGCTCACGAAGAGTGCGCAGGGCCCCATGGAATGCACTTCAAGTGCACGGATTGCAAGAACTGATTTTGTTTGGTTTTGAGAAAATCTCTTGTTTTGCCCCAACTTATGTCTTATTTTGCCCCATGGGTCCGGGCAAAATGAGACAAATGGGACTTTTTTAATAATTGATGAATATTCATAGTTGTAATGTTGCGAGCTTTCTTAATTTTGCTTACCACTTAGCTAAGATGCCAAGGAAAGCTCCTGTACAACGTTTCCGAGCTTTGGAATAAAAGAGTAAACACAGTATGAGTTTGGAAATTTTTCTTTCGTTTTACCCCTCCCTACCCTACACAGCTAACACATTGCTCGGGTTTAGCGCTCGCAGCTTTATGAAACGTATCGCTGTTCAGAGCAAAGTATGCTCATTTTTCTGTCATATTGTTTTGCAACAAGCTAAGGTAAACCTTAATGCATATACAGGGCGGTTTTAAATCGCATTTTTGGCCAAAAAAAAGTGTTGAACCACGCATGCATTCCGGCCGGTACTTGATAACCAAAAATCCTAGTTTTCGTTTTTTGCGCATAAGGTTATCTTATCTGTAGCAACTCGCCGCTGCAGATTGCCGCCTACTGAAAACAAATATAGGAAGCCGTGGATCACTTCGTTTTTTGGTGCTTGCAGCGAGCGGCATAGAAGAGTAGAATATTTACTGCTTTCTGTTTCGCTGAGTGTAGCTCGCAATTACACAGTATCAGATAAGCTCGTAAACAAACGGCAACGAAACAAAAATACGTGTACTTGCTTAACGCAGAGCCAATTTCAACTCACATTCGACACGCACTGGAACTCGCAGTAATTGTTTATGCACTTTCTCAGCTGACCCGCCGATGTGGCTCGGTGGTTAGGGCGCTCGGCTACTGATCCGGAGTTCCAGGGTTCGATCCCGACAGCGGCGTCTGCGTTTTATGGAGGAAAAATGCTAAGGCGCCCGTGTGCTCTGCGATGTAAGTGCAGGTTAAAGATACCCAGGTGGTCGAATTTATTTCGGAGCCCTCCACTACGGCACCTCTTTCTTCCTTTCTTCTTTCACTCCCTCCTTTATCCCTTCCCTTACGGCAGGGTTCAGGTGTCCGACGATATATGAGACAGATACTGCGCCATTTCCTTTACCGAAAAAGCAATTATTAATATTATTATTATTTCTCAGCTGCCCGACCACTTCGGTTCCACGAAGCTTTTTCTCTCGCAATCGAGTCTATCCGCTTCGGCGCGGACAGCGGCGGTGCTTTCACGGGCCTTATGGCTCATTCACACTTGGGCATTCGGCAGCGAGAGCGAGCGAAATCCGCCGGCGCTCGTGGCGTATGCACGCATATATAGGCTAAACGCTGGTTATTTTGCTGGATTTAGCGCCATTTCTCACAATCGCTCTTTCAGTTCAACATTTACGAACAGAGACGCGACGGTAAGCTCACACTATTGGCGTCAAATGCTTGTTGGGACGGGAACCCTTTTTGCCAACAAACCGACTCACCTCTTAAGACTAGCAGCGGCAGAATCGTCACTCTAGATGAAAAACAAAGCCAATTTATCGCTTATAGGTTTTGTCATATGCAAAATGAGACGAAAGCAAAAGACCAGTGACCCATTTGTCTCCAGTGAATGCACTGAAAAGGCAGGTACAATGACGAAGACGAAATTAGTCTGAAGCGAGGGGTCCTGCTTTGATGGACGCCGCCATGTTTGTGTGGGGTGTAACGGCAAAGCAGAGGGCTCAGATTCTGTCATTCGTCCTTCTGTTAGTCCTTCTGAGGACAAGGACTAAAGATTTGGTCCGTGAAGTCTGCACATGGCACGCACGTGGTCGCAGTTGCTCCTTTCGCAGCTGATCACGAGGACTAACGGCTGCTATTGCTCCCACGGGACTTATCTCGGATAAGAGTAACCGCGCGCCCTATGCAGACGTTTTCACCACCCTCGGGAAAAACGGTTATTTTTGAAGGGGGGGGGGGGGTTTAGGAGGACGTGGGGAAGAGTTTTTTTTTATAATAGCAATCGCCTCGGATCCTACAGGTAAAAAATAGTCGCTACAGGGGCACGGGAATAAGCGGCTAGAGCAAAGTTTTATTATGAAATCTTTACAATAAACCGTCATCGCTTTTGTTTGCAACATATATATTTTCGATTTGCTTGTTCGCGACGTTGTGTCCCAGGTGATCTGGTCACAGCTAAGTTGCGTTGTCATTAAATATCGAATAACATTTTCACAGGAAGCGGCGTTGCAAACCTGAGCTTGGATAATGTGCCAACAACTGAGAAAAGTAATAATAATAATAATATTTGTTTTTTAGTTAAAGGAAATGGCGCAGCACCTGTCTCATATATCGTTGGACACCTGAACCGCGCCGTAAGGGAAGGGATAAAGGAGGGAGTGGAAGAGGCGCCTTATTGGAGGGCTCCTGAATAATTTCGACCACCTGTGGATCTTTAACGTGCGCTGACATCGCACAGCACATCGGCTGCTCTTGCGTTTCGCCTCCATCGAAGCGCGGCCGCCGCGGTCGGGTTCGAACCCGGGTACTCCGCATCAGTAGCCGTGTGGGCTAACCACTATGCCAGCGCGGAGGCGTACGGGCATTTTGCCGCAACAGAAATGCCGCCCCCTTGGGAGTGCGACAGGAGCGGAGAGCGAAAGGCCCGATTTCAGCAGAAAGAGTCAGTTACCTTCGGAGACGTCAACCTCTTTACGAATGTCGAGCACAACTCCGGCGAGCCGCCGATGGCCCTGAGAGAAAGATGGAAAATACATAACACAACCAGCATTGTGGTGGCTCGAAAGTAATGCGAGCCAGGCTGGAAAACATATCAGTGTCTACAAATTCAGCTCATTGACAGAATTAGTTTCATAAAAATCAAACCACGGCGATTTTTTTGCAGAAACACTCAGCGGTCCACTCAAACACATTTTAAAACGCGGTATAGACAAAACGAAGGTCGAAATTGAGGCTCGTCGATGCTATTCGGAGTCCTTCGAGAAATTTTACCGGAATCAATTTTTTTTCTCCTTCATATTTATGGTAGAGAAACATATGCACAGTTCGTTATGCAACTAAAATAACAGTGTTTTTAGAACTAAACTACACTAATATTGTCGACAGTCGTCTGAGCCACCTAGGAGTATATGTTTAAATCGTTCATTTCGCAAATACTAAAGTTGCTGGCTGAAGTTGTGAGTGTTCATCAGGATGTATTTTATAGGATAATATTTGAAACCAAGAATTGTAGACTGAATATACTGTTGTTCTGGTTTACTTTTCTGTTCCAGTAGCCTTGATACATTGCTCCTTTGTCCTCCTTCCCTTTTTTCATCTAATATTATTATACTTTTCTTCACTTTAATCTTCTACCCACTGCCTTGCTACAATACTTTAGTGCTTCAGGGTATTTGGTAATAAACAAAATAAATAAAGAAAGATTTCTTTAAAAATTTCTTCACTGGCTGAGGAACGGGAAAAGTTTTAACGCGAAAAATACAGAATGATAGTCAGTACAGATTCACAATTGAAGAAAATACAGAGCACAGGGCAGTACGAGCGAGGAACAAGCGACACAAACAGCGCTGAGAGCCAGAGGTAGTCACAAGAGCCAAAAGAGCTATTTCTCTACACCGCCTAGAGATGTTAAGCATACAAGTGAAGGGGAAATAGGTGCTCGTATGGCATACATGACGGAAGCCAACAGCCAACGAAACCAAGGAGCACAGAGAATGGCTTTTCTTTTTAATTTGTAGCTTTTCATCAGTGGGAGATCAATAGATCAGAAGAAAAACTACCACATGCCGCCGGTGGGATCCCAACCCATGACCTCCGAATTTCGTGTCCCATGCTCTACCAACTGAGCTACGGCCACAGCTGTCCAAACTTCTACTTTCGGGGGTATTTATCTGTAGGTTAAGCGAACATTGAGGGAACCCACCTGCTGCGTGTGGATGTTTAGTCTCCTGCTTTTATTGTTCTCCCTTAGATGAAAAACTAGGAATAAAAAAAAAGACATCCCCTATGCTCCTTGGTTTCGGTGACTGTTGGCTTCCGTCATGTATGCATACCCTTAGAGCTGGGCATCTTGCTGCCCGCTGCGAAGGAACATGATTTTTATCGCTAACTAGGCTTTGTTTTTACGTTACCACATTGCGTGCAAAGCTCTATAAATCCAAGTCTGTGGCATGAGCACGCAATGAAAATTCCATGCTTGACGCGCACATTCACTGGTCGCTACCCTGGCACACTTTGGCGTAACCTCTGTATTCTTTGTCGTTCGATAAGTCTCCACTCACCTTTGCCGCGTGCTCAAAGCCAAACCTCGCTTCTTGCACTGCAGGGGACACTGAAGGGGTCCCGAACTGCTCAGCCATAATATGTTTCCCATTTTCCCGAGCGTATGAAATGTGTTACACTCCGTCTCCACAAGCGAAGCTTCGCCTAGCGAGGACACGTCACATCCGGCGACCACCGGTAGGGTGGCTTTACATAATGACTGCGGCCGCAATCCCATGCTCACAATCTCCATGTATCGTGGCATGCGTAGCGTACCATGTGGGTACTAATATTGAAGCGTAGTGTTATTAAGGGCCCATTCACACTTGAGAGTCGCAGAGGTCGCGCGACCGTTTTGCTCGAAAAGCGACAGTCGCAAACAGCCGCATTGATGGATTTCCTAGCCGTGCAACTGCGAGTCGCAAACCGCTGAACCAATCAGGGAGCGAGCTGAGCTTTCGACAACGACGCCGCTCGCGGGTGCTTCGGGCGACGAACTGCGCTCTCTGATCATTGGCTGCCCTAGTAGTCGCTAAGCCTAGCTGGTTTCACATCGATGCCGCAGCTGAGCCAGGGCGTCTCAGAACTTACCAGCGCTGTAACCATGATGTTAATCTCGTCAAAGCTTTATTGTGGACCCTCTCTCATGATAACATAAAAATATGCTCGATTTCCGCGACGCCTGCAGCAGCGGAGAAAGCAGACGCCAAGCGATCGAGCCGCATTGTGCCACAGCAGCAAAGCGGCTATGAGAAGAAATCATGCTTGTATACAGCATCTCTGTATTGGTCAACGACCCTCAATATTGCTTCATTTTTGAACTTCTACTTCCCAGAGTATGATATGAACCCGAACAAACAACATACTAGCGCATTTTTATGAAGCTAGCCGCCGGCATCCAGGCTGCCTGGCAAGCGGCTTGTGAGGCCGCGGTGCACATTGCCGCTATATCCTTCTCTTCGCGCAAGTTGTCGCAGCACATTGCTATTAGCGACGGACCAGAGCCCTTTCGAGGGCCAAGCGCGAGCGCAGGAGATGCGGCCGAAACAGACGAAACTCTCGGGAACCAACAGGAAGAGCAGGCGGCGCCTTTCAACAGAGGTGCTTCGCTGCGTAAAGAGCACGGAGCTCTTATAAGCTAGAGCCGGCTCATTTCTCATGTGCAGCGTGCACAGTTTTACTCGTATCACAGAGGCTAGGCTACACCACCAGGCACGTCAAAGCGGTGATCACGGATCCCTTTTCGGTGTATACAACACTAGTTTATATCGACCGGCGCGAAAATTTTGAAATGCAATTTTCTCACTCGCCTCATGTTCCCGGAAAAAAACAAACATACTCAAAGAGAATTGATTTCCACTCAGAAGAAAATTTGAAAAAAAAGCTGACCAGCCGGGACCACCTGACACGCGCGCGCTATCAAGAGCGGCGGACCTTCTTGCCGAGCACGGCGGGGTCCTCATTGGATCCCCCGCCCTTGCTATTGTCGGTGATGTAGAAGGGGTGGTAGCGTGCCGAGTTGCTCGCGTCCGCGGCGCCCTCCACCACGAACGTGTACGTCTTGCCCCGCTCCACGTGCAGCACGCGGATGAGCTCCTCGTTGATCCACCACGAGATGCCCTAGCCCGACTGGCCTAGGCGCCAACACTTGTTGAGTACGTGAACGCATACAACACTGCACAACAATGTCCACACGGATGCTGCTTTCTACACAACTGCTCCTTTTCGACCTCATCCTTATATCATAAAAAAATGACAGCTGTTACAGTAACCGGAGGATGGTTATCCTCAAAGGCGGAGGGGGAATGTTCGTCTGCTTCGGCTGCTGCGAAACGCGCTGGCCGAGGTGAGGCTTATGGGCGCCGGACTGTAGAGAAGCGCCAGTCGAAGAACGAGTGCGCGTGCTCAACAGCTACACATACCGCACATGCATTTCATACGTTGCCTCGGCATAAAACCAAATGAAAATACCTATGGGTTGTCACGGGCAACCTTGAATCTACGCCGCTACGTTGTCTTCCGGAGCTGGAAAGCTTTACGATGCATTAAAATGCGCTCCATCGCTTTCCTCTCAATGTGCCATACAGCAGCCACAAATATCAAACGTACAGACACGTTGTTCACATGAATTCTCTGATCGCCTTACAAGCCGGTCTGTGGGTCTGGTGTCATCTGTACTTAAATTGAACAAGCTCTTATTATTTTTTCGCTTTCTTCCGCCATTACCGATCACTCGATGACTCCTCTAGTTCCCAGCAGAAGAACCGGGGCTTCTTCGTCTGCAGCCCACGCTGGCGGTTCAGGAGCAAAGGGCGGCAGCACTTACCGGTGACCCTCTCATAGCCTCGACTGCCACCCGTGGGGCCAACCTGGGCACGGAAGGAGGTGATGTTGAAGCTCTTCCAAATGTCTCGGCCGCCAAACCCAGTCCTACCCCCTGCGGGTGGCGGCAGGATGGGCGCCATCGGCGAACTGCGTTGTGCGTTCCGGTTGAAGTGCAGCAGCACGTCATCTACGCAGGCGGGCCTTCCGTCATACAAGAGTCCTTCGAAACACCACTCCAACTCGTAAATCACGAGAAAAGTTCGCTTTAGCGGAAAATGACAAACTCTGATAGGCGCATCGCAACTGAAGAGCTTCCGTTTCAACAAGAATGAGCAGGACTGCCGTCTCACACGCAGCAGCCTCGGCCAGAACTCGTTCAAGAGGGCTGCCGAGGGAACCTCAGTTTAGAGAATTGGCAATAAAACAGGCCGCTCACTTTTACTTCCAAGAATCAAGAAAGCAACCCCTAACTTACTTCTTTCTCATTAGGCGAAGCATACTCCAGCCCACAGCAGGCAGCTTGGAGAAACGCACTTTATTTTGTTGATTAGCAGGTTTGGTTTCGGTAAATATATATGAAAGACTAACCTTGTGGCTGCCAACAACCTTCCTTCTCAAGACAGCCGTAGGAAAACACCTCGTATATTGTTTTCTAATAAATAATAATAGTAATAGCCTTTATATCCATCAACATGATGGGGGAGGTTGGAGAAAAAAGATGGACAGCATGACAGGTTCCCGCCCTCCCTCCGCCTGCCCCCCCCCCCCCCCCGTATAATATACATAATTGTTTCCACGAAGGTAGAGCTCAGCGGACGACAGAACACAACATTCCTAAATTAAGCTCTGTCATAACGAACATGAGAAATAAAAAATAACACGTAATAAAACAAACTATCATGAAACAAAAGAAACAACGTAGCATCAAAAGTGAGCCCTATTTGTACATGCTGATATAATTGTAGTGCTATTGAAGAATGTCGCATTCACATGGCTCTACACATACACAAAACTACAAATGCATATTTACACGTGGAAAGGGGTACCGCAAAACTGATGTGCAGCCTTTGTCAAAAACGACAGAGCCAAAGGGTTTGGCTTCTGAGCCGTGTATAAAGGCCTCTAAGCATCCATGGATGTCCAACATTCATGGTGGTCAGGGCAAGATTTTCTGTACCTTCAAGAGATCTGGAATGCTAGTGATGCCAACAAGGCTCTGAAGCGAATTCCTTGGGCTCTAAACTTTGACAAATGCTGTACTCGATTTAAGTGACAGCATGGAAAGGCATGACAAACAGGAACAGCAACATTCTGTTCACCCTAAGAATCATCACCCCACTGGTTTCTTGTCCCTGCATGGGCTAATCATTGTTTTTAATATTTTTGCATCTAGCTCGGACAGCTTCCGGGGAGCACTGTCAGCATTTTGTAATTTTCTATGTTTTTAATAGACTTCCCGTTCTGCCACAGGACATATTTGCTACCATTTATACATATCGTTTAATTATAAAAAAATAATGGTCATAATGGAATTGGTGAACAATTAAGTTTTCAAGCAAATATGTGGTTAGACACAGGTTTCAGAAGTTCAATTACTTATTTAATCACAATGTTACAAGTCGTTAGTCTGATGAGTTGCCATGGGAACTTTTCTGGAATTTGTATTCACTTCGTCCTAAAGTGAAGGTGATGAATGCCTTTCTGCCGATCAAACAGAATGCCTGTGTCCTTAGCGCTTTGACCTTAGCCCACGTGTTTTTGCTTTGCTTGTAGTGCGCACGGTCAGGTATTACCAGGTTGACTAATTCCTTGTGTTTCAGCATTAGTCATTACTTGTTAGCTAGATTGAAAAGCATGTGTGCATGTGTTTCTAACATATTTTTCTAGGCACATAAATTTTCTCTAGAGCATAGGCCTCCATATATTGAGTGTAAAGTTTTGTTTTGTGTGCTTTTATGTGATTGTGTGTTAAATTTAATGTATTTTATAAGTTTTCTAAGGTTATGTTCGTCCTATGTGTTTCTCAAGAACAAACACAAATGTTAGAGGTTGGATGCCTGTGATATTTTACAGTGGATTTAGTGGGCTGCTTGAGGATGTCTGTTTAGTATTTTTGACTGTAGTTTGTGATCTGAATTTTGAAGTTAGCCACTGGGAATTGTCTGGTGCAATAACACTTTTTTAGCTAATCTTATCTGACAGCACCAGTTAGCCTGAAGTGTAGCGAAGAAGCTTTGAAGTCAACTCTGCATTGGATTTTTAAGATTTGCTATTGTATCGTTTTGGTTACTTTTAGGTGCTGATTTCAAGTTAGTCCCTATCTCCAATACCTGTACAAGAATTGTGGTTTCAAATGTTCTTTATTGTCCTCCTTTTAAAATATTAAAATTGTAATCTACAGGTCTTCGTGTTTTTTTTGTTTACTTTACGCAGGCTCTTCAATTTCTTTTCAATTGAATAAGCTTGACATGTTAAGCAGCCTTTTAATGCTGATGGTGTTAATGTTAATATTTCAGATATGTGTGTAGGTTAGAAACTGACATATGTGATAATCCAGTGCTACTTGTAGCGGTGGTCTGTGTAATTCACTGTTTTGGAACATCCAATGGAATGAATTTAGGTCGCATGCACAAGTTCAACTGCGAACAGTGTTTTGAGGACGTGCTAGTAACAATATTTTGTAAAGTGCTTAAAACTGCAGTCTCGGAAAAAAATGTCTAACAAACATACACAGCTTCCTTCCGCTTTGAAGGTAAAATCCATGAACTATTTTTTTTTTCTTAGAAAATAAAACCACGGTGTACAAGCTACATGCCATCTTTTTGTGTAATCCTTACTGCGAATATTTCTGCTTTTATCGACTTTGAGGACTTATAGACTGAATGAATATAGTGCTCGAAAAATATTTTCAATGCGCGAGTTTAGCACAGAATTCAAAAATTTTCTTTAAAAATGTCCATTACGGACTGCAAAAATAAGGCACAGTAATGAACGGATTTTAAGGATACAATATACAATGCATTCTTTTTAAAAGCTTCTAAAGGTAGAGAGATAGCAAACATTATTTGTCGAATGTGGAGCTGCCCGCAAGTGGTTTGTGCACCATGCAGGTTCTCTAACTTCGGGGATTCGGTTTTTGGACCACAGTGAAGAGATGGAATACTTTTACGATATGAAGAAAAAATGTGTTGCAGGAATTTGGCGCGTAGATCCGTTACCACGGTCTTGTTTTTAGTTTCATTGCCTGTCGTCTCCTCAACTCTGCTTTTCTTGCCCATTGCGAACCACCCCGTCAAGATACTTTCGGCTAGCGCCGGAGCCGTGGTTTGTGAATTTTTTACAGAAGTGCCGTATACTCAACGGAGTCAGATTAAAGACTATTCCTTGCCGCCGCCGCTGGTCTCATTTTGTTTCCGCGATGTACGGCAGTACGCTGCGAGGTGACTGCGACGTCGTGTGTATGCATGGCGCCATGATCGTGCAACGCAGGCATCGAGGAGAAGTTGAAGGCAGCGGTCCGATGCACTTTGTATCCAGCATTCTTGCCCTGTTCCTATAAGTACTACTTCGTAACGGCATGGACGGAACGGGGATGGTTATATCTCAACACTGAAGTTCTATTGGGCTTTGTTCATGATTACAAAGCGCATTCGAACCTGATTATTGTGATTAACGGACTAGCACCGTTCCGCCTATATAGTTAGCAGTTCTAGTAGCCCTGTAAGAAAGAGAAAAAATGCAATATAGAAAAACGGGCCGCTGTCATCACCTCCTCCTCCTGGATGCCGGCGTTGCGAAATCTTGTCGCCTGCATAAACAGGACACCCCAGCTACCGCTCAGCGTATCGCCGCAGTTGAAATCTCCCATTGCTATCCGGAAGCGCTTCGTATTTTTTGGTGTAAAAACTTAAACCAAATATGCTCCCATTGTCAACCGCAAGTGCTTCGTATTTTTCGGTGTAAAAATCTACAGCAAATCTGCTCCCTTCGCCAACCGTAAGTCCTCCGTATTTATGGGGTCGATATCTAACCAAGTCTAACGGTGTATATCGAACCTCGATTTGGGAGGACGCTAGAGGACAAGCCAAAAACACCCATCTGGGTTGATTTGTGTTTAGTGTGCAGACTTCTTACCTAAGCATAGCCGTTCCTGTTTATGCACAGCGCAAAGGACGAGAACTAAGAGGACGGACACAGTACTCGTTCCTTCCACTGGGTGGAAACACAATACACCAACTAGGCCGCACATCAACTCTTGGTACTATTTCTGTTCAAGCCTTCCTGATCTAGTTAGTTAGTCTGCGCGCCCGTGCGGGTCCCATCCACGTGGCCTGTCCGCTATTATCGCTTACAGTGGCTGTAGCAGCCACCTTTATCTCCATTTCTGTCAACCATTCAGCTTTTCCGCAGTCTCCCCTCCATCGGTTCATCCAGGGCATTCAATACACAAGCCGATAGTGTGCCGTTTTCGAAGTCCAGTTGTGGACATTTCGCATGAAATCCGCGCCTTCCACCTTATCAAACCCCTCCCAATTCACAAACACCTCCCAGTCACTACACCTAACCTGCTCTCCTTTAACATATATCGTAGCACAACTTGAGTATTCACCAGAAAAATGATTCGAATAAGTACAAAATCAAACGCCACTTGCTAAACGTGTTGAAATCAGTCCTTTCTGTTACAGACGCCGAGTCCCACCTGGAAAAGGAATAACTGACTTTCGATCATCAAATTTTTTCCTTTAATTTCTTGCAGAACTAAACTGCGATTCTTTCAAACTGAAATTTAGACACACGAATATGCCCTGAGAGTCTTAGCAGCCGGTTCAATAACCTGGCCGCATGGCTGGCTTCCGCGTCGCGTCTATATAATGTATACGCATTTAGCGCTCGCCTCTGTAGCCGAGACATCGGAACACGAGCGTGGGAGCAAGGTCCTGGCACAACGGTCGCGATTCCAGCGTATACGACTTTACTCGAGGTTCCTGGAAAGCGACGCCGCCAACGGTAGCCAATGGAACAACGGCTGCGCAGCGGTGTTTTCCTTCTTGGGCCGCAGTGACGTCATATGAAGGCGTTGTTCTTATCATCGGCTCTAGCCCAGTGCAGCGGAAATGAATGAAAAGCCATTTACGAGGTGGCTTATCTTTCAGGAAGTGAGCTCAGAATTTTGGTGGAAAGGAAATGGGGCAGTATCTGCCTCATATATGGTTGGACTCCTGCCCCGCGCCGTAAGGGAAGGGGTAAAGGAGGGAGTGAAAGAAGAAAGGAAGAAAGAGGTGGCGTTGTGGAGGTCTACGGAGTAATTTTGACCACCTGGGGATCCTTAACGTGTACTGATATCGAACAGCACACGGGCGCCTTAGCTTTTCGCCTCCATGGAAACGCAGCCGCCGCAGTCGGGCTCGAACCAGGGAACTCCTGATCAGTAGCCGAGCGCCCTAACCAGAGAGCCACCGCGGCGGGTGGTGGAAAATTAATAATGATTGTTTTTTTGTGTGGAAAGGAAATAGCGCAGTATCTGTCTCATATATCGGCGGACACCTGAAGCGCGCCGTAGGGGAAAATCAATAATAATAATATTTCTGTTTTAGTGGAAAGGAAATGGCGCAGTATCTGTCTCATATATCGTTGGACACCTGAACCGCGCCGTAAGGGAAGGGATAAAGGAGGGAGTGAAAGAAGAAAAATGGTTTTTGGGGAAAGAAAATGATGCGGTATCTGACTAATATCTCGGTGGACATGTGAACTGCGCCGTAAGGGAAGGGTTGAAGGAGGGAGGGAAAGAGAAAAAGGTGCCGTAGTGGAGGGCTCCGGAAATATTTCGACCACCCGGGGATCTTTAACATGCGCCGACATCGCACAGCTCACGGGCGCCTTTGCGTTTCGCCTCCATCGAAACGCGGCCGCCGCGGTCGTGTTCGAACTCAAATAGTCCAGATCACAAACCGAGTGTTCCAAGCACTGAGCCACCGCGGAGGGTGTGCGCCAAATTATTCAGGAGATCAGGAGCAGCAATAATACCCCTGTCACACGGCGCGTGTAATGTCATTCGCAGCGAATGACATTACATTTGAATGGTTTTTTTTTTCCTGCTGCAGGGGCACAGTTAATGGGATTCACAGCTAACGACATTCGTCCAGTGAATGAGTTTCCCGAACGCATGCACGCGCGACCTGTGTAATCTCGACGACAGCGACTTGGTGAAAATTTACAAAACTGATTAGTGAAAACATAATATAAACTATAAAAACTTTTACTGTTTGCACTTATAATATATTTGAAACCTTTTTTTGACGTACAGGAGGACGTCTGAAGAAATTTGTCCAACTATATTCTTCTTCCCAGTCACCGACGGTCCCTGTCGTTCATGTTAGTTTGCAACTCGTTCTCGGTTTTGGCAGTGCGGACGAAGCGTGGTTGGCGTGACTGCATTTTCGCGTGCCATCTGCCATGGAAGACAGCTGCACAGCCTCGTCAGCGCAAAATCGCAAGCCGAAGGCGCATTGGACCGATGAGGAAACGCGCGTACTTCTCAAAGTCTGGGAAGATCATATCGGCGAAGCGCAACCTGCAGGTGTACGTCGCCATGGCCGAATGTCTTCGCGCGCAAGGTGTGCAAAAGTCAATCAAAGAAATAAAATCGAAGATAGAAAACCTCGGAAACAGGTACCGGTAAGTGAAAACTTATGTCCTGCGCCATTTCCTTTCCACCAAAAACCAATTATGGTTATTTCTTGGAAAAGCCCAATTTTCTCGGATAATTTCTGATGAATTAGAGGCCCAAACAGCGGCCGCCGTAAAAGTATTGGCCAGCAGACGCTGTTCCAAATCCCTCGTAGTCTTCGCGGATCACTCGCTTCAGCCGGTTCCGACGTTTCATTTTCAGAATCTGGAGAACAATTAATGCTCGCTTGAACTGCTCGTCATTCGTCACGGTCACAATTTCGCCAACACTTCCACAGCTCGCCATATTGCCGACTACGGGAGGCATCACAAGCGGCTTTCAGCCTGTCTTGCTTTGGATAGTTAAGCGGCTCTGTTATGGACTATTGCTGACCTTTAGCATTCCAATATATTTTTATTAGCCTGTCAATCTTTAGCATTATATTACTAACAATAAACAGAACATGCGTAAAGTAAAAGCATAATTTGTAACGTTTTGTTATCATCCTAGTTTGCCGATGAACATCGCCGTCAATTGCAAATATCGGTGAAATGACATTTCCTATGGCCGTGTAGACAGGAAACGTCAGGTCGCAATGACATTCACTTTGCCTGTCATTTCCTGCGAATGACATTACACGCGCCGTGTGACAGGGGTATAAAAGGCCTTGGTACCGCTCCGGTCGCTCATGATACCGTGCGGGAATAAGAGGCGTATGGTGGCCAGCCCTCTAGGAGATTACAATTTTTGCTGCCGTATCTATCAGGTCATCTGACACGCGACGGCGCAACGCGAGATCTTACCCGGAGCAATTCCGGCGCCAATTCGTCTTCGATGCGCATCACGTGTTGCTGCCACTGTCGACCAGTGTGGAGCTCAAAGCATGTGACACACTCGCATTTGAACGTGAGCATTCCAGCAGGCGCACATCTAGACGCCACGGCCGACTGGTTCCAGCTCCAGGGAGAGACAGGACAAGTAGTGCCGGTCGATGGTCTGAAATTTGGTACACCGGCGTCGACGACAAAGTGACGACGTTCGTCCGCGACACTACGCACAAAGAGCAGTCCAGACTGCTGGCCTATCCACCGCGCCGCAATGGAAAAGAAAATTGCGGGCCGTTTGCGGAGATTGTGAGCATCCACCTTCGAGTTAGAGCCTCGCAAATGTCCAAATACCGAAAATGTGAAGTCGCCTTGGATCATTACGTAGCGAGCTTATTTGCGCGCGGATATGGAAAATTATTTCAAAACAATTGGCAGTGTCATAGCTCGGCTATGCCAGGACATTCGTAGCGAAAGGTACGTCTCTCTGGCTGAGCTTGTGGTGGTCGCTGTATTTTTAGCAGTGACAGACATATAGCCTCCAACTCGGCGGCTATGCACCGTTTATTACGCTCGGGATTCTGGCATCTCCGTTTGGCAAGCACCCCGCCGCGGTGGCTCAGTGGTTAGGGCGCTCGACTACTGATCCGGAGTTCCCGGGTTCGAACCCGACCGCGGCGGCTGCGTTTTTATGGAGGAAAAACGCTAAGGCGCCCGTGTGCTGTGCGATGTCAGTGCACGTTAAAGATCCCCAGGTGGTCGAAATTATTCCGGAGCCCACCACTACGGCACCTCCTTCTTCCTTTCTTCTATCACTCCCTTCCTTATTTCTTCCCTTACGGCGCGGTTCAAGTGTCCAACGATATATGAGACAGATACTGCGCCATTTTCTTTCCCGAAAAACCAATTATTATTATTATTTGGCAAGCCGCTCCTCTTTCTGTTCGGGCGTCTCCGCTGCTCTCTTCGCCTTCTTACGCTCGTTCTCTTTTAGTTGAGTAGACAAGTGCCAGGCGAGAACTTCAGGATTTGAAGAGATAATATTCTCTTGTCTATACCATCGTTTAGCAGCGGCTGGACTCACCTTGTCTGCATCCGTGTCAAAGGTTGTCATAGAGCCCCCATGCCATATCCGCCTTTTATACGCAATGCTGCGCATGCGACGCGCGGCTCCGGTGATAGGGCGGTGTGTGGCAAGGCGGCCATAGAGAACCATACTTGCGTATGTATATTTATTTCGTTATGAGGCGCCGACGAAGAGCGCGGCGCACCTGTGTGGTCTCTCTGGTTGCCATGGTATCGGCGCATGCGCAAAACTGCTCATCCGCGTCACGTCACGCGCGGCCTCGGCGACGGCGAAACGCACGTCGCCACTGCTGCTCCTCTCTGGTTGCCATGGTAACAGCACATGCGCACAACTTTCCTCTCCCGGCTACCGCGAAATTCTCGACTGGTAGCCCGTGTAGCTCTCGCTAGAAAACTGTAATTCGATCACCTCCAAATGAGAACGCACGAAGGAGAAAATGTCACGTTATCGAACAAAGCAGCAAGGATTGATTTCAAAAAACATTAAATCTCGTTGACGTCGCAAACCAGCGGTGACGAAAGGTTGCCTTGACGAAGGTGAAAATGCAACGTTCTCAAGCAACGCTGCAAGGTTTGATTTCAAAAACATTACTAGTCGTTTAAGTTGGAAGTGGCGCCTCGTCATTTTTTTTCAATCTTTCTCCTATCTTTACGCAATAAATATTTCAGAATGAACAAATTCATTAAGACATTGAGCAGCTGACGATATCAACACACCGCTGATGTAATCGACCCCACGATTTCCCAGCTGCAGCGATCATTGCGCTGAACCACCAAACATGCTCGCACTATTTCGGCTAAGGAGTTAAAATTACCATCTGTATTTGGTTCTTCAACCTTTCTCTCTAAGCCGTTAGATATTCCTTGCCATGCCACATAAAAGTGATATTCAAAAAAGGCAATCAATAGGGACAAGGCTGGATAGCAGAACTGACTGAGCCGAAATAAGCATGCAGCCAGCCCGCCTGTCAAAGCAGGATAATTTCGGCAATACCCGAAAGGCGGGGTTGCCCTCATTTATTATCAAGCAAACAACTTCAGCTGGCGCTGCAGCGGGCGCTGCGATGTCTGGCAACCAACATTGTACGAGTAGTACGAGCTGTACGAACACAGCGTTGGGGCGTTGGTTGCGTTGGCCTACTATGTGGCAACCAGAGAAGAGCAGCAGTTGCTGCGTGCGTTTCGCCGTCGCCGAGGGCGCGCGTGGCGTGACGCGGATGAGCAGCTTTGCGCATGCGCCGATACCATGGCAACCAGAGAGACCACACGGGTGCGCCACGCTCTTCGTCGCCGCCTCATAGAGAAACATGCATACGAAAGTATGGTTCTCTATGGCCGCCTTGCCACACACCGCCCTATCACCGGAAAAGCGCGTCCCATGCGCAGTATTGCATATAAAAGGCGGAGATGTAATGAGGGGCTCTATGACAACCTTTGACACACATGCAGAGAAGGTCAGTCCAGCCGCTGCTAAATGATGGGATAGAGAAGAGAATATTAACTCCTCCAACCCTGAAGTTCTCACCTGGCACTTGGCTACTCAACAAAAAAAAAACGAAAGAAGGTGCAGAGATCAGCGGAGACGCCCGAACAGAAAGAGGAACGGATTGCCAAACGGAGATGCCAAAATTCCGAGTGTAATAAACGGTGCATAGCCGCCGAGATGGAGCCTATATGTCTGTCACTGCTATACATAAAGCGACCACAACAAGCTCAGCCAGAGAAACGCACCTCTTGCTACGTATATCCGGCATAGCCGAGCTATGACACTGCCAATTGTTTTGATATAATTTTGCATATCCGCGCGCAAATAAGGTCGCTACGTAATGATCCAGGGCGTATTCACAATTTCGATATTTGGACATTTGTGAAGCTCTTGCTCGACGGTGAATGCTCACAATCTTCGCGAACGGCCCGCAGTTTTGTTTGCATTGCGGCGCGGTGGATAGGCCAGCAGGCTGGGCTGCTCTTTGTGCGTAGTGTCGCGGACGAACGTCATCGCTTTGCCGTCGACGGCGATGGACTTAATTTCAGATCATCGACCGGCACTGCTTGTTCTGTCTCTCCCTGAAGCTGGAACCAGTCGACGGTGGCGTTTAGATGTGCACCTGCTGGAAGGCTCACGTTCAAATGCGAGTGTGTCACAAGCTTTGATCGCTACACTGGTCGACAGTGGCAGCAACATGTGATGCGCACCGAAGACGTAGTGGCGCTGGCATTGCTCCGGGGAAGATCCCGCGTTGCGCCGTCGCGTGTCAGATGACCTGGTAGACACGGCACCGAAACTTGAAATCTTCTAGTGGGCAGGCCACCATACGCCTCTTATGCGCGCACGGTATCATGAGCGGCCGGAGCGGTACCAAGCCCTTATTGTTGCTTTGTCCCTGTCTGCCGCAGCTTGGTGATGTAGGCGCGGCCCTTGTCCACATCCCGAAATGCAGCGGTTCACAAGACCAAGCTATGTACACAGCTCAAGACCAGGTGGCCAATCGCCCAATGTGTTGTCGCAGGCACATTTATGGCGCATTTCGACACTATGCCGCAAACAGCCATCGCAGTAGATGAGGCTGCTGCTGTAGCACATTCCTTGTTGACCACGTTGCCGCAAAGCCCCTGAGGTACATAACGCTCATTGCGCGCCTCCGACTTAGGAGCAGCTGAAGGCTGCTCCATATGTAATGAAACGGGGATGAGCGCCTGGCCCGGATGGTCTGCCGATGGAATGCTACCTGGTGTTCTGGAAAATCTGGGTCTATCTTTAACATCTGTTCTGCGCCGGTGTTTCGAGAGCTGTGATTTTCTCGGCAGTTTGTGGAGCGGACGAATTATTCTTATAGCTAAACGCGATTCAGGGTCACTTCGACCGGAAGACTAGAGGCAAGTAACGCTCTTCAAAGCTTGTGCAGCTATAATATAGTCCGGCGCTTGAGGGGTGTGATGGAGGGGTGTGATGAGGGGTGTTATGGCGATTGGTGAGGTGTTTGTAAATTTGGAGAGGTTTGATAAGGTGGAAGGCGCGGATTTCATGCCAAAAGTACACGACTGGACAAGGTTTTCAAAGAAAACGGCGCACTATCGTCACTAGTAGGGAATGCCCTGGAAGAACCGATTGAGGGGAGACTGCGGAAAAGCTTAATGGTTGACAGAAATGGAGAGAAAAGTGGCTGCTACAGCCACTGCAAGCGATAATCGCTGACAGGCCACGTGGATGGGACCCGCACGGGCGCGCACACAAACTAAGTAGATCAGGAAGGCTTGAACAGAAATAGTACCAAGAGTTGATGTGCGGCCTAGTTGGTGTATTGTGTTTCCATCCAGTCCAAGGAACGAGTACGGTGTCTGTCCTCTTCGTTCTCGTCCATTGTGCAGTGCATAAACAGGAACGGCTATTCTTAGGTAAGAAATCTGGAAGTGTGGAATGAAGGAATGTAAAACCCAGAAAGGAGGTCATGGTCAGAGCCGACAGGACGACAGGGCGAAAGCGCCTGAGTGATAACAACTAGCAGATAAGTGAAGTTGGGAGAGAGGAAGTGAGAACGCAGGTGCTTATCGCTGGTGACTCCAACATGAAAAGGTATGCCGGAACTATAATGAAGCAGGCAAAGGGCGACGGCAAGTCGATATTTTCCTGGGGAGGACGTGAACGCGGGGCAACACACAAAAGAGACAAATAGTCATACAGTGTTGCATTGCGTAATTTGGTTACAGTATTGGCAAGAATATATGTTGTTCTGAATGGCCACGCAGCACCAGTAGCGGAACGATTAGCGCAAGGAGCTAGGACATGCGGGCATAACGCCGCAGGTGCAGATCGTCGGCACCGGAAGTCCTTGGACGGAACAGAGATGTCGAGAGGGACGTGGTAACTGTTAATCGGGAGATCAGGAAGTTGGGCCAAGAGAAGGACTTCGAAGTGGCTGAAATCAACAGGGAAGTGCGGCTAGCAGGCGTTGGCAGTTGTGGACGAGATGGCATCCGTTTCAGTGGAAGGATGCAAGCAGAAATCCGCTGGGGGCTGGCGGGCCATGCGATATCTTTTTTAGGGGTCGACGTGGACTGCGGGCGTAGGAATAGGAAGAGGCGAAGAATAAAGTGAAATAAAAACGGAAATATATAGTGTTAAGGCGCAAAAATAAATTTAATACCAAGACCATTTACGGCAACATACACGAGGGCTAGGTAGATAGAGGGTAGGCAGAAGATTTCTTGACACTCACAAAGTGAACAAGAGAAGAGAAAGCCTCTCGGTGCTTTCCAATATTTGGAAAAGAGGACTTGTAAGTCATAATGTTGAATGGCGCAAAGCAACAAACACATGTAGGAAGACACAGATTCAGAAAGAACGCCTCTGTGTCTTCCTGTGTTTTTTCCTTTGCTCCGTTCAAATTTATAATGAACTAACTAGCCCAACAGCAAGTGTTGGTCTTAGCCTGTCCGCATTCCACAGCCCCGGATTCCTTTCTGCTCAGCTGGCCTCTTTGTTTTCGCAGTTTTGCAGGTCAACCGGTCAATCATGTTTACCAGCCTTCATGCCTGGACAAAATTCACCCTCCCCATCCTAACTCCATTCCCACTTCACACCCTCGTTCCCCTCAACGGGCCTTCCTCCCCAGAGTGAAGGCCGTTTTTAAACTCCGCCAATGAGAACGTTTCGCCCAGACAGTCATCTTGGCGAAACGTTGGCAAGCGCCCTGAGGCTTACCCCTTCCTTGCTCACTTTGTGAAAGCAAGAAAGCTGAAAGAGCGCGAAATGGCTAGAAATAGAACAGCAGTCAAAGGAAGAAGAAATTGGCGTTCGCGCTTCGTGCGAGACACCCGCCGCGGTGGCTCAGTGGTTAGGGCGCTCGACTACTGATCCGGAGTTCCCGGGTTCGAACCCGACCGCGGCGGCTGCGTTTTTATGGAGGAAAAACGCTAAGGCGCCCGTGTGCTGTGCGATGTCAGTGCACGTTAAAGATCCCCAGGTGGTCGAAATTATTCCGGAGCCCTCCACTACGGCACCTCCTTCTTCCTTTCTTCTTTCACTTCCTCCCTTATCCCTTCCCTAACGGCGCGGTTCAGGTGTCCAACGATATATGAGACAGATACTGCGCCATTTCCTTTCCCCAGAAAACCAATTATTACTTCGTGCGAGACATATCTCGGGGATCTAGAAGACCCACCTTTTGTCGATGGCTGTTTCTGGGAGAGGTGTAACAGAACAAAAACGGAGAAGAAAGAACGCTGACACATCAACAAATAAACTGGCAGAGATTTAACTTAATTTGAAAGGAGCATGTCTGGGTATCGAGGACAATTTCAGGCCAGAAATAAAATGTGCAAACCAATTTTTGAAAAAACTGCTGTGCTAGCAAAAAGTAGCGACATGACCACACGATTAATAATTGAAGCTGAAAGGATAAATGCTTCGGGCGAAACATGTGTAAGCACTCCTTCTCTCTTTCTATGTGATAAGAAACTCTTGTTTCTGAAGCAACGGTACGGTTAGCACAGGTGATGACGTGTCTTTGATGTATATGTATGTTGCATGTGTGAAATAAAATTTGTTCGAAGTTAGCGCTCGTGTTGTTCGTTTCTTCTGTGTCCTGTCTAATCTACCCTATAGTCTCTTGCTAGAAATAAAGAGTATTAAAATGTCCTAAGTATGATAGAAAAGAGTTGGAAGACGATGCCGATATAATGGTATTGGCCGCAGAGGCTACAGAACATTTTTTTAGAGTGGGGGGACGACTTCGAGTTTGTTTATGAGTTTATTCCATGTTTTTTGTTTTCAAAAATTCAAATAATTGTTAATTTCTTTCCACATTTTTGTCTCATTCTGCAATATTCAAAGGTGGGTTAGTTTCATGCATATAAAGTTTAAAATTAAGTGGGCAGCTTTAGGAAGATGTGCAAACAGTATAGTTATTCACTGCATTAACGAAGTTACCGCATAGTCTCTATCAGTTATGCTAATCATGGCCAAGAAGTCAATCAACGACTTTTACTGGCATGCATATTACTCGAAAAGCTTTAGTTCTAGCTATAAAGTTAGATAGCTCAGCCACATTGTCTTTCCCTGTGCTTTACATAAATAACGCTCTAGAATTGAAGCGTTGGTCAAAAATCTGATGTGGGCGCAAACAGTTCGTGATCGGCGAGAGGGGTAGGGGAGTTGCACCCTCTGGAGAAATGTCGAGGGAGCGACTGCCGCCGCCCTCCTCCATCCCCTCCCTTCCTCTTGTTCCGAACTCCCTGATCGGGCCATAACAAAGTAAGAATGGCCACATCGATAATCTGAATGCATAGACAGATCGTAAAGGAGGGTTGAGGCTAGAACTTTATGAGCAGCGCGACTTAGTGACTGTTGTAAATAGAGAACCTAAATATGAAGGACAAATAGTATCGGATTTACAGAAGGGCCAGAAGACTATTTAGAACTGCGTAATGTAGCAGGCAGTCTAGAGCAAGCTTGCCAACACAGAAATAGACGAGGAGGGGGAGTGCAGTTTGGGAAGTGATCGTAAAAGAATTAATCTGCAGACGGGACACCCGGTCAAAAGAAAAAAATTCAGGAAACACAAAAAGTAAACGCAAATTTAAACGACGAATAAATAGCGCTCATAGCAGCAGGCGTTGAGGAAGCAATAGACAAAATCCCTATGAAAAAGTGGGATTTTATTCAGAACAACTCATCGGTCACAAAATGAAACAAGGAAAAGTGGCAAATCGCTGGAAAGGAGACAAGAAGCCGCAAGGCTGGCAGAATGAGGAAATTAGGGAGGCCACCGAACAACGGCGGGTGGCTTCGAGAGAACACAGAGAGGCAGAGAAGAACTTTTTCAGAATGAAATGGACAAAAAATGTGAATCTTATCGATAAAAATAATTGAAAGTACTTTCTCTCGTCCAAGGTAAAATAAAGGAGTCCTTTGATCGCTGAATGGCTGAAGTTCGCTATGCAACTGAAGGGGTGCCGAGAAAATTCTGGAAACATATAAGCTCTCCTTGTAAAACGAATCAAAGAAAGCTGAGACAGATTCAAGATGCTGAGCTAAACTGTCTAGATTGGGACGACGCTATGAAATGCATTTAATTCGTTGTAACTGAGTCATTTAGGATGGACGATAGGGTAATCTCCCTGAGTGCAGATGCGGCACGGGACAGCGCAACGGAAAGGGGTTTGAATTGCAGAAAATTAGCCCGTGAAAAGGCGAGGGGGAATATTCTAAATGTACCACCACAATGAAAGACGAAACACAAATAAATCTAATAAGCGATATTAGTCCAAACAGCAAGGAAGCGTTGCAAAAGCACTGGAAACAGTCATACCAAAAGGGCAAATTCTTGACAGCTGGCGAAAGAGTGCAATGAATTTTATCAGTAAAGAGAAAGAAGATAGCGCCAATATGTAACCCATCAGACCTATTACAATGAGTTCGGTTAATTAGAAGCTGGCAATGCAGGGAGGGAAGTTAAAAATTCAAACATGAATATAAAGTGAAAACCTACTAACTTCAGAGCGGCTTCAGAAATGGTAGGCGCTTGACGATGTCTTGTTCGTGCTTATTCAATGTGTATCCACAGCTATATTATATGGGGGGGGGGGATCCTCTGTGTTTGGGCTTCCTGGACATAAGCGGGACGTACGACAACGTAAACAGGGAGCTCCTGTGAAGCACACTCATATATGAAGGCATTGTTTATGAGATAACAGAATTGATTAGGAAAATGTACCGAGATAATATATTTGAAACTGCATGGGGATGAATAGGGAGTGCGACAACATTTGAGGCAGACAAAGACTAACACAGGGTTCTCTATTGTCACCACTGCTTTTCATTATTTACAAGATAAATATGGAAATAGGTCTGCAAGAAAGTAATATTGATTATAATCTCTCGTTTAGGCAGTGTTAGCAATGTTGCTGCTGATACCAATGCAAGAGAAACTAAGTGCACCATTTAGCAAGTCATTGTTTCAGTATTTGTGATATTTTATTTCCTTGTATTTCCGTATATGTTGTCAATACAATATATATATATATATATATATATATATATATATATATATATATATATATATATATATATATATATATATATATATATATATATATATATATATAGTTGCGTTGGTTGCCACAAACATTGCAATTCCAGTGGAAATTTCTTAGTTTTTTTCGTGAATGGAAAAATGTGCACTACCAGCCCTTCAGACGATATCCTCCAGTCAATGGCGTCGACCGATTTTCACGACACGGTGGTCTACCCTATCAAGCCGAGTCTATTCCACTTTCATTTGCTACCCACTGCGATTTCACGCTAGCAGGTCCAAGGAGATCGGTGAAGGGGAAGAATCGATCGAGGGGGGAAAGTCGGTCGATGCCATTGGATAAAAGGGTTCCCTCACTTGCACTTCGTCCGTGAGTGGTATCCGACTAGAATCGGTTTCCTGTCACAAACAATGCATTTCAGCGTCGATTTCGTTGAAATATAGCAATTTGCTTCAGCCAATCGGTAAGGACTACACGCGCACAAGAAACGATAAAGCGAAATTACTTCACACCACAAGCGTAGCACTACATAAGTCTAGTGGCTGCACCAAGTGGCCACCTTGATTCACCAATATAACTTGTAATGATAGTAACAGCAATCGCAGATGTAGTCTTAGTCCGTGTCTGAAGAAGGAGACAAGGCGCATGTTCCAAGTTGAAGCGCCGATGACTCAGCGTGCCCGTGCGGCTGAAGGTGGTTCGATTGCAGTAAGCATACACAAAGCCGGCAGAAACCGCGTCTGCGCAATGGCGTCGCTGGACCCCTGGTATCTGTAATATGCTGTTCCATGTATGCTAAAAAAACCAAACTGTCACAAGAATGTCGGGCTTTGTTTATAAGACGAGAGGCATTCAGCAGACGTCCACAGCCTGCTGCGGCGTTTTAACCAACGATGCGCTTGAATGAATGTGTCTCGTCCACAATCTTCTCTCGAATCCGATGAAACAATCCGGGGTTCACGACACAAGCTTTGCACGCGACGAAGAAGAAGATGTTCGCGTTGTAGAGTGCTCCTCACAAGGGCCTCCATCTGGGATTGTCCTCCTTGAATATGCAAAACAAGACGGAGCACACGCGCACAAATTCTAACGGGCCTAATGAGGGAAAGGTCAGGCCGCCTTTGAGACGATGACCCCGAGCAGAAGCAGCGGCAGCAGTGCCGTCGTGAGGCCGGCGCCGCTCTCCATGCGGTCCTCGCCCCGGCCGCTCTCCATGCGGTCTTTGCCCCGGCCGCGTTCCGGCTGGTCCGGGTCAGTCACCATGATCTTCCAGCCGAGGTAGTAGTGCGTGAAACACTGAAAAAGACAGCAGCATTTAGCAATCGACGTCCAAGGAGACAGGTCACGGCAAGGGGCTGTACCTGGTAGTAGACAACATCTGGCGTGTCCTTGTCGGGGGTCCAGGTGAAATTTGCCGGTTGGCCGACGTCGCACTGCAGGTTCAACGTCTGCTTGAAATCCTCCCAGGTACTGGATTCATCGCTCTTATCCACCGTCTTGTGCGTCCATTCGCAGTAGCGGCCGGTTCCTGCGACGCAAGGCTGGGCTCGTGAACACAAAACGGTGTTTCCTATGAGCTCATTTAGTTTGTACACATACGTGTCGGACACGTGTAAGGGCATACAGCCAGCGGGTGTCTCAAAGAGAAGCTTGGAGAAACAACCCCCGATTGCCCACGGAGAGCACGTAGCCTTGAGCATGCTAAGTGCTGGACTGTCCACTCGCGCGCGACGACGGCGTGTCGGAGAGAAGCGGTTCTGGAAACCGCTCTCCTCGCCTGACCAATGGCGGTGCGTGCCCGGTGGAAGGGTTAGAGAGGCAATTGTACTGTGGGCGCCATGTGGTGTGTGCCCGCCTGCCTGTAGGCGCAATGAATGAGACGAAAACGAGGCGAGAGGTTAGTCTCTTTGAGGACAAACCAACTTGTCACAACCATTATTCCTTCTCGGCAGCAACTGCAACAGATTCAACTGTTGATCCCCTTGAAAAGGGGTACAACAGTTGGCCCCCAAGCAGCCGTTTAAAGAAAAAAATGCAAGCGAAGCGTCATTTCCAGTGTAATTTAGATAGTTTTAGCGGCAGCACTCATTAGATATAACAACATGAAAGGAAACAAATAAACACACATGTAAATACAAGGATTCGGGCCCGCAACCTTTGGATTGGGAACCGAGCACGGATATTACTAGGCCACCACAGCAGGCGGTCCGGAGCAGATAATAAACGCATTATATATGGTAGAGCGGGGTAAAATGAGACATGGGGCAAAGTGAGACATGTCTCGTCTAGCGGCGTCTGGAGCAAAATCTTTTACAGTAAGTAGGTTTCTTAAACCATCAGTAGGTGCCGTTATGTGTCCACTAAATTTAAGTTAAAAACAGCGGGAATCTTGAGTTGCCCACTCCCGAAAAAAAAATTCTGGAGCGACTTTCGTGGAGCGGATGTACCGCCAAAAAGGTGCGAAACCTGGAGGTCCTGTTTCTTTGGACCTGTTCAGCAACGTAGATGTGAACAACTGCGACAAGGTATGCAATTGTGTTGTTACTCCATCTCATTTGCTAGCTGCGGAAACAATTACAGTACCTTTTGTGGTTATCTTCAGAACTGTAAAATAGATTGAGTGGGAGCCTATGGAAGGGGAAAACCGTAACAGTTCGTCGCTCGTAGCAAGTAATTGCAGTCTCTGCTTGATGAAAGTGCATACTCTAGCTCGGAGTTTTTTGCCTCGTTTTCAAGAATGGCCCGCGCGTAGAAACGAAATAGACGAGGGTTGCATAGAGCGAAGTCAATAAGAAGAAGACTGTAGAAAGCGTGCGCCAGCGAAAACATTCTATTCATGCTGAATCAAAAGCCTTCTCTGTGCCTAAGGACGCCCTTCAACGGCGAGCAGTACGACTGGAGACACATGGTTCATACGTACTTTGCAAGAAGTAGATTTGATCAAACACACAAGCTACAGCCACTAGGCGTAAGCTTTTTCAAAGCCTTCAAAGCTGCTTACAACAACGCATGCCGGGAGTGGCTGCTGAGAAACATTGGGAGTCGCATCACGATGGAGAATATAGGTGAGCTGCTAAGCAAAGCTGTTGAACGATTAGGAAGCATCAGTAACATAAGCAATGGATTGCGGAAGTGTGCAGATGGCCATTTTCTCTCGTGCCGCTGGATGATCCTGTCATCGATGAAGCGCCATTGGAAAGCACAGCGGGACATCAGACTTGCGGTCAACGCCAAGAATCCCACCCTAAATGCTCCCCGGCTACTTCTACCGAAGACAATGAAGAGCCCGCTCATAGTGACACGACCTTTCCAGTGCTTTCTGCTGTGCTTGGTATAAAAAAAGCAAAAAGAAGGAAGTCGGAGACAGGCACCGTTTTGTCCTTATCGCCTTACAAGGCGAAGCTAGTTTCAGCAAAACCTCCCAAGGAGTCAGGTGTGGCCTCAAGAAAACGAAAAACCGAACGAAAGGGCTGTTAGTGGCAGTGTTCAATCA
This sequence comes from Amblyomma americanum, assembly GCF_052857255.1. Lineage (NCBI taxonomy): Eukaryota > Metazoa > Arthropoda > Arachnida > Ixodida > Ixodidae > Amblyomma > Amblyomma americanum. The sequence goes on along the minus strand of NC_135497.1, from coordinate 30,332,924 downwards.
CAGGATATCGACCTGAAAGGAAAACGTGCTGCGAAGCGATTAACAAGCATCAAATGTGACTGGGAGTGCCTCGTGCGCAAAGAATTACGATGCAACACAGCGCCTAGTTCCGTGTGGACCCAATGCACGATGTGTGACGAGTGGGCTCACGAAGAGTGCGCAGGGTCCCATGGACTGTACTTCAAGTGCTCGGATTGCAAGAACAGATTTTGTTTGGTTTTGCGAAAATGTCTCGTTTAGCCCCACCTCATGTCTCGTTTTGCCCCGTGGGTCAGGAGAAAGTGAGGCAAATGTGACTTTTTTATTATTGATGAATATTCATAGTTATGATGTTGCAAGCTCACTTAATTTTGATTACCACTTAGCTAAGATGCCAAGGAAGGTTCCTGTACAACGTTTTCGGGTTTTGAAATAAAAGAGTAAAAACGGTATGACTTTGGAAATTTTTGTCTCGTTTTGCCCCGCCCTACTCTACACAGCAAACACATTGCTTGGGTTTACCGCTCGGAGTTTTATAAAACGTATCGCTGTTCACAGCAAAGTATGCTGATTTTTCTATCATATTGTTTTGCAACAAGCCAAGGTAAACCTTAATGCATACACAGGGCGGTTTTAAATCGCTTTTTTGACCAAAAAAAAGTGTTTAACCACGCATGCATTCCGGCCGGTACTTGATAACCAAAAATCCTAGTTTTCTTTTCGTTTTTTGCGCATAAGGTGGTCTTATCTGTAGCAACTCGCCACTGCAGATTGCCGCCTACTGAAAACAAATATAGGAAGCCGTGGATCACTTCGTGTTTTGGTGCTTGCAGCGAGCGGCATAGAAGAGTAGAATATTTGCTGCTTTCTGCTTCACTGAGTATCGTTCGCACTTACACAGTATCAGATAAGCTCGTAAACAACCGGCAACGAAACGCAACTACTTATACGTGCTTAACGCTGAGCCAATTTCAACTCACATTCGACACGTACTGAAGCTCGTAGTAACTGTTTATGCACTTTCTCAGCTGACCAGCCGCGGTGGCTCAGTGGTTAGGGCGCTCGGCTACTGATCCGGAGCTCGAACCCGACCACGGCGGCTACGTTATTATGGAGGAAAAACGCTAACGCGTCCGTGTGCTGTGCGATGTAAGTGCACGTTAAGGATACCAAGTTGGTCGAATTTATTCCGCAGCCCTCCGCTACGGCACCTTTCTCTTCCTTTCTTCTTTCACTCCCTCCTTTATCCCTTCCCTTACGGCGCGGATCAGGTGTCAGACGATATATGAGACAGATACTGAGTTGTTTAATTTCCCCCAAAACCAATTATTATTATTATTATCATTATTATTTCTCAGCTGCCCGGTCACTTCGGTTCTACGAAGCCTTTTTCTCACGCAAACGAGTCTATCCGCTTCGGCACGGACAGCGGCGGTGCTTTCACTGGCCTTATGGCTCATTCACACTGGGGCATTCGGCGGCGAGAGTGAGCGAAATCCGCCGCCGCTCTTGCCGTATACACGCATATATACGGTAAACGCTGGTTATTTTGCGGGATTTAGCGCCATTTCTCACAATCGCTCTTTCAATTTAGCGTTTACGAACAGAGACGCGACGGTAAGCTCACACTATTGGCGTCAAATGCTTGTTGGGACGGGAAAACTTTTTGCCAACAAACCGACTCACCTCTTAAGACTAGCAGCGGCAGAATCGTCACTCTAGATGAAAAACAAAGCCAATTTATCATTTATAGGTTTTGTCATAGGCAAAATGAGACGAAAGCAAAAGACTGGTGACCCATTTGCCTCCAGTGAATGCACTAAATAGGCAGGTACAATGACGAAGACGAAATCAGTCTGAAGCGAGGGGTCCTGCTTTGATTGATGCCGCCATGTTTGTGTGGGATGTAACTGCGAAGCAGAGGGCGCAGATTCTGTCGTTCGTCCTTCAGTTAGTCCTTCTCAGGACAAGCACTAAGCATTTGCAAATTGAAGTCTGCACACGCACGCACGCGGTCGCGATTGCTCCTTTCGCAGCTGCTCACGGGGACTAACGGCTGCTATTGCTCCCACGGGACTAATCTTTGCTAAGAGTGACGGCGCGCTCTATACAGACCATTTCACCATCCTCGGGAAAACCGTTTTTTTAGGTGTGTGTGTGTGTGTGGGGGCGGGGGGGGGGGGGGGGCTTATGGGACAACGTGGGGCAGATTTTTTTTTATAATAGCAATCGCCTCGGGTCCTACAGGTAAAAAATAGTCGCTACACGGGGACGTGAATAAGCGGCCAGAGCAAAGTTTGATAATAAAATATTTACAATAAGCCTAATCGATTTTGTTTACAACATATATATTTTCGCTTTGCCTGTTCGCGACGTTGTGCCCCAGATGATTTGGTCACAGCTAAGTTGCGTTGTCATTAAATATCGAATAACATTTTCACAGGAAGCCGCGTTGCAAACCTGAGCTTGGATAATGTGCCAACACAGAAAAATAATAATAATAATAATAATAATAATAATAATAATAATAATAATAATAATAATAATAATTGCTTTTTTTGCGAAAGGAAATGGCACAGTATCTGTCTCATATATCGTTGGACACCTGAACCGCGCCGTAAGGGAAAGGATAAAGGAGGGAGTGGAAGAATGTGGTGCTGTAGTGGAGAGATCCGGAATAATTTCGACCACCTGGGGATCTTTAACGTGCACTGACATCGTACAGCATACCGGCTGCTCTTGCATTTCGCCTCCATCGAAGCGCGGCCGCCGCGGTCGGGTTCGAGCCCGAGTACTTCGCATCAGTAGCCGGGCGCCTAACCACTGAGCCACCGCGGCGGGGTACGGGCATTTTGCCGCAACAGAATTGCGGGCCCCTTAGGAGTGCGAGAGGACCAGGGAGCGAAAGGCCAGATTTCAACAGAAAGAGCCCGTTACCTTTGGAGACGTCAACCTTGTTGCGAGCGTCGAGCACAACTCCGGCGAGCAGCCGATGGCCCTGAGAGAAAGGTGGAAAATACAAAAGACAACCGGCATTGTGGTGGCTCGAAAGTAATGCGAGCCAGTCTGGCCAAACATCTCAGTGTCTTCAAATTCAGCTCGTTGACAGAATAAGTATCTTAAAAATCAAAGCACGGCATTTTTTTTTGCAGAAACACTCAGCGGTCCATTCAAACACATATTAAACGCGGTATAGAAAAAACGAAAATCCAGACTGAGGCTCGTCGATCCAATTCGGAGTCCTCCGAGAAATTCTACCTGAATCATTTCTTTTTCTCTTTTATATTTATGGTAGAGAAACATATGCACAGTTCGTTATGCAACTGAAATAACACTTTCTATTATTAGAACTAAACTACACTAATATTGTCGACAGTCGTCTGAGCCACCTAGGAGTACATGTTTAAATCGTTCATTTCGCAGTTACTTAAGTTGCTGGTTGAAGTTGTGAGTGTTCATCGGGATGTATTTTATAGCATAATATTTGAAACCAAGAATTGTAGACTGAATATACTGTTGTTCTGGTTTTACTTTTCTGTTCCAGTAGCCTTGATACATTGCTCCTTTGTCCTTCTTCCCTTTTTCATCTAATTTTATTATACTTTTCTTCACTTTAATCTTCTACCCACTGCATTGCTACTTTACTTGGGTGCTGCAGGGTATTTTTATAATAAATAAAATAAATAAATAAAGATTTCTTTAAACATTTCTTCACTGGCTGAGGAAAGGGAAAAGTTTTAACGAGAAAAATACAGAATGATAGTACAGATTCACAACTGAAGAAAATACAGAGCACAGGGCAGGACGAACGAGGAACAAGCGACCCACACAGCGCTGAGAGCCAGAGGTAGTCACAAGAGCCAAAAGAGCTATTTCTCTACACCGCCTAGAGATGTTAAGCATACAAGTGAAGGGGAAATAGGTGCTCGTATGGCATGCATGACGGAAGCCAAGAGCCAACGTAACCAAGGAGCACAGAGAATGGCTTTTCTTTTTAATTTGTAGCTTTTCATCAGTGGGAGCTAAAAAAAGCAGAAGGAAAAGAACCAAATGCCGCCGGTGGGATCCTAACCCAGGACCTCCGAATTTCGCGTGCTGTGCTCTACCAACTGAGCCTACTGCGACGGGTGTCCAAACTTCTCCTTTCGGGGGTATTTATCTGTAGGGTAAGCGAACATTGAGGGAACCCACCGGCGGCGTGTGGCTGTTTTTTTCTTCTGCTTTTATTAATCTCCCACTGATAAAAAACTACGAATAAAAAAAGACATCCTCTATGCTCCTTGGTTTCTGTGACTGTTGGCTTGCGTCATGTATGCATCCCTTAGAGTTGGGCATCTTGCTGCCCGCTGCGAAGGAACATGATTTTTATCGCTAACTAGGCTTTGTTTTTACGTTACCACATAGCGTAGAAAGCTCAATAAATCCAAGTCTGTGGCATGAGCGCCTAATGAAAATTCCACGCTTGACGCGCACATTCACTGATCGCTGCCCTGGCACACTTTGGTGTAACCGCAGTATTCTTTGTTTTTCGCCAAGTCTCCACTCACCTTTGCAGCGTGCTCTAAGCCAAGCCTCGCTTCTTGCACTGCAGGGGACACTGAAGGGGTCCCGAACTCCTTAGCCATAAAATGTTTCCCATTTTCTGTAGCGTATGAAATGTGTTACACTCCGTCTCCACAAGCGAAGCTTCGCCTAGCGAGGACACATCACATCCGGCGACCACCGGAAGGGTGGCTTTATATACTGACAGCATCCGCAATCCCATGCTCACAATCTCCATGTATCGTGGCATGCGTAGCGTACCACGTGGGTACTAATATTGAGGCGTTTTGTTATTAAGGGCCCATTCACACTTGAGAGTCGCAGAGGTCGGGCGACAATTTTGGTCGAAAAGCGACTTTCGCAATCAGCCGCGTTGACCAATTTCCTAGCCGTGCGACTGCGAGTCGAAAACCGCTGAACCAATCAGCGAGCGAGCCGAGCTTTCGGCAACGACGCCGCTCGCGGGTGCTGCGGGCGACGAACTGCGCGATCTGCTCCTTCGCTGCCCTAGTCGTCGCTAAGCCTAGCTGGTTTCACATCGATGCCGCAGCTGAGCTAGGGCGCCTCGGAACTGACCAGCGCTGTAACCAAGATGCTAATCTCGTCACAGCTTTATTGTGGACCCTTTCTCAGGATAACATTAAAAAAATGCTCGATTACCGCGGCGCCTGCAGCAGCGGAGAAAGCAGACGCCAGGTGATCGAGCCGCATTGGGCAACAGCAGCAAAGCGGCTATGAGAAGAAATCATGCTTGTATCCAGCTGCTCGGTAATGGTCAACGACCCTCAAAATTGGTTCATTTTTGAACTTCTACTTCCCAGAGCATGGTATGAACACGAACAAACAACATACTAGCGCATTTTTCTGCTTGGCAAGCAGCTTGTGAGGCCGCGGTACAAATTGCCGCTATATCCTCCTCTTCGCTCAGGTCGTCGCAGTACATTGCTAATATCGACGAACCAGAACACTTTCGGGGTCCATGCGCGAGCGCAGGAGACGCGGCCAAAGGAGACGAAACTCTCAAAAGCGCGCGAACGGCGTCATTCCCAAGAGTTCTCATTTCAAACGATAATCTAACGAGAAAGCGACCCGCAGGTCGTCCTTGCAAGTGTGAATATCGGTGTTGTCGAGCTGCGATGTAGTCGCAGGCGAGTGCTGATTGGTCGCTAGACCTCTTCAACTGTCAACGGTGAATGGGCCCTTAATCCTTCACACGCATCAAGGAGGAAATACGCGGGAACCACCAGGAGGAGCATACGCCACCTTTGAACAGAGGTGCTTCGCTGCGTTAAAAGCACGGAGATCTTATAAGCTGCAAACGGGTCACTTCGCATTTGCAGCGTGCACTGTTTTTCTGACGCGTATCACAGAGGCTACGCTACACCGCCATGCGCGTCAAAGCGGTGATCATGGAGCCCTTTTCGGTGTATACGACACGAGTTTGAATCGACCGGCGCGAAAATTTTGGAATACAATTTTCTCACCTGCCTTTTTTTCCCGGGCAAAAAACAAACATACTCAGAGAGAATTGATTTTCACTCTGAACAAAATCTGAAGAAAAAAAAAGCTGAGCAGACGGGAGCACCTGACACGAACAAGCTATCATGCAAGAGCGGCGCACCTTCTTGCTGAGCACAGCGGGGTCCTCCTTGGATCCCCCGCCCTTGCTGTTGTCGGTGGTGTAGAAGGGGTGGTAGCGCGCCGAGTTGCTCGCGTCCACGCCGCCCTCCACCACGAACGTGTACGTCTTGCCCCGCTCCACGTGCAGCACGGGGATGAGCTCCTCGTTGATCCACCACGAAATGCCCCAGCCCGACTGGCCTGGGCGCCAACACTTGTTGAGTACGTGAACGCATACAACACTGCACAACAATGTCTACACGGATGCTGCTTTCTACACAACTGCTCCTTTTCGACCTCATCCTTATATCATAAAGAAATGACAGCTGTTACAGTAACCGGAGGATGGTTATGCTCAAAGGCGGAGGGGGAATGTTCGTCTGCTTCGGCTGCTGCGAAACGCGCTGGCCGAGGTGAGGCTTAGGGGCGCCAGACTGTAGAGAAGCGCCAGTCGAAGAACGAGTGCGCGTTCTCAACCGCTACACATACCGCACATGCATTTCGTACGTTGCCTCGGCATAAAACCAAATGAAAATACCTATGGGTTGTCACGGGCAACCTTGAATCTACGCGGCTACCTTGTCTTCCAGAGCTGGAAGGCTTTACGATGCATTAAAATGCGCTCCATCGCTTTCCTCTCAATGTGCCATACAGAAGCCACAAATATCAAACGTACAGACACGTTGTTCACATGAATTCTCTGATCGCCTTACAAACCGGTCTGTGGGTCTGGCGTCATCTGTACTTAAATTGAACAAGCTCTTATTATTTTTTCGCTTTCTTCCGCCATTACCGATCACTCGATGACTCCTCTAGTTCCCAGCAGAAGAACCGGGGCTTCTTCGTCTGCAGCCCACGCTGGCGGTTCAGGAGCAAAGTACGGCAGCACTTGCCGGTGACCCTCTCATAGCCTCGACTGCCACCCGTGGGGCCAACCTGGGCACGGAAGGAGGTGATGTTGAAGCTCTTCCAAATGTCTCGGCCGCCAAACCCAGTCCTACCCCCTGCGGGTGGCGGCAGGATGGGCGCCATCGGCGAACTGCGTTGTGCGTTCCGGTTGAAGTGCAGCAGCACGTCATCTGCGCAGGCGGGCCTTCCGTCATACAAGAGTCCTTCGAAACACCACTCCAACTCGTAAATCACGAGAAAAGTTCCCTTTAGAGGAAAATGACAAACTCTGATAGGCACATCGCAACTGAAGAGCTTCCCTTTGAACAAGAATGAGCAGGACTGACGTCTCACACGCAGCAGCCTCCGCCAGAAGTCGTTCAAGATGGCTGCTGAGGGAACCTCAATTTAGAGAATTGGCAATAAAACAGGCCGCTCACTTTTACTTCCAAGAATCAAGAAAGCAACCCCTAACTTACTTCTTTCTCCTTAGGCGAAGCATACTCCAGCCCACAGCAGGCAGCTTGGTGAAACGCACTTTGTTTTGTTGATTAGCAAGTTTGCTTTCGGTAAATATATATGAAAGACTTTAACCTTGTGGCTGCGAACAACCTTCCATCTCAAGACAGCCGTAGGAAAATACCTCGCATATTGTTTTCTAATAAATAATAATAGTAACAGCCTTTATATCCATCAACATGATGGGGGAGGTTGGGGAAAAAAGGTGGACAGCATGACGGGTTCCCGCCCTCCCTCCCCGTGCCCCTTCCCCCGTATAATATACATAATTGTTTCCACAAAGGTAGAGCTCAGCGGACGAAACAACACAACATTCCTAAATTAAGCTCAGTCATAACGAACAGGAGAAATAAAAATAACACGTAATAAAACAAAGTATCATGAAACAAAAGAAACAACGTAGCATCAAAAGTGAGCCCTATTTGTACATGCTGATATAATTGTAGTGCTATTGAAGAACGTCGCATTCACATGGCTCTACACATACACAAAACTACAAATGCATATTTACACGTGGAAAGGGGTACCGCAAAACTGATGTGTAGCCTTTGTCAAAAGCTACAGAGCCAAAGGGTTTGGCTTCTGAGCCGTGTATAAAGGCCTCTAAGCATCCATGGATGTCCAACATTCATTGTGGTCAGGGCAAGGTTTTATGTACCTTCAAGAGATCTGGAATGCTAGTGATGCCAACAAGGCTCAGAAGCGAATTCCTTGGGCTCTAAACTTTGACAAATGCTGTACTCGCATTAAGTGACAGCATGGAAAGGCATGACAAACAGGAACAGCAACATTCTGTTCACCCTAAGAATCATCACCCCACTGGTTTCTTGTCCCTGCATGGGCTAATCATTGTTTTTAATATTTTTGCATCTAGCTCGGACAGCTTCCTGGGAGCACTGTCAGCATTTTGTAATTTTCTATGTTTTTAACAGACTTCCCGTTCTGCCACAGGACACATTTGCTACCATTTATACATATCGTTTAATTATAAAAAATAATGGTCATAATGCATTTGATGAACAATTAAGTTTTCAAGCACAGGTTTCAGAAATTTAATTACTTATTTAATCACAAAGTTACTAGTCCTTAGTCTGATCAATTGCCATGGGAACTTTTCTGGAATTTTTATTCACTTCGTCTTAAAGTGAAGGTGATGAATGCCTTTCTGCCGATCAAACAGAATGCCTGTGTCCTCAGCGCTTTGACCTTAGCCCATGTGTTTTTGCTTTGCTTGTAGTGCGCACGGTCAGGTAATACCAGGTTGACTAATTCATTGTGTTTCAGCATTAGTCATTACTTGTTAGCTAGATTTAAAAGCATGTGTGCATGTGTTTCTGTATTCTAATTTTTCCCATATAAGTTATGAGTGCTGCATTTTATTTGCGACAGGCTCCTTCAGATGGGTGGCTAACATATTTTTCTAGGCACATAAACTTTCTCTAGAGCCTAGGCCTCCATATATTGAGTGTAATGTTTTGTTTTGTGTTGTTTTTATGTGATTGTGTGTTAAACTTAATGTATTTTATAAGTTTTCTAAGGTTACGTTCGTCCTATGTGTTTCTCAAGAACAAACACAAATATTAGAGGTTGGATGCCTGTGATATTTTACAGTGGATTTAGTGGGCTGCTTGAGGATGTCTTTTTAGTATTTCTTTTACTGTAGTTTGTGATCTGAATTTTGAAGTTAGCCACTTGGAATTAGAAACTGGGAATTGTCTGGTGCAATAACATTTTTTTAGCTAATCTTATCTGAGAGCACCAGTTAGCCTGAAGTGTAGCGAAGAAGCTTTGAAGTCAACTCTGCATTGCTTTTTAAGAATTGCTATTGAATCGTTTTGATTACTTTTAGGTGCTGATTTCAAGTTAGTCCCTATCTCCAATACCTGTCCAAGAAATGTGGATTCAAATGTTCTTTATTGTCCTCCTTTTAAAATAATAAAATTGAAATCTACAGGTCTTCGTGTTTTTTTTTTGTTTACTTTACGCAGGCTCTTCAATTTCTTTTCAGTTGAATAAGCTTGACATGTTAAGCAGCCTTTTAATGCTGATGGTGTTAATGTTAATATTTCAGATATGTGTGTAGGTTAGTAACTGACATATGTGATAATCCAGTGCTACTTGTAGCGGTGGTCTGTGTAATTCAGTGTTTTGGAACATCCAATGGAATGAATTTAAGTCGCATGCACAAGTTCAATTCCGAACAGTGTTTTGAGGACGTGTTAGAAACAATATTTTGTAAAGTGTTTAAAACTGCAGTCTCGGGAAAAAATGTCTAACAAACATACACAGCTTCCTTCCGCTTTGAAGGTAAAATCCAAGAACTATTTTTTTGTTAGAAAATAAAACCATGGAGTACAAGCTACATGCCATCTTTTTTTGTAATCCTTACTGCGAATCCTTCTGCTTTTATCGACTTTGAGTACTTATAGACTGAATGAAAATAGTGCTCGAAAAATATTTTCAATGCGCGAGTGGAGCACGGAATTCAAAAATTTTCTTTAAAAATGTCCATTACGGACTGCAAAAATAAGGCACAGTAACGAACGAATTTTAAGGATACAATATACAAATGCATTCTTTTTAAAAGCTTCTAAAGGCAGAGAGATTGCAAACATTATTTGTCGAATGTGGAGCTGCCCGCAAGTGGTTTGTGCACCATGCAGGTTCTCTAACTTCGGGGATTCGGTTTTTGGACCACAGTGAAGAGATGGAATACTTTTACGAGAAGAAGAAAAAATGTGTTGCAGGAGTTTGGAGCGTAGATCTGTTACCACGGTCTTGTTTTCAGTTTCATTGTCTGTCGTCTCCCCAACTCTGCTTTTCTTGCCCATTGCGAACCACCCCGTCAAGATACTTTCGGCTAGCGCCGGAGCCGTGGTTTGTGAATTATTTACAGAAGTGCCGTATACTCAACGGAGTCAGATTAAAGACGTTTCCTTGCCGCCGCCGCTGGTCTCATTTTGTTTCCGCGATGTACGGCAGTACGCTGCGAGGTGACTGCGACGTCGTGTGTATGCATGGCGCCACGATCGTGCAACGCAGGCATCGAGGAGAAGTTGAAGACAGCGGTCCGATGCACTTTGTATCCAGCATTCTTGCCCTGTTCCTATAAGTACTACTTCGTAACGGCATGGACGGAACGGGGCTGGTTATATCTCAACACTGAAGTTCTATTGGGCTTTGTTCATGATTACAAAGCGCATTCGAACCTGATTATTGTGATTAACGGACTAGCACCGTTCCGCCTATATAGTTAGCAGTTCTAGTAGCCCTGTGAGAAGGAGAAAAAATGCATTATAGAAAAACGGGCCGCTGTCATCACCTCCTCCTCCTGGATGCCGGCGTTGCGAAATCTTGGCGCCTGGATAAACACGACACCCCAGCTACCGCTCAGCGTATCGCCGCAGTTGAAATCTCCCATTGCTATCCGGAAGCGCTTCGTATTTTTTGGTGTAAAAACTTACACCAAATATGCTCCCATTGTCAACCGCAAGTGCTTCGTATTTTTTGGTGTAAAAATCTACACCAAATCTGCTCCCTTCGCCAACCGTATGTCCACCGTATTTTTGGGGTTGATATCTAACCAAGTCTAACGGTGTATATCGAACCTCGATTTGGGAGGACGCTAGAGGACAAGCCAAAATCACCCATCTGGGTTGATTTGTGTTTAGTGTGCAGACTTCTTACCTAAGCATAGCCGTTCCTGTCTATGCACAGCGCAAAGGACGAGAACGAAGAGGACGGACACAGTACTCGTTCCTTCCACTGGGTGGAAACACAATACACCAACTAGGCCGCACATCAACTCCTGGTACTGTTTCTGTTCATGCCTTCCTAATCTCCTTAGTTTTTCGCCGCGCCCGTGCGGGTCCCATCCACGTGGCCTGTCCGCTATTATCGCTTACAGTGGCTGTAGAATCTACTTTTTCCTCCATTTCTGTCAACCATTCAGCTTTTCCGCAGTCTCCCCTCCATCGGTTCTTCCAGGGCATTCAATACACATGCCGATAGTGTGCCGTTTTGGAAGTCCAGTCGTGGACATTTCGCATGAAATCCGCGCCTTCCACCTTATCAAACCTCTCCCAATTCACAAACACCTCCCAGTCACTACACCTAACCTACTCTCCTTTAACATATATCGTAGCACAACTTGAGTATTCACCAGAAAAATGATTCGAATAAGTAGAAAATCAAACGCCACTTGCTAAACGTGTTGAAATCAATCCTTTCTGTTACAAACGCCGAGTCCCAAATGGAAAAGGAATAACTGACTTTCGATCACCAAATTTTTAATTTTAATTTCTTGCAGAACTAAATTGCGATTCTTTCAAACTGAAATTTAGACACACGAATATGCCCTGAGAGTCTTAGCAGCCGGTTAACCTGGCCGCATGGCTGGCTTCCGCGTCGCGTCTATATAATGTATACGCTTTTAGCACTCGCCTCTGTAGCCGAGACATCGGAACACGAGCGTGGGAGCAAGGTCCTGGCACAACGGTCGCGATTCCAGCGTATACGACTTTACTCGAGGTTCCTGGAAAGCGACGCCGCCAACGGTAGCCAATGGAACCACGGCTGCGCAACGGTGTTTTTCATCTTGGGCCGCAGTGACGTCACATAAAGCGTTGTTCGTATCAACGGCACTAGCCCAGTGCAGCGGAAATGAATGAAAAGCCATTTACGAGGTGGCTTATCTTTCAGGAAGCGTGCTCAGAATTTTGGTGAAAAGGAAATGGGGCAGTATGTGCCTCATATATGGTTGGACTCCTGCCCCGCGCCGTAAGGGAACGGGTAAAGGAGGGAGTGAAAGAAGAAAGGAAGAAAGAGGTGGCGTTGTGGAGGTCTACGGAGTAATTTTGACCTCATGGGGATGCTTAACGTGTACTGATATCGAACAGCACATGGGCGCCTTAGCTTCTCGCCTCCATGGAAACGCAGCCGCCGCAGTCGGGCTCGAACCCGGGAACTCCGGATCAGTAGCCGAGCGCCCTAACCAATAATAATAATAATTGGTTTTTGGGGGAAAGGAAATGGCGCAGTATCTGTCTCATATATCGTTGGACACCTGAACCGCGCCGTAAGGGAAGGGATAAGAGAGGGAGTGAAAGAAGAAAGGAAGAATTAGGTGCCGTAGTGGAGGGCTCCGGAATAATTTCGACCACCTGGGGATCTTTAACGTGCACTGACATCGCACAGCACACGGGCGCCTTAGCGTTTTTCCAGAGCCACCGCGGCGGGTGGTGGAAAATTAATAATGATTGTTTTTTGTGTGGAATGGAAATATCGCAGTATCTGTCTCATATATCGGCGGACACCTGAAGCGCTCCGTAGGGGAAAATTAGAAAAATGGTTTTTGGGGAAAGAAAATGACGCGGTATCTGACTAATATCTCGGTGGACACCTGAACTGCGCCGTATGGGAAGGGTTGAAGGAGGGAGGGAAAAAGAAAGAGGTGCCGTAGGGGAGGGCTCCTGAAATATTTCGACCACCCGGGGATCTTTAACATGCGCCGACATCGCACAGCTCACGGGCGCCTTTGCGTTTCGCCTCCATCGAAACGCGGCCGCCGCGGTTGTGTTCGAACTGAAATAGTGGTGGTAGTGGTTTTATTAAAAACAATAGTAAAAAGGAAGGAAAAGATTTTTGCTAGCCCCGGCATCTGCCATCGATACTGAAGCACCTGAGCTGGGGCAGCGGAAATAAAGGACAGCAGGCAGAATGGAGAAATGAAATGAAAGAGGTGAGGGTACAGGAATAGAGGACAAGGAGAGAAGTAATATGTACAAACTATTTACACAATAAGTAATGTGTCCAGGTTGTGCGCGTGATTAGTTCATTTTAGAGGAATTAAATCACACACGCGCACAGCAAATAGTCCAGATCAGAAACCGAGTGCTCCAAGCACTGAGCCACCGCGGAGGGTGTGCGCAAAATTATTCAGGACATCAGGAGCAGCAATAACACCCCTGTCACACGGCGCGTGTAATGTCATCCGCAGCGAATGACATTACATTTGAATGGCGTTTTTTTTTTGCTGCTGCAGGGGCACAGTCAATGGGATTCACAGCTAACGACATTCGTCCAGTGAATGAGTTTCCCGAACTCATGCACGGGCGACCTGTGTAATCTCGACGACAGCGACTTGGTGAAAATTTACAAAACTGATTAGTGAAAACATAATATAAACAATAAAAACTTTTACTGTTTGAACTTATAATATATTTGAAATCTTTTTTTGACGGACAGCAGGATGTCTGAAGAAATTTGTCCAACTATATTCTTCCCAGTCACCGACGGTCCCTGTCGGCCATGTTAGTTTGCAACTCGTTCTCGGTTTTGGCAGTGCGGACGAAGCGTGGTTGGCGTGACTGCATTTTCGCGTGCCATCTGCAATGGAAGACCGCTGCACAGCCTCGTCAGCGCAAAATCGCAAGCCGAAGGCGCATTGGACCGATGAGGAAACGCGCGTACTTCTAAAAGTCTGGGAAGATCATATCGGCGAAGCGCAACCTGCAGGTGTACGTCGCCATGGCCGAATGTCTTCGCGCGCAAGGTGTGCAAAAGTCAATCAAAGAAATAAAATCGAAGATCGAAAACCTCGGACACAGGTACCGGTAAGTGAAAACTGATGTCCTACATTACAAGTGCTCAGCTGCTGAAAGACGCGGGTTCCATCCTGGCAGCTGCGGTCGCATTTCAATGGAGACGAAATGGCAGGGCCCGTGTGCTATGCGATGTCAGTGCGCGTTAAAGAACCCTAGGTTGTCGAAATTCCGGAGCCCTCCACCGCGGAGTTTCTTATAGCCTGAGTCGCTTTAGAACATTAAACCCCCTAAACCAAACCATCTACATTACAAGGTGCCGTCGCCGTGTGCGTGCCGTTTTCAGCGGTCGGGACAATGTATGGTACCACGCGCACACGCTTTAAAAGAGGCACTGAAGAACAATCGGCCTTTGCCTCGCCGTTCACACGGCGCTTATTTTAAGTAATATGTGATGCAATCTGTCCGTAGATTCCTTTTGTCACGCTAGCTCATGCGCCGCTACTTTGTAGTGATACATTAACTGCAGCTCGGTATGCAAACGCATCGTTAATGCATTTGTTTTAAATTTTTTATTGCAAGACCCATTAATTTGACTGCTCTCGAAGTACTAGTTCATTTGAGTCTTTTTTTATTTTGGCTTTGTGCGTCCGACGACCACCGTTTTCTTATAATAACTCGGGCAAATTAATTTTATTCGAAACTGCTGGAGTGTCTAAATATGTGAAAAGCTCCATTTGACTAGTTCTTGCGCAAGTAGCATGGATGCAATATATTGCTGGGCAAATATCTCTACCAGACAGCATACCAACAACGGTTAAATGCTTTTCTAGTACCAGTGATGTTGTAGAGTCCGCTCAAGAATATAAATGAAATTGCAGAAATCGCATACCTTTCTTGCAGGAAACAGCCGCAAGACAACTGGTCAAGGTCCCATTACATGGCGCTATTACAAAAAAATTGCCCGGTTTCTTGGTCGCCTGCCCATCAACGATAGGAGCCTGATGGATGAAAGAGTGGATGACGAGAACGTCTCTGTCGAAATGGTAAGTACACGTCTGTAGAATAATGCAGGGCTTCTGCAAACCCAGTAAGAGATAATTCTTAGGTATAGGACACATTGATCTATAGTGTTCGTCTGGTGGAATGGCACATGATAAACATGGCTTGTTTATTGATTCATCACCCTCAGCACCCCTTGTGGCTGTGTAAAACTGTGCACATGAATTCAAATTGGGAATGGTAAGAGCATAAGAGAAATGTCACAGCTACATAATGCTAGGTTAGGATAGAATATTCGATATAGAAATGCGCACACTATGCGTGCTGAGGTGAAGGAATGCATGTAACACGTAGCTCTATTTCACTTCCTTAGTAACATCCAGGAGAGTCATTGCAAGCCACCTTTTCACACACATTTTTTTCTCTTTTTTCAGCTAATAGACATCATGCAGCAGGAGCCACCGTCACCAGCTGATGACGAGTCGTCGATGACTCAGGCTGCAGTCTCGGAGCCACCTTCACCACCACCATATGAATCGAGATGTCAACCGTCAGCCCTGGCCTCACCCTCTTCACCTTTACCGGCAGCACCCAGCGCAGACCACAGATTACAAACAGCACCACCAAACAGCGAAGCCACCGAACACCACCACCAAACACCAGCACCAAACAGCCACCATCAAACACCACCACCAAACAGCCACCAAACAGCGAAGCCAAGCAGGCATGCCACACAAAAGAGCCTCTTACAAGACCTTGTCAACACAAATCGTGAGTTGTGCGCCGACCTCACAAGAAGCCGGAGAGAAGAAATGGAGTTGAGGAGAATGGAGATGGAAATTCTCCAGGAATAAACAGCCACCGAGAAACAGTTGACGAATGCACTCCTCAAATACCTGTAGAAATAAAGTATGTTCATATTCAATTCAATTCCACTTATTTCCCAGAAAATTCTGGCTGGCTGCCTGGACTAAAAGCTGTAGGTATACAGCTTGACGAGGCCCAGGCAGCCGTTACAAGAAACAGGGGCAGACCCAGTTCAAAATCGTTACATGCACAGAAAAAAAGGAACAGATACAGTTGAAAATCTTTACATACACAAAATAAAAAAGCAAACATATAGTCAGGTTACAGTTTTCACAAAAACAGGACAGTCAAAAAGCATAAAATCATCATTATTGAAAATACAGAAGTGCAAAAAACAAATTTGCAAAAACATACAAGGGAACAGCTGTACATGGGTACGAAGAAGTCAGGAATTATTTCTCAAGAAATAATTCATGCAATGCTTTTTTAGTACGGTTATTTATATCTTTATATCTATTTAAAATTATTAGAACGATTAGGGGAAATTATTAGGGGAATCCCCCAAGGTGGAGTATAATTGTAATAAGGAAGTAATTACTCATTGGCATCCACCCAATGCCGTATGGCTGCACTTGGGTGGATGCCAATGAGTAATTACTCCCTACTTAGAAATAAAGTATGTTCTTGAGCTCCTCATGGGTCACTAAATTTACTGGGCCCGCTTCCAGAAATACTCTGCAAGTGGAGCCCTCACATCCTGGCCGTCTCCAGTACATGCGTCACTGTTGTGTGACGGCTGCTGGTACAGTGCATTGAATGTGTGCATATCTTCTACCCACTCCTCGTCCACGTTGTCTCGAAAGGCTTCGCAGATGTTGTGCAAAGTACAGGACGCCTTAGTGGCCTGCTTTGCATTTGACGGTTTACACTCTATTCTCTTCATAATGAATCTGAAGCGTGCCTTCACTCGCACAAATGCATTTTCCACAATTCTCCTCGACGTGGATAGGTTGTAGTTGAAGAGAGCTTGTTTCGAACCGCATGTGGCATTTGAAAATGGCTTCAGCAAATGCGATGTGAGTGGAAAGGCTTAGTCTAACAGAATAATTGGTGCAACAGGTCCCTTCAATGACGGAGACTGGAGGATTGAAGCGGTCACTATCCACAATTCTCTTCAGCTTGGACCGCCCATAAACATGGGCGTCATGACATCTGCCTGGGCTTCCCACGTTCAAATAGAGGAACCGGTACTGGTGATCAACAATCGCCAGCAGTATGGTGCTGTGCCTGCATGTAAGAAGTGTTTATCAGCATGGTGCAGAAACTGTCTAAGTAAATTAAAAAGTTTTGATCAGTTTGTCAACATCAAGTTTAGAAATACTGAGAACAGGAGTGTATATACAGAAATATTTGAATTCACAGCGGTTTCCTCCTAGGCAATGTATTTTACCACCTGAAAAACACAAATTAATGATGCTTCTCCGGTCGACGCTTTCTTTTGTGAGCGGAATGTCTACCTGAAGCAACTAGTATTTCAGTTTGGGTTGGTAGGTTTATCGAAAATGTTTACTGCATTACTTTGAAGGAGAAAAAAGGCACAAACGCTAGGTTTTATCAAGCAAAACAAACAAAAATGAGGATTTGTGTTCTATTTATCACGTGCAGAAAAAAAATGCTCATCTGTCAGTGAAGGAGCTGATGCAGCATTCTGCATTTCAGTATACATACTGCATAAGCTTCTGTAAAACAAATCAACATTTTTTTAAAAGGAAACCTGAATGTCGCGGTATCATATAAACAAGAATTTCTTGGTTAATGCCGTTTTCAGTCATTTACTGTTTTGTCCCTGCACTGCTATTAACAAATTCAAAGGCAATGTAAATGAACGTACCAGCCCTTATAGTTGTAATAGCCTGCAGCATCTTTCTTGGGCGGTGATATGGCGAAGTGGCACCCGTCTAGCGCGCCGATGGCCTGCGGAAAACCAGTGACGGCGTAGCACTCCCGCATGTGCTCGGCCGTCTGCCGTGACAAGTGCAGCCAGGTGCTCTCAAGGTTGTTGACCACTGCTTGACAGAATTCTCTGAATACAGTATTCACCGTGGACCGGCCAATGCCAAAAAGATATGCAATTGTCCTGTCCTCAGCGCTGAAACACAGGCGATACAATCCCACGGCAACGCGTTTCTCCACAGTAATGGGCTTGCGCATGTTCGTGACCTGGCGTTGCAAGACTGACTGCAGCAATTCCACCACGTACCTGAACGTGGCAGGGCTCACGCGGAAGGCCTGCTTAAAATGACATTCACCCAGGTTAGGCAGCGTGTCCTCAAACCAGTTTTCATTTCTTGGAAACGCCCATCTTTCTCGGATAATTCCTGATGAATTAGAGCCCCAAACAGCGGCCGCCGTAAAAGTATTGGCCAGCAGACGCTGTTCCAAATCCCTCGTAGTCTTCGCGGATCACTCGCTTCAGCCGGTTCGGACGTTTCATTTTCAGAATCTTCAGAACAAATAATGCTCGCTTGAACTGCTCGTCATTCGTCACGGTCACAATTTCGCCAACACTTCCACAGCTCGCCATATTGCTGACTACGGGAGGCATCACTAGCGGCTTTCAGCCTGTCTTGCTTTGGATAGTTAAGCGGCTCTGTTATGGACTATTGCTGACCTTTAGCATTCCAATATATTTTTAATAGCCTGTCAATCTTTAGCATTATATTACTAACAATAAACAGAACATGCGTAAGGAAAAAGCATAATTTGTAACGTTTTGTTATCAACCTAGTTTGCCGATGAACATCGCCGTCAATTGCAAATATCGGTGAAATGACATTTCCTATGGCCGTGTAGACAGGAAACGTCAGGTCGCAATGACATTCACTTTGCCTGTCATTTCCTGCGAATGACATTACACGCGCCGTGTGACAGGGGTAGAAAAGGCCTTGGTACCGCTCCGGTCGCTCATGATACCGTGCGCGCATAAGAGGCGTAAGGTGGCCAGCCCTCTAGGAGATTTCAAGTTTCGCTGCCGTGTCTATCAGGTCATCTGACACGCGACGGCGCAACGCGAGATCTTACCCGGAGCAATTCCAGCGCCAATTCGTCTTCGATGCGCATCACGTGTTGCTGCCACTGTCGACCAGAGTAGAGCACAAAGCATGTGACACACTCGCATTTGAACGTGAGCATTCCAGCAGGCGCACATCTAGACGACACGCCGACTGGTTCCAGCTCCAGGGAGAGACAGAACAAGCAGTGCCGGTCGATGGTCTGAAATTTGGTACACCGGCGTCGACGACAAAGCGACGACGTTCGTCCGCGACACTACGCACAAAGAGCAGCCCAGACTGCTGGCCTATCCACCGCGCCGCAATGGCAAAGAAAATTGCGGGCCGTTTGCGGAGATTGTGTGCATCCACCTTCGAGCTAGAGCCTCGCAAATGTCCAAATACCGAAAATGTGAAGTCGCCTTGGATCATTACGTAGCGAGCTTATTTGCGCTCGGATATGCAATATTATTTCAAAACAATTGGCAGTGTCATTGCTCGGCTATGCCAGGACATTCCTAGCGAAAGGTACGTTTCTCTGGCTGAGCTTGTTGTGGTCGCTGTATTTTTAGCAGTGACAGACATACAGCCTCCAACTCGGCGGCTATGCGCCGTTTATTACGCTCGGGATTCTGGCATCTCCGTTTGGCAAGCACCCCGCCGCGGTGCCTCAGTGGTTAGGGCGCTCGACTACTGATCCGGAGTTCCCGGGTTCGAACCCGACCGCGGCGGCTGCGCTTTTATGGAGCAAAAACGATAAGGCGCCCGTGTGCTGTGCGATGTCAGTGCACGTTAAAGATCCCCAGGTGGTCGAAATTATTCCGGAGCCCTCCACTACGGCACCTCCTTCTTCCTTTCTTCTATCACTCCCTTCCTTATCCCTTCCCTTACGGCGCGGTTCAAGTGTCCAACGATATATGAGACAGATACTGCGCCATTTCCTTTCCCCCAAAACCAATTATTATTATTATTTGGCAAGCCGCTCCTCTTTCTGTTCGGGCGTCTCCGCTGCTCTCTTCGCCTTCTTACGCTCGTTCTCTTTTAGTTGAGTAGACAAGTGCCAGGCGAGAACTTCAGGATTGGAAGAGTTAATATTCTCTTGTCTATACCATCGTTTAGCAGCGGCTGGACTCACCTTGTCTGCATCCGTGTCAAAGGTTGTCATAGAGCCCCCCATGACATATCCGCCTTTTATACGCAATGCTGCGCATGCGACGCGCGGCTCCGGTGATAGGGCGGTGTGTTGCAAGGCGGCCATAGAGAACCATACTTGCGTATGTATATTTATTTCTTTATGAGGCGCCGACGAAGAGCGTGGCGCACCTGTGTGGTCTCTCTGGTTGCCATGGCATCGGCGCATGCGCAAAACTGCTCATCCGCGTCACGTCACGCGCGGCCTCGGCGACGGCGAAACGCACGCCGCAACTGCTGCTCCTCTCTGGTTGCCATGGTAACAGCACATGCGCACAACTTTCCTCTCCAGGCTACCGCGAAATACTCGACTGGTAGCCCGTGTAGCTCTCGCTAGAAAACTGTAACTCGATCACTTCCAAATGAGAACGCACGAAGGAGAAAATGTCACGTTATCGAACAGAGCAGCAAGGATTGATTTCAAAAAACATTAAATCTCGTTGACGTCGCAAACCAGCGGTGAAGAAAGGTTGCCTTGACGAAGGTGAAAATGCAATGTTCTCAAGCAACGCTGCAAGGTTTGATTTCAAAAACATTACTAGTCATTTAAGTTGGAAGTGGCGCCTCGTCATTTGTTTTCAATCTTTCTCCTATCTTTACGCCATAAATATTTCAGAATGAACAAATTCATTTAAGACATTGAGCAGCGTACGGGATCGACGTACCGCTGATGAAATCCACCCCACGATTTTCCAGCTGCAGCGATCATTGCGCTGAACCACCAAACATGCTCGCACTATTTCGGCCAAGGAGTTAAAATTACCATCTGGATTTGGTTCTTCAACCTTTCTCTCTAAGCCGTTAGATATTCCTTGCCATGCCACATAAAAGTGATATTCAAAAAGGCAATCAATACGGACAAGGCTGGATAGGAGAACTGACTGAGCCGAAATAAGCATGCAGCCAGCCCGCCTGTCAAAGCAGGAGAATTTCGGAAATAACCGAAAGGCGGGGTTACCCTCATTTATTCTCAAGCAAACAACTTCAGCTGGAGCTGCAGCGGGCGCTGCGATGTCTGGCAACCAACATTGTACGAGTAGTACGAGCTGTACGAACATAGCGTTGGGGCGTTGGTTGCGTTGGCCTACTATGTGGCAACCAAAGAGGAGCAGCAGTTGCGGCGTGCGTTTCGCCGTCGTCGAGGGCGCGCGTGGCGTGACGCGGATGAGCAGTTTTGCGCATGCGCCGATACCATGGCAACCAGAGAGACCACACGGGTGCGCCACGCTCTTCGTCGCCGCCTCATAGAGAAATATGCATACGAAAGTATGGTTCTCTATGGCCGCCTTTCCACACGCCGCCCTATCACCGGAACCGCGCGTCCCATGCGCAGCATTGCATATAAAAGGCGGAGATGTAATGAGGAGCTCTATGACAACCTTTGACACACATGCAGAGAAGGTCAGTCCAGCCGCTGCTAAATGATGGGATAGAGAAGAGAATATTAACTCATCCAACCCTGAAGTTCTCACCTGGCACTTGGCTACTCAACAAAAAAAAAAACGAAAGAAGGCGAAGAGAGCAGCGGAGACGCCCGAACAGAAAGAGGAACGGATTGCCAAACGGAGATGCCAAAATTCCGAGCGTAATAAACGGCGCATAGCCGCCGAGATGGAGCCTATATGTCTGTCACTGCTATACATAAAGCGACCACAACAAGCTCAGCCAGAGAAACGCACCTCACGCTACCTATATCCGGCATAGCCGAGCTATGACACTGCCAATTGTTTTGAAATAATTTTTCATATCCGCGCGCAAATAAGGTCGCTACGTAATGATCCAGGGCGTATTCACAATTTCGATATTTGGACATTTGTGAGGCTCTAGCTCGACGGTGAATGCTCACAATCTCCGCGAACGGCCCGCAGTTTTGTTTGCCATTGCAGCGCGGTGGATAGGCCAGCAGGCTGGGCGGCTCTTTGTGCGTAGTGTCGAGGACGAACGTCGTCGCTTTGCCGTCGACGGCGGTGTACTTAATTTCAGATCATCGACCGGCACTGCTTGTTCTGTCTCTCCCTGAAGCTGGAACCAGTCGGCCGTGGCGTTTAGATGTGCACCTGCTGGAAGGCTCACGTTCAAATGCGAGTGTGTCACAAGCTTTGAGCGCTACACTGGTCGACAGTGGCAGCAACACGTGATGCGCACCGAAGACGTAGTGGCGCTGGCATTGCTCCGGGGAAGATCCCGCGTTGCGCCGTCGCGTGTCAGATGACCTGGTAGACACGGCAGCGAAACTTGAAATCTCCTAGTGGGCTGGCCACCATACGCCTCTTATGCGCGCACGATATCATGAGCGGCCGGAGCGGTACCAAGGCCTTATTGTTGCTTCGTCCCTGTCTGCCGCAGCTTGGTGATGTAGGCGCGGCCCTTGTCCACATCCCGAAATGTAGAGGTTCACAAGACCAAGCTATGTACACAGCTCAAGACCAGGTGGTCAAACACCCAATGTGTTGTCGCAGGCACATTTATGGCGCATTTCGACACTATGCCGCAAACAGCCATCGCAGTAGATGAGGCGGCTGCTGTAGCACATTCCTTATTGACCACGTTGCCGCAAAGCCCCTGAGGTACATAACGCTCATTGCGCGCCTCCGACTTAGGAGCAGCTGAAGGCTGCTCCATATGTAATGAAACGGGGATGAGCGCCTGGCCCGGATGGTTGCCGATGGAATGTTACCTGGTGTTCTGGAAAATCTGGGTCCATCTTTAACATCTGTTCTGCGCCGGTGTTTCGAGAGCTGTGATTTTCTCGGCAGTTTCTGGAGCGGACGAATTATTCTTATAGCTAAACGCGATTCAGGGTCACTTCGACCGGAAGACTAGAGGCAAGTAACGCTCTTCAAAGCTTGTGCAGCTATAATATAGTCCGGCGCTTGAGGGGTGTGATGGAGGGGTGTGATGAGGGGTGTTATGGCGATTGGTAACCATAAAGCTTGGTCAGTTCCGGCGTGGGAGATTCACAGGCTGTTATTCGTCACTCGCGATATTAGCTCGAGCACTCAAAGGCGCTCGGCGAGAGGTCTCTGTTTTTTTAGATCAGAAAAAGGCGTTTGACCGCATCGAGCATGGTTACATTTTTGGAGCACTCAGGGCTTTCAGATTCATCGTAAGGCATACGAGGGTATCCACCGCACTCTCACTATGGATGACTGAGAGAGTTCCCCCTTCCCCGTCACAGGTAAGGTTCAGCAGGGTTGTCTCCTGTCGCCAATCCTATTTGCGCTGACCACCGAGCCTTATCTCAGGACCATTATACGACATCCTGGCTTTCATGCCTTCCACACGCAGTTAATGTTACGGCTTTTGCTGAAGCTCCAACCTACTAAATAGATTGCGTCGCATTAGTGGGGATCAGTGGGTGAAATAATGGGGTTTAGTGGTGCAATTACCGTAATTCTATGAGATACTCCGGCAAAAGGCGCACCGACGTTTTAACAGATGACTCATGCGTAGTATAGAGGGACAAACCCACCAGAAATATATATATATATAATTGGTTTTTGGGGAAAGGAAATGGCGCAGTATCTGTCTCATATATCGTTGGACACCTGAACCGCGCCGTAAGGGAAGGGACAAAGGAGGGAGTGAAAGAAGAAAGGAAGAAGGAGGTGCCGTAGTGGAGTGCTCCGGAATAATTTCGACCACCTGGGGATCTTTAACGTGCACTGACATCGCACAGCACACGGGCGCCTTAGCGTTTTTCCTCCATAAAAACGCAGCCGCCGCGGTCGGGTTCGAACCCGGGAACTCCGGATCAGTAGTCGAGCGCCCTAACCACTGAGCCACCGCGGCGGGTCACCAGAAAAATGAAAACTGGTTTTCAGGAAAGAAAATGACGCAGTAACTCCTCACATATGTCGGTGGACACCCGAGCCGTGCCGTAAGGTAAGGGATAAATGATGGACTGAATGAAGTAAGCAAAGGGGGGAGAGAGAGAGAGAGAGAAACAACTTTATTGCCATAGATTGGCGGGATTTAGGGCAGGTGGGCTTGGTGTGGCCCCCAGGTGGGGGCGACTTCCTGGGCCCACGAAATGAGTGCCAGTTGGATGCTCTTGTCTGGCCTTTTGAGGAGTTCGTTCCATCCATCTTCGGAGGGAGCTGGCAGTAAGGTTCGAGGGGGCGGATTTCCCGCGCAACCCCAGAGGATGTGAGCCTGGGTGGCGATTTTTCCCTGGTAACAATTTTGGCAGACGGGGTCGTATTCCCCGTCTGTGATGAGTGAAAGTCTAGAATGGCTAAGGATAGAGTGTGTCTGCAACCTGCGGAGCAAGGTGGCTTGCGCTCGGTTTAAGTCGGGGTGTGGAGGCGGGAACTGGCGTCTCATCTCTCTGTAGAGGTTGGTAATTTCGGCAAAGCTCTGGGGAGCTTCGGCAAGAGCGTCTGGGTCCGTGGGGCCGGCAGCCCGGTTGGTTAGTCCTCGGGCTAGTCGGTCGACCCCTTCGTTTCCAGAGTTTCCCGCGTGGGCGGGTACCCAGACCAGGTTGATCTTATGGTCGGGAGTGCAGCCGCGAAGGATGCGTGCAGCGGGGTGGCAGATAAAACCTGCCGAGTAATTTTGTATTGCTCTTTTGGAGTCGCTGAGGACTGTGCGCGTACGTGGGTCAGCGATGGCCAGCGCGATGGCGGTTTCTTCTGCCGCTGTCGGAGAGTGAGCTACTACTGTGGCGGCGGTGACGAGAGTAGACTGTGGCGTGGCTGCACAAGCCACGTATATGTTTGCACTTTGCCGTGCAGCATCTACGTATATTGCGTGTTCGTCGGCAAGGTATGTGGCATCTAGTGCTTGGGCTTTCAGCTGACGGCGCGTATCATGGCGGCCAGGTAGCATGTTTTTGGAGATTGGTTTTATAACTAGGCGGCTATAGACCCCTATCGGAATGGGCGTCGTGGGGTGGACGTCGCCTATGGGGTTGATGTTGAGACGATCAAGTATGAGCCGCCCGTGTTTAGTGCGGGAGAGGCGGTGGATTTGGGCGGTCTTGTGTGCCTCTATGAGTTCTGTGAGCGTGTTGTAGATGCCGAGTTGGAGGAGGTGCTGTGTGCTGGCGTACTGAGGTAGCCCCAGTGCCGCTTTGTAAGCTGAACGTATAATGCTGTTCACAGCTTCCTCGTCCTTCCGGCGGAGGTGATAGTAGGGGTAGGAGTAGACTATCCTGCTAATGAGGAAAGCTTGCGTGAGCCGACAGAGGTCATCCTCCTTCATACCTCTGCGGCGGGTGCTGATGCGGCGGATAAGGCCGTTGATCTGGTTGGCTGTGGTGCGGAGGCGCTGAATGGCCTCCGAGTTTTGCGTGTTGTTCTGTATTAACATACCCAGAACGCGAATAGTGCGGACCGGAGGTATGGGATGTGTGTCGACTTGAAGCACAATAGGTTCTTGCGGGTCGGGGACAGGCAGGCGAGCTCGTCTGTCCCTGATGACTAGTAATTCGGACTTCGTGGAGGAGCATGTGAGCCCGTTCGCCTGTACAAAGGAGTGTACTTTATCGATTGCTGTTTGGAGGGAGTTTCGGATTTCCCCGTCAGAGCCAGAGTTGGTCCACAGGGTAATGTCGTCGGCATATATTGAGTGTTTAATGTGAGGTATCTTTTCCAGGAGCAGAGGGAGGCCTCTCATTGTAGTGTTGAAAAGGAACGGAGATAGGACTGCTCCTTGTGGTGTTCCTCGGGTGCCTAGTGTGATCTTCTCACTGTGGAGGTCTGCAATATGAAGTTCTGCTGTACGGTTATGAAGAAAGTCGGCGATGTAGTTGTAAGTGCGAGTGCCTACATTCATTTGTGAGAGGTTTGCCAGGATGGAAGCATGTGACACGTTGTCGAAAGCCTTGCTGACATCTAGGCTTAGGATGGTTCGTGTAGCTCGGATGGGTCTCGGATCGAGGATGTCGTGTTGGATTTGCCACATAATGTCTTGAGTGGAGAGGCCGGTTCTGAAGCCGATCATAGTGGGGGGGAAAAGGTCCTCTTGGTCTACGTGAGTGTGGAGTCTATTGAGTATGACGTGTTCCATGACCTTTCCCAGGTAGGACGTGAGCGAGATGGGCCGAAGGTTGCCCAGCTCGAGTCGTTTGCCTGGCTTAGGTATGAAAATCACTTTGGCATGCTTCCAAGTGTCTGGAAGGCGACCCTCACGCCAATGTTGGTTGAAGAGGTCCGTGAGTGCTTCGACGGACTGATCTTCGAGGTTACGAAGCATCTTGTTGGTTATGTGGTCGTCGCCAGCGGCCGCGGTGGTTTTAATCTGGTTGAGGGCGGCGCGGACTTCTCCTGCCGTGATGTCGGCGTCCATGTTGGTGTTCTGAGCACCCGTGTATCCTGAAGGGATGGGAATTTCAGTGGAAGTATTGATGTATTTGTCTTTCAGGGTAGCGAGGAGTTCCTCATTTGTTCCCTGAAAAGCGTGTATGACACGGGTGAGGTTCTTGTGAGATGTGGATTTGGTGTGAGTTGGGTCCAGTAAATGTCTGAGCAAGAACCACGAGTTTTTGCATCCTAACTGGCCGTTAAGACGGTCGCAGGTTTGATGCCATTGCTCCTGACTCAGTTTGACGGAGTAAGCTTCGATCTCTCGCTCGAGGCGAACGAGACGGAGCTTGAGGGGTCGATTGTGCTTTTGGCGGAGCCAGCGAGCCCTAAGACTGCGCTGGGCCTCCCACATGTGTATTAGTTTGGCGTCGGGAGAGGGGCCATCCTCGTTCTGTGTAGTCGTGGAGGTGGCATTGGCGGTGTCTTCGAGAAGTGCGTTTGCCCATGCGTCCAGGTCGTCTATGGGGGCCGAAGTGCGTTTGGAGCGCACGTATCGGAAGGCGTCCCAGTTAGTGTGCCTGATTGTTCAGTTGGGGGCTTTGCTGTGTGTAGCCGTGAAGGTTGTGCTGAGAACATAATGGTCGCTACCTATGTTCATGCCGAGGTTTTCCCAGCGTGCGTCTGGGATGTTGCGGGCGAAAGTGAGATCGGGGCAGCTGTCCTGTGTGACACTGTTTCCAATGCGAGTAGGCCTGTCGGGGTCTAGGAGTAGTGTCAGGCCCAGTGTTTGGGCTGTCTCCCACACTTTGGCTCCCTTACGACCGCATGCTTTGCGGGGGTAGCCCCACTCGCTATGCGGCGCGTTGAAGTCACCTAAGATGAGTAGCATCCCTGTTTGTGCAGTCGCGCAGGCCTTACGAACGAGGGTTGCCACTCGTGTGCTTTTGTCGCT
Source organism: Amblyomma americanum (assembly GCF_052857255.1). NCBI lineage: Eukaryota > Metazoa > Arthropoda > Arachnida > Ixodida > Ixodidae > Amblyomma > Amblyomma americanum. The sequence continues at coordinate 30,305,584 of NC_135497.1, read as the reverse complement.
AGGGGGGCTGTAGACGTTAAGGATGTGGAGCGGGGCTTGTGAGCGACTGTTCGGTAGGACCTGTACGAAAGTGTGCGGAACCTCGGGGTAACTAAGGTCTATATGATTAGCTGCTAAATTTTGGTGGACCAGGATGGCGGTGTTGGGCCGTTGGTCTGGTGTCGTTTGTTGGTTATATGCGGCGTAGCTGGTAAGTTTCGTGTCCATGTATGTTTCCTGAAGTGCGATGATGTGGGGGGTGTGCGGCTGGGCCTGCAGGGTGTGCTCCAAGGCTCGCCGCTTCGCCTTGAAGCCCCTGCAGTTCCATTGCCAAACTGTGAAGGGGGAGCTAGCCATCGCGTTTCCCGTAGGGTTCGGGGCGCTGTGATAGCGCGACGGGTGATTTAAGAATGCCGCCTGCACGTGAGCGCGCGGTTGCACTCTCCGATGTGGCGACAATAATGGGTGCTGGGTAGTTAGGAGGGGTTGGCGACTGCAAGGGGGTTGCTGATGTCGGGGGATTCGTGAGGGTATCGAGCCTGGCATGAAGGGTTTGGATGTTGGCTGCCATTGTGGCGCAGCTTTCTACTAGACGGTCAATGGTGGGGGCGAGTCGAAGGAGGGCGCCCTCGAATTGGGCCATTCGCGCATCAGCTGCCTCGAATTTGGCATCTATGTCTGCTTGGGAGGAGGGGAGAGGTGCTTTACGCTTCGTGCGCTTAGGCTGCTCAGTGTCCATGCGTGGATCACCTACAGGGTCGGATGTGGGAGCGTGAGCCACCTGCTGTGGTTGCAATTTGGGGTTTGCCTGTGCTGATTCTAGGCTATGAATTTTAGCGTTTGCTTTGGCCAATTGTAGCTGTAGTTCCTTGACCATATCTGCCAGCTCCCTTACCTGTGAATCTGGTGGAGAAGCGGTGACTTGTGCAGGAGTCTTCCATCCAACTTGTTTGGCTGCTTTGGTCCCCGGCCGGGCTTGAGAGCTGGCCCGAGAGCTGGGTGAGGCGGATGTGGAACGGCTGCGAGTGCGGCTGGAAGGGCTGTCGCTGCCGTCGCTGCCAAGCGGGGGGAAGGAGCCGTCCCACAGTAGGTTGTCGTCGCCGCGTTTGCGGTCTCGGGACCGGGACTGGCGTCCGGGGTTTGCCAAGTTGGAGCCGGTATCGGTGTCAGTGACCGACGGGGAAGACTTGGGCCGAGTGGAGGACGTGAACCGGTATTTGCAGCTTCTGCTGCCTGTAGGGTGGGCACCTTTGCAGACGATGCATGAGGCTTGGCACGTGGGCGGTTGGCCAGCTGGAGGAGGGTCATGGGCTGCGCCACAGCGTCGGCAGGTCGGTTGTCGCGGGTGGGGGCACACATCCGCCCTGTGGCCTAGCTTCCGGCAGTTGAAGCATGCCTCCGGACGGCGTTTGTAGGGGTACACCTCAAAAATGAAGCCGAGATACCTCACGTAGCGGGGTAGCTTGGCATTGGCGATAGTCACCACGAAATGTCGTGTGCGGCCCATGCGGCGTGCGGCGACTACGGGGAGATCAGGGTTTCGAGCTTGGAGCTCAGCGAGGATCTCAGAGTCGGTCTCGTGACTGTAGGCTCTGTATATGATTCCTCGAACGGAGTCATCGGGGGCTGGGGCCTACGTGGCTACCCGGATGGCATTGGAGTCAATGGTTAACGTTTGTATTTTAGCATACAGGAACGCCCGTTCTTTTTCCGGTGTGCTGATGGTAACAGTGTTGTTTGTGGGGTGGATGCGGACTTGGCCGGCGGTGATTGCAAGGCGGCCGTCGATCTTGGCGGCGTTGTAGATGGCCATCGCCAATTTGGCCGGGCCGACTGCGTTGAGGTCGACGGTACCTTGCGGTCGGAAGACGATTTTGTAGTCCTCTGTAGGCAGGCGAGGAAGTGGTCGTTTTTTAGTCGGCGGTGGTGGACGGCCGCGGGGTCGTTGGTCTGACAGGACAGTGGTGGCTGCAGGCGTTTGGGTGTTGGCCGGCGGCGTTGCCGGTGGTGGCGGGCGTCTGTAGCGGCGTTGCATTTCGAGCGCCGTCCAAGTGCCATCGGCCAGCTCCGCGGCGGTAACATCCGTGCCGGTGACTGTGTACTGCATCTTTAAATGCAGGGAAACGCCGTCGAGGCGAAGCGGGCGTCGCCGCCGCAGGTGGGAGCAGAGCACGCACTAGGCGTGCTGAGCCGTTAGGCCTAGCTCCCGCGGGCGGGCGTGGCCGCAAATCGGCCGTAAAGTTGAAGACACTCGCCTGAAAGTAGTTAAAAGTCCCACAGGTGACGCCGGATGGGTGGCGGGCCGTCCTGTGAAAAATTGGTGGCTGTAAATAGCCGGAAACTGGTGAAATCGCCGGAAAATCGCAGACCGCATATAAGATGCGTCCGCTCGCTCCGAGCGCAGTCGGCGTTCCAGCAAAGGGGGGAGAGGTGCCGATTTGGAGATCTCCTGAATAATTTTGCGCACACCCTCCGCGGTGGCTCAGCGCTTGGAGCACTTGGTTTCTGATCTGGACTATTTGAGTTCGAACACGAGCGCGGCGCCCGCGTTTCGATGGAGGCGGAACGCAAAGGCGCCCATGAGCTGTGCTATGTCGGTGCATGTTAAAGATCCCCAGGTGGTCGAAATATTTCCGGAGCCCTCCACTACGGCACCTCTTTCTTTTTCCCTCCCTCCTTCATCCCTTCCTTACAGCGCAGTTCAGATGTCCACCGAGATTTTAGTCAGATACCGCCCCAGTTTCTTTTCCCAAAAACATTTTTCTAATGTTCATTTACGGTGCGCTTCAGGTGTCCACCGATATTTGAGACAGATACTGCGCCATTTCCTCTCCCCAAAAAATTCCGAGCACGCGTCCTGAAAGATAACCCGCGTCGTAAATGCGTTCCCATTCATTTCCGCTGCACTGGGATAGAGCTGTTGATACGAACAACGCCTTCATGTTACGTCACTGCGGCCCAAGATGAAAAACACCCTTGCGCAGCCGTTGTTTCCTGAGAGATGCAGGCGGCGCCGCTTTCCAGGATCCTCGAGTAAAGTCGTATACGCCGGTCTCGCGACCGTTGTGCCAGGACCTTGCTCCCACGCTCGTGTTCCGATGTCTCGGCTACAGAGAAGAGCGCTAACAGCGTATACATTATATAGACGAGACGCGCAAGCCAGTCATGCGGCCAGGTTATTGAACCGGCTGCTAAGACTTTCAGGGCATATTCGTGTGTCTAAATTTAAGCTTGTAAGAATCGCAATTTAGTTTTGCTGAAACTAAAGCGAAAAATTTGGTGACCTAAAGTTAGTTATTTCTTTTCCAGGTGGGACTCAGCGTCTGTAATAGAAAGGATTGATTTCAACATGTGTTTGCAAGTGGCGTTTGATTTTGTACTTATTGGAATAATTTTTCTGGTGAATACTCAAGTGGTGCTTAGATATATGTTAAAGGAAAGCAGGTTAGGTGTAGTGACTGTGAGGTGTTTGTGAATTTGGAGAGGTTTGATAAGGTGGAAGGCGCGGATTTCATGCGAAAAGTACACGACTGGACAAGGTTTTCGAAGAAAACGGCGCACTATCGTCACTAGTAGGGAATGCCCTGGAAGAACCGATGGAGGGGAGACTGCGGAAAAGCTGAATGGTTGACAGAAATGGAGAGAAAAGTGGCTGCTACAGCCACTGTAAGCGATAATCGCTGACAGGCCACGTGGATCGGACCCGCACGGGCGCGCAGACAAACCAAGTAGATCAGGAAGGCTTGAACAGAAATAGTACCAAGAGTTGATGTGCGGGCTAGTTGGTGTATTGTGTTTCCATCCAGTCCAACGAACGAGTACTGTGTCTGTCCTCTTCGTTCTCGTCCATTGCGCTGTGCATAAACAGGAACGGCTATTCTTAGGTAAGAAATCTGGAAGTGTGGAATGAAGGAATGTAAAACCCAGAAAGGAGGTCATGGTCAGAGCCGACAGGACGACAGGGCGAAAGCGCCAGAGTGATAACAACTAGCAGATAGTGAAGTTGGGAGAAAGGAAGTGAGAACGCAGGTGCTTATCGCTGGTGACTCCAACATGAAAAGGTATGCCGGAACTTTAATGAAGCAGGCAAAGGGCGACTGCAAGTCGATATTTTCCTGGGGAGGACGTGAACGCGGGGCTACACACAAAAGAGACAAATAGTCATACAGTGTTGCATTGCGTAATTTGGTAATAGTATTGGCAAGAATATATGTTGTTCTGAATGGCCACGCAGCACCAGTAGCGGAACGATTAGCGCAAGGAGCTAGGACATGCAGGCATAACGCCGCAAGTGCAGATCGTCGGCACCGGAAGTCCTTGGACGGAACAGAGATGTCAAGAGGGACGTGGTAACTGTTAATCGGGAGATCAGGAAGTTGGGCCAAGAGAAGGACTTCGAAGTGGCTGAAATCAACAGGGAAGTGCGGCTAGCAGGCGTTGGCAGTTGTGGACGAGATGGCATCCGTTTCAGTGGAAGGATGCAAGCAGAAATCTGCTGGGGGCTGGCGAGCCATGCGATAGCTTTTTTAGGGGGTTGACGTGGACTGCGGGCGTAGGAATAGGAAGAGGCGAAGAATAAAGTGAAATAAAAACGGAAGTATATAGTGTTAAGGCACAAAAATAAATTTAATACCAAGACCATTTACGGGATCATACACGAGGGCTAGGTAGAGAGAGGGTAGTCAGAAGGTTTCTTGACACTCACAAAGTGAACAAGAGAAGAGAAAGCCTCTCGGTGCTTTCCAATATTTCGAAAAGAGGACTTGTAAGTCATAATGTTGAATGGCGCAAAGGAACAAACACATGTCGGAAGACACAGAGACAGAAAGAACGCCTCTGTGTCTTCCTGTGTTTTTTTTCTTTGCGCCGTTCAAATTTATAATGAACTAACTAGCCCAACAGCAAGTGTTGGTCTTAGCCTGTCCGCATTCCACAGCCCCGGATTCCTTTCTGCTCAGCTGGCCTCTTTGTTTTCGCAGTTTTGCAGGTCAACCGGTCAATCATGTTTAACAGCCTTCATGCCTGGACAAGATTCACCCTCCCCATCCTAACTCCATTCCCACTTCACACCCTCGTTCCCCTCACCGGGCATTCCTCCCCAGAGTGAAGGCCGTTTTTAAACTCCGCAAATGAGAACGTTTTGCCCAGACAGTCATCTTGGCGAAACGTTGGCAAGCGTCCTGAGGCTTTCCCCTCCCTTGTTCACTTTGTGAAAGCAAGAAAGCTGAAAGAGCGCGAAATGGCTAGAAATACAACAGCAGTCAAAGGAAGAAGAAATTGGCGTTCGCGCTTCGTGCGAGACACATCTCGGGGATCTAGAAGACCCACCTTTTGTCGATGGCTGTTTCTGGGAGAGGTGTAACAGAACAACAACGGAGAAGAAAGAACGCTGACACATCAACAAATAAACTGGCAGAGATTTAACTTAATTTGAAAAGAGCATGTCTGGGTATCGAGGACAATTTCAGGCCAGAAATAAAATGTGCAAACCAATTTTTGAAAAAACTGCTGTGCTAGCAAAAAGTAGCGACATGACCACACGATTAATAATTGAAGCTGAAAGGATAAATGCTTCGGGCGAAACATGTCTAAGCACTCCCTCTTTCTTTCTATGTGATAAAAAACTCTTGTTTCTGAGGCAACGGTACTGTTAGCACAGGTGATGACGTGTCTTTTATGTATATGTATCGTATTTTCCGGTGTATAAGACGCGTTTTTTTTCCAAAAATCTTGCTGGTGCGTCCTCTACAAGGGTGCGTCTTATATGCGAATTTTTCGTTTTTTTTGCGGGTTCAGAAATTACTCAGGTTCATGCTCAAGGTTTTTTCACCGAAAAAATATCACTACCAATAATGCGGTAGTAGCACGGTTAATACTTCAATACGGGGACCGCCGTGCGCAACTTTTTTTAGGTGAACTTTATCATGAAACGGCGGGGATGACGACTTCCAGAATCGCAAACACGCGGTCGTTTCGGAGGCGCAAGCAAAAGTAATGTGAAATTCCCAAAGATGGCGACAGTCGCGCTTCTCGACATTGTCAAGACAAGCCAAGCCGGCGTTCTTTTTTAGTCATTCTTTGCAACTTCGCAACCGTGTACGTATTACGTCTGTGTTGGTGACTTCGGCGTGTGTTTTCCACTACCTACACCTGTCGTGCTCGGTCTTACTACAGTATGCCACCGAAGTTGCGCAAGAGCTACACCGCAAAGTTCAAATTATCTGCGGTCGAGTATGCTACCGAAAACGAAAATCGGGCTGCGGGCCGCCATTTCGACGTCACCGAGAAGATGATTCGCACGTGGCGACAGTCGTCCGCCAAACTGCAGGCGATGAAGAGCGGAAAGAAGGCTGACCGCGGGAAGAAGGCGCGGTGGCCTAAACTTGAAGACCGGCTCCTCAAGTGGGCTCTTGAACAACGGGCTCAAGGTAGGGCTCTGTCAACCGTCCAGTTGCGCTTGAAAGCACGCACTTTGGCGAGTGAAATCGGTGCCGCTGATTTTGTTGGTGGGCCGTCATGGTGCTATAGATTTATGCAGTGCAAAGCCTTGTCAATAAGAGCGCGAACGACAATGCCTCAACAACTACCAGACGATTTCGGAGAGAAAGTGGAGAAGTTCCATGAATTTGTGAAGAAGGAATTTGAAAATAATAACATCATCGACAGCCACATCGTAAACATGGACGAAGTGCCTCTAACATTTGACATCCCTATGTCAAAAAGTGTCGCTCATAAAGGTGATAAGACTGTCACAGTACGAACAACTGGGCACGAAAAGTCTCACTTCACTGTCGTACTTGCGTGCTGTGCTGACGGAACAAAGCTGCCGCCGATGATAATTTTTAAAAGGAAAACGATGCCAAAAGAAAGCTTTCCGCCTGGTGTTATTGTCACAACTAACCAGAAGGGCTGGATGGATGAGCAAATGATGGGAGTTTGGCTCGAAAAGTGCTTTTCGAAGCGCCCGGATGGATTTTTTCACTCCCGGAAAGGCCTTCTAGTTATGGATAGCATGCGGGCGCACATTACTGACTTGACACAGAGGCAAATCAAGGCGAAGAACTGTACCCCTACAATAATACCCGGTGGTTTGGCGAAGGTTCTACAGCCTTTGGATATTTCCGTCAACCGCAGCTTTAAAGCTGTTTTGCGACGTATTTGGGAGGCGTGGATGACGGAAGGCGAGCACAGCTACACCGCAACTGGACGCATGAGGCGCGCTTCTTAGAGCGAAGTTGCGAAGTGGGTCCATGAGGCCTGGAGTGCTGTTAGAGTGGCAACCATAACTGCAGGGTTCCGGAAGGCTGGCCTGCTGGCCTAGAAATAAAGAGTATTAAAATGTCCTAATTATGATAGAAAAGAGTTGGAAGACGATGCCGATATAATGGTATTGGCCGCAGAGGCTACAGAACATTTTTTTAGAGTGGGGGGACGACTTCGAGTTTGTTTATGAGTTTATTCCATGTTTTTTGTTTTCAAAAATTCAAATAATTGTTAATTTCTTTCCACATTTTTGTCTCGTTCTGCAATATTGAAAGGTGGGTTAGTTTCATGCATATAAAGTATAAAATTAAGTGGGCAGCTTTAGGAAGATGTGCAAACAGTATAGTTATTCACTGCATTAACGAAGTTACCGCATAGTCTCTATCAGTTATGCTAACCATGGCCAAGAAGTCAATCAACGACTTTGGCTGGCATGCATATTACTCGAAAAGCTTTAGTTCTAGCTACGAAGCTAGATAGCTCAGCCACATTGTCTTTCCCTGTGCTTTACATAAATAACGCTCTAGAATTGAAGCGTTGGTCAAAAATCTGATGTGGGCGCAAACAGTTCGTGACTGGCGAGAGGGGTAGGGGAGTTGCACCCTCTGGAGAAATGTCGAGGGAGCGACTGCCGCCGCCCTCCTCCATCCCCTCCCTTCCTCTTGTTCCGAACTCCCTGATCGGGGCATAACAAAGTAAGAATGGCCACATCGATAATCTGAATGCATAGACGGATCGTAAAGGAGGGTTGAGGCTAGAACTTTATGAGCAGCGCGACTGAGTGATTGTTGTAAATAGAGAACCTAAATATGAAGGACAAATAGTATAGGATTTACAGAAGGGCCAGAAGACTATTTAGAACTGCGTAATGTAGCAGGCAGTCTAGAGCAAGCTTGCCAACACAGAAATAGACGAGGAGGGGGAGTGCAGTTTGGGAAGTGATCGTAAAAGAATTAATCTGCAGACGGGACACCCGGTCAAAAGAAAAAAATTCAGGAAACACAAAAAATAAACGCAAATTTAAACGACGAATAAATAGCGTTCATAGCAGCAGGCGTTGAGGAAGCAATAGACAAAATCCCTATGGAAAAGTGGGATTTTAATCAGAACAACTCATCGGTCACAAAATGAAACAAGGAAAAGTGGCAAATCGCTGGAAAGGAGACAAGAAGCCACAAGGCTGGCAGAATGAGGAAATTAGGGAGGCCACCGAACAACGGCGGGTGGCTTCGAGAGAACACAGAGAGGCAGAGAAGAACTTTTTCAGAATGAAATGGAGAAAAAATGTGAATCTTATTGATAAAAATAATTGAAAGTACTTTCTCTCGTCCAAGGTAAAATAAAGCAGTCCTTTGATCGCTGAATGGCTGAAGATCGCTATGCAACTGAAGGGGTGCCGAGAAAATTCTGGAAACATATAAGCTCTCCTTGTAAAACGAATCAAAGAAAGCTGGAACAGATTCAAGATGCTGAGCTAAACTGTCTAGAGTGGGACGACGCTATGAAATGCATTTAATTCGTTGTAACTGAGTCATTTAGGAGGGACGATAGGGTAATCTCCCTGAGTGGAGATGCGGCACGGGACAGCGCAACAGAAAGGGGTTAGAATTGCAGAAAATTAGCCCGTGAAAAGGCGAGGGGGAATATTCTAAATGTACCACCACAATGAAAGACGAAACACAAATAAATCTAATAAGCGATATTAGTCCAAACAGCAAGGAAGCGTTGCAAAAGCACTGGAAGCAGTCATACCAAAAGGGCAAATTCTTGACAGCTGGCGAAAGAGTGCAATGTATTTTATCAGTAAAGGGAAAGAAGATAGCGCCAATATGTAACCCATCAGACCTATTACGATGAGTTCGGTTAATTAGAAGCTGGCAATGCAGGGAGGGAAGTTAAAAATTCAAACATGAATATAAAGTGAAAACGTTCTAACTTCAGAGCGGCTTCAGAAATGGTAGGCGCTTGACGATGTCTTGTTCGTGCTTGCTCACTGTGTATCCACAGCTATATAATAGGGGGGGGGGATCCTCTGTATTTGGCCTTCCTGGACATAAGCGGGACGTACGACAACGTAAACAGGGAGCTCCTGTGAAGCACACTCATATATGAAGGCATTGTTTATGAGATAACAGAATTGATTAGGAAAATGTACCGAGATAATAATTTTGAAATTGCATGGGGATGAATAGGGAGTGCGACAACATTTGAGGTAGACAAAGACTAAGACAGGGTTGTCCATTGTCACCGCTGCTTTTCATTATTTACAAGATAAATATGGAAATAGGTCTGCAAGAAAGTAATATTGCTTATAATCTCTCGTTTAGGCAGTGTTAGCAATCTTGTTGATGATACCAAAGCAAGAGAAACTAAGCGCACCATTTAGCAAGTCATTGTTTCAGTATTTGTGATATTTTATTTTCTTGTATTTCCGTATATGTTGTCAATACAATATATATATATATATATATATATATATATATATATATATATATATATATATATATATATATATATATATATATATATATATATATATATATATATATATATATATATATATATATATATATATATATATACTTGCGTTGGTTGCCACAAACATTGCAATTCCAGTGGAAATTTCTTAGTTTTCTTCGTGAATGGAAAAATGTGCACTACCAGCCATTCAGACGATATCCTCCAGTCAATGGCGTCGACCGATTTTCACGACACGGTGGTCTACCCTATCAAGCCGAGTCTATTCCCCTTCCATCTGCTACCCCCTGCGATTTCACGCTAGCAGGTCCAAGGAGATCGGTGAAGGGGAAGAATCGATCGAGGGGGGAAAGTCGGTCGATGCCATTGGATAAAAGGGTTCCCTCACATGCACTTCGTCCGTGAGTGGTATCCGACTAGAATCGGTTTCCTGTAACAAACAATGCATTTCAGGGTCGATTTCGTTGAAATATAGCAATTTGCATTAGCCAATCGGTAAGGACTCCACCCGCACAAGAAACGATAAAGCGAAATGACTTCACACCACAAGCGTAGCACTACATAAGTCTAGTGGCTGCACCAAGTGGCCACCTTGATTCGCCAATATAACTTGTAATGATAGTAACAGCAATCGCAGATGTAGCCTTAGTCCGTGTCTGAAGAAGCAGACAAGGCGCATGTTCCAAGTTGAAGCGCCGATGACTCAGCGTGCCCGTGCGGCTGAAGGTGGTTCGATTGCAGTAAGCAACCACTACGCCGGCAGAAACTGCGTCTGCGCAATGGCGTCGCTGGACCCCTGGTATCTGTAATATGCTGTTCCATGTATGCTAAAAAAACCAAACTGTAACAAGAACGTCGGGCTTTGTTTATAAGACGAGAGGCATTCAGCAGGCGTCCACAGCCTGCTGCGGCGTTTTAACCTACGATGCGCTTGAATGAATGTGTCTCGTCCACAATCTTCTCTCGAATCCGATGAAACAATCCGGGGTTCACGACACAAGCTTTGCACGCGACGAAGAAGAAAATGTTCGCGTTGTAGAGTGCTCCTCACAAGGGCCTCCATCTCGGATTGTCCTCCTTGAATATGCAAAACAAGACGGAACACACGCGCACAAATTCTAACGGGCCTAATGAGGAAAAGGTCAGGCCGCCTTTGAGACGATGACCCCGAGCAGAAGCAGCGGCAGCAGTGCCGTCGTGGGGCCGGCGCCGCTCTCCATCCGGTCCTCCCCCCGGCCGCTCTCCATGCGGTCTTTGCCCCGGCCGCGTTCCGGCTGGTCCGGGTCAGTCACCATGATCTTCCAGCCGAGGTAGTAGTGCGTGAAACACTGAAAAAGACAGCAGCATTTCGCAATCGACGTCCTAGGAGACACGTCACGGCAAGGGGCAGTACCTGGTAGTAGACAACGTCTGGCGTGTCCTTGTCGAGGGTCCAGGTGAATGTTCCCGGTTGGCCGACGTCGCACTGCAGGTTCAACGACTGCTTGAAATCCTCCCAGGTACTGGATTCATCGCTCTTATCCACCGTCTTGTGCGTCCATTCGCAGTAGCGGCCGGTTCCTGCGAAGCAAGGCTGGGCTCGTGAACACAGTCGGTGTTATACAATGGAGTTTCCTATGAGCGCATCTCGTTTGTACACATACGTGTCGGACACGCGTAAGGGCATACAGCCAGCGGGTGTCTCAAAGAGAAGCTTGGAGAAACAACCCCCGATTGCCAACGGAGAGCACGTAGCCTTGAGCATGCTAAGTGCTGGACTGTCCACTCGCGCGCGACGACGGCGTGTCGGAGAGAAGCGGTTCTGGAAACCGCTCTCCTCGCCTGACCAATGGCGGTGCGTGCCCAGTGGAAGGGTGAGAGAGGCAATTGTACTGTGGACGCCATGTGGTGTGTACCCGCCTGCCTGCAGGCGCAATGAATGTGACGAAAACGGGGCGAGAGGTTAGTCTCTTTGAGGACAAACCAAATTGCCACAACCATTATTCCTTCTCGGGAGCAACTGCAACAGATTCAACTGTTGATCCCCTTGAAAAGGGGTACAACAGTTCGCCCCCAAGCAGCCGTTTAAATAAAAAATGCAAGCGAAGCGTCATTTCCAGTGTAATTTAGATAGTTTGAGCGTCAGCACTCATTAGATATAACAACATGAAAGGAAACAAACACACATGTAAATACAAGGATTCGGGCCCGCAACCTTTGGATTGGGAACCGAGCACGGTTATTACTAGGATACAACAGCAGGCGGTCCGGAGCAGATAATGAACGCCTTATATAGGGTAGAGCGGGGTAAAATGAGACATGGGGCAAAGTGAGACATGTCTCGTCTAGCGGCGTCTAGAGCAAAACCTTTTAAAGTAAGTAGGTTTCTTAAACCATCAGTAGGTGCCGCTAAGCGTCCACTAAATTTAAGTTAAAAACGGCGGGAATCTTGAGTTGCCCACTCCCGGAAAAAAATTCTGGAGCGACTTTCGTGGAGCGGCTGTCCCGCCAAAAAGGTGCGAAACTTGGAGGTCCTGTTTCTTTGGACCTGTTCAGTAGCGTAGCCGTGAACAACTGCGACAAGGTATGCAATCGTGTTGTTACTCTATCTCATTGGCTAGCTGCGGAAACAATTACAGTTCCTTTTGTGGTTATCTTCAGAACTGTAAAATTGATTGAGTGGGAGCTTATGGAAGGGGAAAACCGTAACAGTTCGTCGCACGTAGCAAGTAATTGCAGTCTCTGCTTGATGAAAGTGCATTCTCTAGCTCGGAGTTTTTTGCCTCGTTTTCAAGAATGGCCCGCACGTGGAAATGAAATAGACGGGGGCTGCATAGAGCGAGGCCAATAAGAAGAAGAATGTAGAAAGCGTGCGCCAGCGAAAACATTCTATTCACGCTGCATCGAAAGCCTTCTCTGTGCCTAAGGATGCCCTTCAACGGCGAGCAGAACGACTGGAGACACATGGTTCATACGTACTTTGCAAGAAGTAGATTTGATCAAACACACAAGCTACAGCCACTAGGCGTAAGCTTTTTCAAAGCCTTCAAAGCTGCTTACAACAACGCATGCCGGGAGTGGCTGCTGAGAAACATTGGGAGTCGCATCACGATGGAGAATATAGGTGAGCTGCTAAGCAAAGCTGTTGAACGATTAGGAAGCATCAGTAACATAAGCAATGGATTGCGGAAGTGTGTAGTTTGGCCATTTTCTCTCGTGCCGCTGGATGATCCTGTGATCGATGAAGCGCCATTGGGAAGCACGGCGGGACATCAGACTTGCGGTTAACGCCAAGAATCCCACCCTAAATGCTCCCCGGCTACTTCTACCGAAGACAGTGAAGAGCCTGCTCATAGTGACACGACCTTTCAAGTTCTTTCTGCTGTGCTTGCTATAGAAAAGGCAAAAAGAGGGAAGTCGGAGCCCAGCACCGTTTTGACCTCATCGCCTTACAAGGCGAAGCTAGTTTCAGCAAAACCTCACAAGGAGTCAGGTATGGCCTCAAGAAAACGAAAAACCGAACGAAAGGGCTGTTAGTGGCAGTGTTCAATCCCAGGATATCGACCTGAAAGGAAAACGTGCTGCGAAGCGATTAACAAGCATCAAATGTGACTGGGAGTGCCTCGTGCGCAAAGAATTACGAAGCAACACAGCGCCTCGTTCCGTGTGGACCCAATGCACGATGTGTGACGAGTGGGCTCACGAAGAGCGCGCAGGGCCCCATGGACTGTACTTCAAGTGCTCGGATTGCAAGAACAGATTTTGTTTGGATTTGCGAAAATGTCTCGTTTAGCCCCACCTTATGTCTCGTTTTGCCCCGTGGGTCAGGAGAAAGTGAGGCAAATGTGACTTTTTATTATTGATGAATATTCATAGTTATGATGTTGCAAGCTCACTTAATTTTGATTACCACTTAGCTAAGATGCCAAGGAAGGTTCCTGTACAACGTTTTCGGGTTTTGAAATAAAAGAGTAAAAACGGTATGACTTTGGAAATTTTTGTCTCTTTTTGCCCCGCCCTACCTTACACAGCAAACACATTGCTTGGGTTTACCGCTCGGAGTTTTATAAAACGTATCGCTGTTCACAGCAAAGTATGCTGATTTCTCTATCATATTGTTTTGCAACAAGCTAAAGTAAACCTTAATGCATACACAGGGCGGTTTTAAATCGCTTTTTTGGCCAAAAAAAAAAAGTGTTTAACCACGCATGCATTCCGGCCGGTACTTGATAACCAAAAATCCTAGTTTTCTTTTCGTTTTTTGCGCATAAGGTGGTCTTATCTGTAGCAACTCGCCGCTGCAGATTGCCGCCTACTGAAAACAAATATAGGAAGCCGTGGATCACTTCGTTTTTTGGTGCTTGCAGCGAGCGGCATAGAAGAGTAGAATATTTGCTGCTTTCTGTTTCACTGAGTATCGTTCGCACTTATACAGTATCAGATAAGCTCGTAAACAAACGGCAACGAAACGCAACTACTTATACGTGCTTAACGCTGAGCCCATTTCAACTCACATTCGACACGTACTGAAGCTCGTAGTAACTGTTTATGCACTTTCTCAGCTGACCCGCCGCGGTGGCTCAGTGGTTAGGGCACTCGGCTACTGATCCGGAGTTCCCAGGCTCGATCCCGGCCGCGGCGGCAGCGTTTTATGGAGGAAGAACGCTAAGGCGCCCGTGTGCTGTGCGATGTCAGTGCATGTTAAAGATACCAAGGTGGACGAATTTATTCCGGAGCCCTCCGCTACGGCACCTTTCTCTTCCTTTCTTCTTTCACTCCAACCTTTTTCCTTTCGCTTACGGCGCGGATCAGGTGTCCGACGATATATGAGACAGATACTGCGTCGTTTCCTTTCTCCGAAAACCTATTATTATTATTATATTATTATTATTATTATTATTATTATTATTATTATTATTATTATTATTATTATTATTATTATTATTATTATTATTATTATTATTATTATTATTATTATTATTATTATTTCTGAGCTGCCCGGTCCCTTCGGTTCCACAAAGCTTTTTCTCACGCAAACGAGTCTATCCGCTCCGGGACGGACAGCGGCGGTGCATTCACTGGCCTTATGGCTCATTCACACTTGGGCATTCGGCGGCGAGAGCGAGCGAAATCCGCCGCCGCTCTTGCCGTATACACGCATATATACGGTAAACACTGGGTATTTTGCGGCATTTAGCGCCATTTCTCACAATCCCTCTTTCAGTTCAGCGTTTACGTACAGAGACGCGACGGTAAGCTCACACTATTGGCGTCATATGCTTGTTGGGACGGGAACCCTTTTTGCCAACAAACCGACTCACCTCTTAAGACTAGCAGCGGCAGAATCGTCACTGTAAATGAAAAACAAAGCCAATTTATCACTTATAGGTTTTGTCATAGGCAAAATGACACGAAAGCAAAAGACTGGTGACCCATTTGTCTCCAGTGAATGCACTGAAAAGGCAGGTACAATGACGAAGACGAAATCAGTCTGAAGCGAGGGGTCCTGCTTTGATTGATGCCGCCATGTTTGTGTGGGATGTAACTGCGAAGCAGAGGGCGCAGATTCTGTCGTTCGTCCTTCAGTTAGTCCTTCTCAGGACAAGGACTAAGTATTTGCAAAGTGAAGTCTGCACACGGCACGCAAGCGGTCGCGATTGCTCCTTTCGCCGCTGCTCACGAGGACTAACGGCTGCTATTGCTCCCACGGGACTAATCTTTGCTAAGAGTGACGGCGCGCTCTATACAGACCATTTCACCACCCTCGGGAAAACCGTTTTTTTAGGTGTGTGTGTGTGGGGGGGGGGAGGGGGAGGCTTATGGGACAACGTGGGGCAGATTTTTTTTTATAATAGCAATCGCCTGGGGTCATACAGGTAAAAAATAGTTGCTAGACGGGGACGTGAATAAGCGGATAGAGCAAAGTTTGATAATGAAATATTTACAATAACCCTCATCGATTTTGTTTACAACATATATATTTTCGCTTTGCCTGTTCGCGACGTTGTGCCCCAGATGATTTGGTCACAGCTAAGTTGCGTTGTCATTAAATATCGAATAACATTTTCACAGGAAGCGGCGTTGCAAACCTGAGCTTGGATAATGTGCCAACAACACAAAAAATTAATAATAATAATAATAATAATAATAATTGGTTTTTTTGGGAAAGGAAATGGCGCAGTATCTGTCTCATATATCGTTGGACACCTGAACCGCGCCGTAAGGGAAAGGATAAAGGAGGGAGTGGAAGAAAGTGGTGCTGTAGTGGAGAGATCCGGAATAATTTCGACCACCTGGGGATCTTTAACGTGCACTGACATCGTACAGCACACCGGCTGCTCTTGCGTTTCGCCTCCATCGAAGCGCGGACGCCGCGGTCGGGTTCGAGCCCGGGTACTTCGCATCAGTAGCCGGGCGCCTAACCACTGAGCCACCACGGCGGGGTACGGGCATTTTGCCGCAACAGAATTGCGGGCCCCTTAGGAGTGCGAGAGGAGCGGGGAGCGAAAGGCCAGATTTCAACAGAAAGAGCCCGTTACCTTTGGAGACGTCAACCTTGTTGCGAGCGTCGAGCACAACTCCGGCGAGCAGCCGATGGCCCTGAGAGAAAGGTGGAAAATACATAAGACAACCGGTATTGTGGTGGCTCGAAAGTAATGCGAGCCAGGCTGGCCAAACCTCTCAGTGTCTTCAAATTCAGCTCGTTGACAGAATAAGTATCTTAAAAGTCAAAGCACGGCATTTTTTTTTTTTTGCAGAAACACTCAGCGGTCCATTCAAACACATTTTAAACGCGGTATAGAAAAAACGAAAATCCAGATTGAGGCTCGTCGATCCAATTCGGAGTCCTCCGAGAAATTCTACCGGAATCATTTCTTTTTCTCCTTCATATTTATGGTAGAGAAACATATGCACAGTTCGTTATGCAACTGAAATAACACTTTCTAGTATTTGAACTGAACTACACTAATATTGTCGACAGTCGTCTGAGCCACCTAGGAGTATATGTTTAAATCGTTCATTTCGCAGTTACTTAAGTTGCTGGTTGAAGTTGCGAGTGTTCATCGGGATGTATTTTATAGCATAATATTTGAAACCAAGAGTTGTAGACTGAATATACTGTTGTTCTTGTTTACTTTTCTGTTCAAGTGGCCTTGATACATTGCTCCTTTGTCCTCCTTCCCTTTTTTCATCTAATTTTATTATACTTTTCTTCACTTTAATCTTCTACCCACTGCCTTGCTACAATTCTTGGGTGCTGCAGGGTATTTTGATAATAAACAAAATGAATAAAGAAAAATTTCTTTAAAAATTTCTTCACTGGCTGAGGAACGGGAAAAGTTTTAACGAGAAAAATACAGAATGATAGTCAGTACAGATTCACAATTGAAGAAAATACACAGCACAGGGCAGGACGAACGAGGAACAAGCGACACACACAGCGCTGAGAGTCAGAGGTAGTCACAATAGCCAAAAGAGCTATTTCTCTACACCGCCTAGAGATGTTAAGCATACAAGTGAAGGGGAAATATGTGCTCGTATGGCATGCATGACGGAAGCCAAGAGCCAACGAAACCAAGGAGCACAGATAATGGCTTTTCTTTTTAATTTGTAGCTTTTCATCAGTGGGAGCTCAAAAAAGCAGAAGGAAAACAACCAAATGCCGCCGGTGGGATCCGAACCCAGGACCTCCGAATTTCGCGTCCGGTGCTCTACCAACTGAGCTACTGCGACGGGTGTCCAAACTTCTACTTTCGGGGGTATTTATCTGTACGGTAAGCGAACATTGAGGGAACCCACCGGCGGCGTGTGGCTGTTTTTTTCTTCTGCTTTTATTAATCTCCCACTGATAAAAAACTACGAATAAAAAAAAGACATCCTCTATGCTCCTTGGTTTCGGTGACTGTTGGCTTGCGTCATGTATGCATCCCTTAGAGCTGGGCATCTTGCTGCCCGCTGCGAAGGAACATGATTTTTATCGCTAACTAGGCTTTGTTTTGACGTTACCACATAGCGTACAAAGCTCAATAAATCCAAGTCTGTGGCATGAGCGCCTAATGAAAATTCCACGCTTGACGCGCACATTCACTGATCGCTGCCCTGGCACACTTTGGTGTAACCACAGTATTCTTTGTCGTTCGCCAAGTCTCCACTCACCTTTGCAGCGTGCTCTAAGCCAAACCTCGCTTCTTGCACTGCAGGGGACACTGAAGGGGTCCCGAACTGCTTAGCCATAAAATGTTTCCCATTTTCCGTAGCGTATGAAATGTGTTACACTCCGTCTCCACAAGCGAAGCTTCGCCTAGCGAGGACACATCACATCCGGCGACCACCGGAAGGGTGGCTTTATATACTGACAGCATCCGCAATCCCATGCTCACAATCTCCATGTATCGTGGCATGCGTAGCGTACCACGTGGGTACTAATATTGAAGCGTTTTGTTATTAAGGGCCCATTCACACTTGAGAGTCGCAGAGGTCGGGCGACAGTTTTGGTCGAAAAGCGACTGTCGCAATCAGCCGCGTTGACCAATTTCCTAGCCGTGCGACTGCGAGTCGAAAACCGCTGAACTAATCAGCGAGCGAGCCGAGCTTTCGGCAACGACGCCGCTCGCGGGTGCTGCGGGCGACGAACTGCGCGATCTGCTCCTTCGCTGCCCTAGTCGTCGCTAAGCCTAGCTGGTTTCACATCGATGCCGCAGCTGAGCTAGGGCGCCTCGGAACTGACCAGCGCTGTAACCAAGATGCTAATCTCGTCACAGCTTTATTGTGGACCCTTTCTCAGGATAACATAAAAATATGCTCGATTTCCGCGGCGCCTGCAGCAGCGGAGAAAGCAGACGCCAGGTGATCGAGCCGCATTGGGCAACAGCAGCAAAGCGGCTATGAGAAGAAATCATGCTTGTATCCAGCTGCTCGGTATTGGTCAACGACCCTCAAAATTGGTTCATTTTTGAACTTCTACTTCCCAGAGCATGGTATGAACACGAACAAACAACATACTAGCGCATTTTTCTGCTTGGCAAGCAGCTTGTGAGGCCGCGGTACACATTGCCGCTATATCCTCCTCTTCGCTCAGGTCGTCGCAGTACATTGCTAATATCGACGAACCAGAACACTTTCGGGGTCCATGCGCGAGCGCAGGAGACGCGGCCAAAGGAGACGAAACTCTCAAAAGCGCGCGAACGGCGTCATTCCCAAGAGTTCTCATTTCAAACGATAATCTAACAAGAAAGCGACCCGCAGGTCGTCCTTGCAAGTGTGAATATCGGTGTTGTCGAGCTGCGATGTAGTCGCAGGCGAGTGCTGATTGGTCGCACGACCTCTTCAACTGTCAAGTGTGAATGGGCCCTTAATCCTTCACACGCATCAAGGAGGAAATACGCGGGAACCACCAGGAGGAGCATACGCCACCTTTCAACAGAGGTGCTTCGCTGCGTTAAAAGCACGGAGATCTTATAAGCTGGAAACGGGTCACTTCGCATTTGCAGCGTGCACTGTTTTTCAGACGCGTATCACAGACGCTACGCTACACCGCCATGCGCGTCAAAGCGGTGATCATGGAGCCCCTTTCGGTGTATACGACACGAGTTTGAATCGACTGGCGCGAAAATTTTGGATTACAATTTTCTCACCTGCCTTTTTATCCCGGGCAAAAAACAAACATACTCAGAGAGAATTGATTTTCACTCTGAACAAAATCTGAAGAAAAAAAAAGCTGAGCAGACGGGAGCACCTGACACGAACAAGCTATCATGCAAGAGCGGCGCACCTTCTTGCTGAGCACAGCGGGGTCCTCCTTGGATCCCCCGCCCTTGCTGTTGTCGGTGGTGTAGAAGGGGTGGTAGCATGCCGAGTTGCTCGCGTCCACGCCGCCCTCCACCACGAACGTGTACGTCTTGCGCCGCTCCACGTGCAGCACGGGGATGAGCTCCTCGTTGATCCACCACGAAATGCCCCAGCCCGACTGGCCTGGGCGCCAACACTTGTTGAGTACGTGAACGCATACAACACTGCACAACAATGTCCACACGGATGCTGCTTTCTACACAACTGCTCCTTTTCGACCTCATCCTTATATCATAAAGAAATGACAGCTGTTACAGTAACCGGAGGATGGTTATGCTCAAAGGCGGAGGGGGAATGTTCGTCTGCTTCGGCTGCTGCGAAACGCGCTGGCCGAGGTGAGGCTTAGGGGCGCCAGACTGTAGAGAAGCGCCAGTCGAAGAACGAGTGCGCGTTCTCAACAGCTACACATACCGCACATGCATTTCGTACGTTGCCTCGGCATAAAACCAAATGAAAATACCTATGGGTTGTCACGGGCAACCTTGAATCTACGCCGCTACGTTGTCTTCCGGAGCTGGAAGGCTTTATGATGCATTAAAATGCGCTCCGTCGCTTTCCTCTCAATGTGCCATACAGCAGCCACAAATATCAACGTACAGACACGTTGTTCACATGAATTCTCTGATCGCCTTACAAGCCGGTCTGTGGGTCTGGCGTCATCTGTACTTAAATTGAACAAGCTCTTATTATTTTTTCGCTTTCTTCCGCCATTACCGATCACTCGATGACTCCTCTAGTTCCCAGCAGAAGAACCGGGGCTTCTTCGTCTGCAGCCCACGCTGGCGGTTCAGGAGCAAAGTACGGCAGCACTTGCCGGTGACCCTCTCATAGCCTCGACTGCCACCAGTGGGGCCAACCTGGGCACGGAAGGAGGTGATGTTGAAGCTCTTCCAAATGTCTCGGCCGCCAAACCCAGTCCTACCCCCTGCGGGTGGCGGCAGGATGGGCGCCATCGGCGAACTGCGTTGTGCGTTCCGGTTGAAATGCAGCAGCACGTCATCTGCGCAGGCGGGCCTTCCGTCATACAAGAGTCCTTCGAAACACCACTCCAACCCGTAAATCACGAGCAAAGTTCGCTTTAGAGGAAAATGACAAACTCTGATAGGCGCATCGCAACTGAAGAGCTTCCCTTTGAACAAGAATGAGCAGGACTGACGTCTCACACGCAGCAGCCTCCGCCAGAAGTCGTTCAAGATGGCTGCCGAGGGAACCTCAATTTAGAGAATTGGCAATAAAACAGGCCGCTCACTTTTACTTCCAAGAATCATGAAAGCAACCCCTAACTTCTTTCTCCTTAGGCGAAGCATACTCCAGCCCACAGCAGGCAGCTTGGTGAAACGCACTTTGTTTTGTTGATTAGCAAGTTTGCTTTCGGTAAATATATATGAAAGTCTTTAACCTTGTGGCTGCGAACAACCTTCCATCTCAAGACAGCCGTAGGAAAATACCTCGCATATTGTTTTCTAATAAATAATAATAGTAACAGCCTTTATATCCATCAACATGATGGGGGAGGTTGGGGAAAAAAGATGGACAGCATGACGGGTTCCCGCCCTCCCTCCCCGTGCCCCTTCCCCCGTATAATATACATAATTGTTTCCACAAAGGTAGAGCTCAGCGGACGAAACAACACAACATTCCTAAATTAAGCTCAGTCATAACGAACAGGAGAAATAAAAATAACACGTAATAAAACAAACTATCATGAAACAAAAGAAACAACGTAGCATCAAAAGTGAGCCCTATTTGTACATGCTGATATAATTGTAGTGCTATTGAAGAATGTCGCATTCACATGGCTCTACACATACACAAAACTACAAATGCATATTTACACGTGGAAAGGGGTACCGCAAAACTGATGTGTAGCCTTTGTCAAAAACTACAGAGCCAAAGGGTTTGGCTTCTGAGCCGTGTATAAAGGCCTCTAAGCATCCATGGATGTCCAACATTCATTGTGGTCAGGGCAAGGTTTTATGTACCTTCAAGAGATCTGGAATGCTAGTGGTGCCAACAAGGCTCAGAAGCGAATTCCTTGGGCTCTAAATTTTTACAAATGCTGTACTCGCATTAAGTGACAGCATGGAAAGGCATGACAAACAGGAACAGCAACATTCTGTTCACCCTAAGAATCATCACCCCACTGGTTTCTTGTCCCTGCATGGGCTAATCATTGTTTTTAATATTTTTGCATCTAGCTCGGACAGCTTCCTGGGAGCACTGTCAGCATTTTGTAATTTTCTATGTTTTTAACAGACTTCCCGTTCTGCCACAGGACACATTTGCTACCATTTATACATATCGTTTAATTATAAAAATAATGGTCATAATGCATTTGATGAACAATTAAGTTTTCAAGCACAAGTTTCAGAAATTTAATTACTTATTTAATCACAAAGTTACTAGTCCTTAGTCTGATCAATTGCCATGGGAACTTTTCTGGAATTTTTATTCACTTCGTCTTAAAGTGAAGGTGATGAATGCCTTTCTGCCGATCAAACAGAATGCCTGTGTCCTTAGCGCTTTGACCTTAGCCCATGTGTTTTTGCTTTGCTTGTAGTGCGCACGGTCAGGTAATACCAGGTTGACTAATTCATTGTGTTTCAGCATTAGTCATTACTTGTTAGCTAGATTGAAAAGCATGTGTGCATGTGTTTCTGTATTCTAATTTTTCCCATATAAGTTATGAGTGCTGCATTTTATTTGCGACAGGCTCCTTCAGATGGGTGGCTAACATATTTTTCTAGGCACAGAAACTTTCTCTAGAGCCTAGGCCTCCATATATTGAGTGTAATGTTTTGTTTTGTGTTGTTTTTATGTGATTGTGTGTTAAATTTTATGTATTTTATAAGTTTTCTAATGTTATGTTCGTCCTATGTGTTTCTCAAGAACAAACACAAATGTTAGAGGTTGGATGCCTGTGATATTTTACAGTGGATTTAGTGGGCTGCTTGAGGATGTCTGTTTAGTATTTCTTTTACTGTAGTTTGTGATCTGAATTTTGAAGTTAGCCACTTGGAATTAGAAACTGGGAATTGTCTGGTGCAATAACATTTTTTTAGCTAATCTTATCTGAGAGCACCAGTTAGCCTGAAGTGTAGCGAAGGAGCTTTGAAGTCAACTCTGCATTGCTTTTTAAGATTTGCTATTGTATCGTTTTGATTACTTTTAGGTGCTGATTTCAAGTTAGTCCCTATCTCCAATACCTGTCCAAGAAATGTGGATTCAAATGTTCTTTATTGTCCTCCTTTTAAAATAATACAATTGAAATCTACAGGTCTTCGTGTTTTTTTGTTTACTTTACGCAGGCTCTTCAATTTCTTTTCAATTGAATAAGCTTGACATGTTAAGCAGCCTTTTAATGCTGATGGTGTTAATGTTAATTTTTCACATATGTGTGTAGGTTAGTAACTGACATATGTGATAATCCAGTGCTACTTGTAGCGGTGGTCTGTGTAATTCAGTGTTTTGGAACATCCAAGGGAATGAATTTAAGTCGCATGCACAAGTTCAATTGCGAACAGTGTTTTTAGGACGTGTTAGAAACAATATTTTGTAAAGTGCTTAAAACTGCAGTCTCGGAAAAAAATGTCTAACAAACATACACAGCTTCCTTCCGCTTTGAAGGTAAAATCCAAGAACTATTTTTTTGTTAGAAAATAAAACCACGGAGTACAAGCTACATGCCATCTTTTTTTGTAATCCTTACTGCGAATCCTTCTGCTTTTATCGACTTTGAGGACTTATAGACTGAATGAAAATAGTGCTCGAAAAATATTTTCAATGCGCCAGTGGAGCACGGAATTCAAAAATTTTCTTTAAAAATGTCCATTACGGACTGCAAAAATAAGGCACAGTAACGAACGAATTTTAAGGATACAATATACAAATGCATTCTTTTTAAAAGCTTCTAAAGGCAGAGAGATAGCAAACATTATTTGTCGAATGTGGAGC
The DNA here is from genome assembly GCF_052857255.1 of Amblyomma americanum. Classification (NCBI taxonomy): domain Eukaryota; kingdom Metazoa; phylum Arthropoda; class Arachnida; order Ixodida; family Ixodidae; genus Amblyomma; species Amblyomma americanum. The sequence goes on along the minus strand of NC_135497.1, from coordinate 30,282,082 downwards.
TGCCCGCAAGTGGTTTGTGCACCATGCAGGTTCTCTAACTTCGGGGATTCAGTTTTTAGACCACAGTGAAGAGATGGAATACTTTTACGAGAAGAAGAAAAAATGTGTTGCAGGAGTTTGGAGCGTAGATCCGTTACCACGGTCTTGTTTTCAGTTTCATTGTCTGTCGTCTCCCCAACTCTGCTTTTCTTGCCCATTGCGAACCACCCCGTCAAGATACTTTCGGCTAGCGCCGGAGCCGTGGTTTGTGAATTATTTACAGAAGTGCCGTATACTCAACGGAGTCAGATTAAAGACGTTTCCTTGCCGCCGCCGCTGGTCTCATTTTGTTTCCGCGATGTACGGCAGTACGCTGCGAGGTGACTGCGACGTCGTGTGTATGCATGGCGCCACGATCGTGCAACGCAGGCATCGAGGAGAAGTTGAAGACAGCGGTCCAATGCACTTTGTATCCAGCATTCTTGCCCTGTTCCTATAAGTACTACTTCGTAACGGCATGGCTGGAACGGGGCTGGTTATATCTCAACACTGAAGTTCTATTGGGCTTTGTTCGGGATTACAAAGCGCATTCGAACCTGATTATTGTTATTAACGGACTAGCACCGTTCCGCCTATATAGTTAGCAGTTCTAGTAGCCCTGTAAGAAAGAGAAAAAATGCAATATAGAAAAACGTGCCGCTGTCATAACCTCCTCCTCCTGGATGCCGGCGTTGCGAAATCTTGGCGCCTGCATAAACACGACACCGCAGCCACCACTCAACGTATCGCCGCAGTTGAAATCTCCCATGGCTATCCGGAAGTGCTTCGTATTTTTTGGTGTAAAAACTTACACCAAATATGCTCCCATTGTCAACCGCAAGTGCTTCGTATTTTTTGGTGTAAAAATCTACAGCAAATCTGCTCCCTTCGCCAACCGTAAGTCCACCGTATTTTTGGGGTTGATATCTAACCAAGTCTAACGGTGTATATCGAACCTCGATTTGGGAGGACGCTAGAGGACAAGCCAAAATCACCCATCTGGGTTGATTTGTGTTTAGTGTGCAGACTTCTTACCTAAGCATAGCCGTTCCTGTCTATGCACAGCGCAAAGGACGAGAACGAAGAGGACGGACACAATACTCGTTCCTTCCACTGGGTGGAAACACAATGCGCCAACTAGGCCGCACATCAACTCTTGGTACTGTTTCTGTTCATGCCTTCCTAAACTCCTTAGTGTTTCGCCGCGCCCGTGCGGGTCCCATCCACGTGGCCTGTCCGCTATTATCGCTTACAGTGGCTGTAGAATCTACTTTTTCCTCCATTTCTGTCAACCATTCAGCTTTTCCGCAGTCTCCCCTCCATCGGTTCTTCCAGGGCATTCAATACACATGCCGATAGTGTGCCGTTTTGGAAGTCCAGTCGTGGACATTTCGCATGAAATCCGCGCCTTCCACCTTATCAAACCTCTCCCAATTCACAAACACCTCCCAGTCACTACACCTAACCTACTCTCCTTTAACATATATCTTAGCACAACTTGAGTATTCACAGGAAAAATGATTCGAATAAGTAGAAAATCAAACGCCACTTGCTAAACGTGTTGAAATCAATCCTTTCTGTTACAAACGCCGAGTCCCAAATGGAAAAGGAATAACTGACTTTCGATCACCAAATTTTTAATTTTAATTTCTTGCAGAACTAAATTGCGATTCTTTCAAACTGAAATTTAGACACACGAATATGCCCTGAGAGTCTTAGCAGCCGGTTAACCTGGCCGCATGGCGGGCTTCCGCGTCGCGTCTATATAATGTATACGCTTTTAGCACTCGCCTCTGTAGCCGAGACATCGGAACACGAGCGTGGGAGCAAGGTCCTGGCACAACGGTCGCGATTCCAGCGTATACGACTTTACTCGAGGTTCCTGGAAAGCGACGCCGCCAACGGTAGCCAATGGAACCACGGCTGCGCAACGGTGTTTTTCATCTTGGGCCGCAGTGACGTCACATAAAGCGTTGTTCGTATCAACGGCTCTAGCCCAGTGCAGCGGAAATGAATGAAAAGCCATTTACGAGGTGGCTTATCTTTCAGGAAGCGTGCTCAGAATTTTGCTGGAAAGGAAATGGGGCAGATGTGCCTCATATATGGTTGGACTCCTGCCCCGCGACGTAAGGGAAGGGGTAAAGGAGGGAGTGAAAGAAGAAAGGAAGAAAGAGGTGGCGTTTTGGAGGTCTACGGAGTAATTTTGACCACCTGGGGATCCTTAACGTGTACTGATATCGAACAGCACATGGGCGCCTTAGCTTCTCGCCTCCATGGAAACGCAGCCGCCGCAGTCGGGCTCGAACCCGGGAACTCCGGATCAGTAGCTGAGCGCCCTAACCAATAATAATAATAATTGGTTTTTGGGGGAAAGGAAATGGCGCAGTATCTGTCTCATATATCGTTGGACACCTGAACCGCGCCGTAAGGGAAGGGATAAGAGAGGGAGTGAAAGGAGAAAGGAAGAATTAGGTGCCGTAGTGGAGGGCTCCGGAATAATTTCGACCACCTGGGGATCTTTAACGTGCACTGACATCGCACAGCACACGGGCGCCTTAGCGTTTTTCCAGAGCCACCGCGGCGGGTGGTGGAAAATTAATAATGATTAATAATGATCGCAGTATCTGTCTCATATATCGGCGGACACCTGAAGCGCTCCGTAGGGGAAAATTAGAAAAATGGTTTTTGGGGAAAGAAAATGACGCGGTATCTGACTAATATCTCGGTGGACGCCTGAACTGCGCCGTAAAGGAAGGGTTGAAGGAGGGAGGGAAAAAGAAAGAGGTGCCGTAGTGGAGGGCTCCTGAAATATTTCGACCACCCGGGGATCTTTAACATGCGCCGAAATCGCACAGCTCACGGGCGCCTTTGCGTTTCGCCTCCATCGAAACGCGGCCGCCGCGGTCGTGTTCGAACTCAAATAGTGGTGGTGGTAGTGGTTTTATTAAAAACAATAGTAAAAAGGAAGGAAAAGATTTTTGCTAGCCCCGGCATCTGCCATCGATACTGAAGCACCTGAGCTGGGGCAGCGGAAATAAAGGACAGCAGGCAGAATGGAGAAATGAAATGAAAGAGGTGAGGGTACAGGAATAGAGGACCGGGGGAGAAGTAATATGTACAAACTATTTACACAATAAGTAATGTGTCCAGGTTGTGCGCGTGATTAGTTCATTTTAGAGGAATTAAATCACACACGCGCACAGCAAATAGTCCAGATCAGAAACCGAGTGCTCCAAGCACTGAGCCACCGCGGAGGGTGTGCGCAAAATTATTCAGGACATCAGGAGCAGCAATAACACCCCTGTCACACGGCGCGTGTAATGTCATCCGCAGCGAATGACATTACATTTGAATGGCGTTTTTTTTTTGCTGCTGCAGGGGCACAGTCAATGGGATTCACAGCTAACGACATTCGTCCAGTGAATGAGTTTCCCGAACTCATGCACGCGCGACCTGTGTAATCTCGACGACAGCGACTTGGTGAAAATTTACAAAACTGATTAGTGAAAACATAATATAAACAATAAAAACTTTTACTGTTTGCACTTATAATATATTTGAAATCTTCTTTTGACGTACAGCAGGATGTCTGAAGAAATTTGTCCAACTATATTCTTCCCAGTCACCGACGGTCCCTGTCGGCCATGTTAGTTTGCAACTCGTTCTCGGTTTTGGCAGTGCGGACGAAGCGTGGTGGGCGTGACTGCATTTTCGCGTGCCATCTGCCATGGAAGACAGCTGCACAGCCTCGTCAGCGCAAAATCGCAAGCCGAAGGCGCATTGGACCGATGAGGAAACGCGCGTACTTCTCAAAGTCTGGGAAGATCATATCGGCGAAGCGCAACCTGCAGGTGTACGTCGCCATGGCCGAATGTCTTCGCGCGCAAGGTGTGCAAAAGTCAATCAAAGAAATAAAATCGAAGATCGAAAACCTCGGACACAGGTACCAGTAAGTGAAAACTTATGTCCTACATTACAAGTGCTCAGCTGCTGAAAGACGCGGGTTCCATCCTGGCAGCTGCGGTCGCATTTCAATGGAGACGAAATGGCAGGGCCCGTGTGCTATGGGATGTCAGTGCGCGTTAAAGAACCCTAGGTTGTCGAAATTCCGGAGCCCTCCACCGCGGGGTTTCTCATAGCCTGAGTCGCTTTAGAACATTAAACCCCCTAAACCAAACCATCTACATTACAAGGTGCCGTCGCCGTGTGCGTGCCGTTTTCAGCGGTCGGGACAATGTATGGTACCACGCGCACACGCTTTAAAAGAGGCACTGAAGAACAATCGGCCTGTGCCTCGCCGTTCACACGGCGCTTATTTTAAGTAATATGTGATGCAATCTGTCCGTAGATTCCTTTTGTCACGCTAGCTCATGCGCCGCTACTTTGTAGTGATACATTAACTGCAGCTCGGTATGCAAACTCATCGTTAATGCATTTGTTTTTAATTTTTTATTGCAAGACCCATTAATTTGACTGCTCTCGAAGTACTAGTTCATTTGAGTTTTTTTTTTATTTTGGCTTTGTGCGTCCGACGACCACCGTTTTCTTATAATAACTCGGGCAAATTAATTTTATTCGAAACTGCTGGAGTGTCTAAATATGTGAAAAGCTGCATTTGACTAGTTCTTGTGCAACTAGCATGGATGCAATATATTGCTGGGCAAATATCACTACCAGACAGCATACCAACAACGGTTAAATGCTTTTCTAGTACCAGTGATGTTGTAGAGTCCGCTCAAGAATATAAATGAAATTGCAGAAATCGCATACCTTTCTTGCAGGAAACATAGCCGCAAGACAACTGGTCAAGGTCCCATTACATGGCGCTATTACAAAAAAATTGCCCGTTTTCTTGGTCGCCTGCCCATCAACAATAGGAGCCTGATGGATGAAAGAGTGGATGACGAGAACGTCTCTGTCGAAATGGTAAGTACACGTCTGTAGAATAATGCAGGGCTTCTGCAAACCCAGTAAGAGATAATTCTTAGGTATAGGACACATTGATCTATAGTGTTCGTCTGGTGGAATGGCACATGATAAACATGGCTTGTTTATTGATTCATCACCCTCAGCCCCCCTTGTGGCTGTGTAAAACTGTGCACATGAATTCAAATTGGGCATGGTAAGAGCATAAGAGAAATGTCACAGCCACATAATGCTAGGTTAGGATAGAATATTCGATATAGAAATGCGCACACTATGCGTGCTGAGGTGAAGGAATGCATGTAACACGTAGCTCTATTTCACTTCCTTAGTAACATCCAGGAGAGTCATTGCAAGCCACCTTTTCACACACATTTTTTTCTCTTTTTCAGCTAATAGACAGCATGCAGCAGGAGCCACCGTCACCAGCTGATGACGAGTCGTCGATGACTCAGGCTGCAGTCTTGGAGCCACCTTCGCCACCACCATATGAATCGAGAGCCAACCATCAGCCCTGCCCTCACCCTCTTCACCTTTACCGGCAGCACCCAGCACAGACCACAGATTACAAACAGCACCACCAAACAGCGAAGCCACCGAACACCACCACCAAACACCAGCACCAAACAGCCACCATCAAACACCACCACCAAACAGCCACCAAACAGCGAAGCCAAGCAGGCATGCCACACAAAAGAGCCTCTTACAAGACCTTGTCAACACAAATCGTGAGTTGTGCGCCGACCTCACAAGAAGCCGGAGAGAAGAAATGGAGTTGAGGAGAATGGAGATGGAAATTCTCCAGGAATAAACAGCCACCGAGAAACAGTTGACGAATGCACTCCTCAAATACCTGTAGAAATAAAGTATGTTCATATTCAATTCAATTCCACTTATTTCCCAGAAAATTCTGGCTGGCTGCCTGGACTAAAAGCTGTAGGTATACAGCTTGACGAGGCCCAGGCAGCCGTTACAAGAAACAGGGGCAGACCCAGTTCAAAATCGTTACATGCACAGAAAAAAAGGAACAGATACAGTTGAAAATCTTTACATACACAAAATAAAAAAGCAAACATATAGTCAGCAATTCCAGCGCCAATTCGTCTTCGATGCGCATCACGTGTTGCTGCCACTGTCGACCAGTGTAGAGCTCAAAGCATGTGACACACTCGCATTTGAACGTGAGCATTCCAGCAGGCGCACATCTAGACGCAGGCCGACTGGTTCCAGCTCCAGGGAGAGACAGAACAAGCAGTGCCGGTCGATGGTCTGAAATTTGGTACACCGGCGTCGACGACAAAGCGACGACGTTCGTCCGCGACACTACGCACAAAGAGCAGCCCAGACTGCTGGCCTATCCACCGCGCCGCAATGGCAAAGAAAATTGCGGGCCGTTTGCGGAGATTGTGAGCATCCACCTTCGAGCTAGAGCCTCGCAAATGTCCAAATACCGAAAATGTGAAGTCGCCTTGGATCATTACGTAGCGAGCTTATTTGCGCGCGGATATGCAATATTATTTCAAAACAATTGGCAGTGTCATAGCTCGGCTATGCCAGGACATTACTAGCGAAAGGTACGTTTCTCTGGCTGAGCTTGTTGTGGTCGCTGTATTTTTAGCAGTGACAGACATATAGCCTCCAACTCGGCGGCTATGCGCCGTTTATTACGCTCGGGATTCTGGCATCTCCGTTTGGCAAGCACCCCGCCGCGGTGCCTCAGTGGTTAGGGCGCTCGACTACTGATCCGGAGTTCCCGGGTTCGAACCCGACCGCGGCGGCTGCGCTTTTATGGAGCAAAAACGCTAAGGCGCCCGTGTGCTGTGCGATGTCAGTGCACGTTAAAAATCCCCAGGTGGTCGAAATTATTCCGGAGCCCTCCACTACGGCACCTCCTTCTTCCTTTCTTCTATCACTCCCTTCCTTATCCCTTCCCTTACGGCGCGGTTCAAGTGTCCAACGATATATGAGACAGATACTGCGCCATTTCCTTTCCCCCAAAACCAATTATTATTATTATTTGGCAAGCCGCTCCTCTTTCTGTTCGGGCGTCTCCGCTGCTCTCTTCGCCTTCTTACGCTCGTTCTCTTTTAGTTGAGTAGACAAGTGCCAGGCGAGAACTTCAGGATTGGAAGAGTTAATATTCTCTTGTCTATACCATCGTTTAGCAGCGGCTGGACTCACCTTGTCTGCATCCGTGTCAAAGGTTGTCATAGAGCCCCCCCATGACATATCCGCCTTTTATACGCAATGCTGCGCATGCGACGCGCGGCTCCGGTGATAGGGCGGTGTGGCAAGGCGGCCATAGAGATCCATACTTGCGTATGTATATTTATTTCTTTATGAGGCGCCGACGAAGAGCGTGGCGCACCTGTGTGGTCTCTCTGGTTGCCATGGTATCGGCGCATGCGCAAAACTGTTCAACCGCGTCACGTCACGCGCGGCCTCGGCGACGGCGAAACGCACGCCGCAACTGCTGATCCTCTCTGGTTGCCATGGTAACAGCACATGCGCACAACTTTCCTCTCCCGGCTACCGCGAAATACCCGACTGGTAGCCCGTGCAGCTCACGCTAGAAAACTGTAACTCGATCACCTCCAAATGAGAACTCACGAAGGAGAAAATGTCACGTTATCGAACAAAGCAGCAAGGATTGATTTCAAAAAACATTAAATCTCGTTGACGTCGCAAACCAGCGGTGACGAAAGGTTGCCTTGGCGAAGGTGAAAATGCAACGTTCTCAAGCAACGCTGCAAGGTTTGATTTCAAAAACATTACTAGTCGTTTAAGTTGGAAGTGGCGCCTCGTCATTTGTTTTCAATCTTTCTCCTATCTTTACGCCATAAATATTTCAGAATGAACAAATTCTTTTAGGACATTGAGCAGCGTACGGGATCGAAGTACCGCTGATGAAATCCACCCCACGATTTTCCAGCTGCAGCGATCATTGCGCTGAACCACCAAACATGCTCGCACTATTTCGGCCAAGGAGTTAAAATTACCATCTGGATTTGGCTCTTCAACCTTTCTCTCTAAGCCGTTAGATATTCCTTGCCATGCCACATAAAAGTGATATTCAAAAAAGGCAATCAATACGGACAAGGCTGGATAGGAGAACTGACTGAGCCGAAATAAGCATGCAGCCAGCCCGCCTGTCAAAGCAGGAGAATTTCGGAAATAACCGAAAGGCGGGGTTACCCTCATTTATTCTCAAGCAAACAACTTCAGCTGGAGCTGCAGCGGGCGCTGCGATGTCTGGCAACCAACATTGTACGAGTAGTACGAGCTGTACGAACATAGCGTTGGGGCGTTGGTTGCGTTGGCCTACTATGTGGCAACCAGAGAAGAGCAGCAGTTGCGGTGTGCGTTTCGCCGTCGCCGAGGGCGCGCGTGGCGTGACGCGGATGAGCAGTTTTGCGCATGCGCCGATACCATGGCAACCAGAGAGACCACACGGGTGCGCCACGCTCCTCGTCGCCGCCTCATAGAGAAACATGCATACGAAAGTATGGTTCTCTATGGCCGCCTTTCCACACGCCGCCCTATCACCGGAACCGCGCGTACTATGCGCAGCATTGCATATAAAAGGCGGTGATGTAATGAGGGGCTCTATGACAACCTTTGACACGGATGCAGACAAGGTCAGTCCAGCCGCTGCTAAACGACGGGATAGAGAAGAGAATATGAACTCATCCAACCCTGAAGTTCTCACCTGGCACTTGGCTACTCAACAAAAAAAAACGAAAGAAGGCGAAGAGAGCAGCGGAGACGCCCGAACAGAAAGAGGAACGGATTGCCAAACGGAGATGCCAAAATTCCGAGCGTAATAAACGGCGCATAGCCGCCGAGATGGATCCTATATGTCTGTCACTGCTATACATAAAGCTACCACAACAAGCTCAGCCAGAGAAACGCACCTCTCGCTACGTATATCCTGGCATAGCCGAGCTATGGCACTGCCAATTGTTTTGAAATAATTTTGCATATCCGCGCGCAAATAAGGTCGCTACGTAATGATCCAGGGCGTATTCACAATTTCGATATTTGGACATTTGTGAGGCTCTAGCTCGACGGTGAATGCTCACAATCTCCGCGAACGGCCCGCAGTTTTGTTTGCCATTGCAGCGCGGTGGATAGGCCAGCAGGCTGGGCGGCTCTTTGTGCGTAGTGTCGAGGACGAACGTCGTCGCTTTGCCGTCGACGGCGGGGTACTTAATTTCAGATCATCGACCGGCACTGCTTGTTCTGTCTCTCCCTGAAGCTGGAACCAGTCGGCCGTGGCGTTTAGATGTGCACCTGCTGGAAGGCTCACGTTCAAATGCGAGTGTGTCACATGCTTTGAGCTCTACTCTGGTCGACAGTGGCAGCAACACGTGATGCGCATCGAAGACGAATTGGCGCTGGAATTGCTCCGGGTAAGATCTCGCGTTGCGCCGTCGCGTGTCAGATGACCTGGTAGACACGGCAGCGAAACTTGAAATCTCCTAGTGGGCTGGCCACCATACGCCTCTTATGCGCGCACGGTATCATGAGCGGCCGGAGCGGTACCAAGGCCTTATTGTTGCTTCGTCCCTGTCTGCCGCAGCTTGGTGATGTAGGCGCGGCCCTTGTCCACATCCCGAAATGTTGAGGTTCAGAAGACCAAGCTATGTACACAGCTCAAGACCAGGTGGTCAATCGCCCAATGTGTTGTCGCAGGCACATTTATGGCGCATTTCGACACTATGCCGCAAACAGCCATCGCAGTAGATGAGGCGGCTGCTGTTGCACATTCCTTGTTGACCACGTTGCCGCAGAGCCCCTGAGGTACATAACGCTCATTGCGCGCCTCCGACTTAGGAGCAGCTGAAGGCTGCTCCATATGTAATGAAACGGGGATGAGCGCCTGGCCCGGATAGTCTGCCGATGGAATGTTACCTGGTGTTCTGGAAAATCTGGGTCCATCTTTAACATCTGTTCTGCGCCAGTGTTTCGAGAGCTGTGATTTTCTCGGCAGTTTCTGGAGCGGACGAATTATTCTTAGAGCTAAACGCGATTCAGGGTCACTTCGACCGGAAGACTAGAGGCAAGTAACGCTCTTCAAAGCTTGTGCAGCTATAATATAGTCCGGCGCTTGAGGGGTCTGATGGAGGGGTGTGATGAGGGGTGTTATGGCGATTGGCAACCATAAAGCTTGGTCAGTTCCGGCGAGGGAGATTCACAGGCTGTTGTTATTCGTCACTCGCGATATTAGCTCGAACACTCAAAGGCGCTCGGCGAGAGGTCTCTGTTTTTTAGATCAGAAAAAGGCGTTTGACCGCATCGAGCATGGTTACATTTTTGGAGCACTCAGGGCTTTCAGATTCCTCGTAAGGCATACGAGGTTATCCACCGCACTCTCACTATAGATGACTGAGAGAGTTCCCCCTTCCCCGTCACAGGTAAGGTTCAGCAGGGTTGTCTCCTGTCGCCAACCCTATTTGCGCGGACCACCGAGCCTTATCTCAGAACCATTATACGACATCCTGGCTTTCTTGCCTTCAACACGCAGTTAATGTTACGGCTTTTGCTGAAGCTCCACCCTACTAAATAGATTGCGTCGCATTAGTGGGGATCAGTGGGTGAAATAATGGGGATTAGTGGTGCAATTACCGTAATTCTATGAGATACTCCGGCAAAAGGCGCACCGACGTTTTAGCAGATGACTCATGCATAGTATAGAGGGACAAAACCACCAGAAAAATGAAAACTGGTTTTCAGGAAAGAAAATGACGCAGCAACTCCTCACATATGTCGGTGGACACCCGAGCCGTGCCGTAAGGTAAGGGATAAATGATGGACTGAATGAAGTAAGCAAAGGGGGGAGAGGTGCCGATTTGGAGATCTGAATAATTTTGCGCACACCCTCCGCGGTGGCTCAGCGCTTGGAGCACTCGGTTTCTGATCTGGACTATTTGAGTTCGAACACGAGCGTGGCGGCCGCGTTTCGATGGAGGCGAAACGCAACGGCGCCCGTGAGCTGTGCTATGTCGGTGCATGTTAAAGACCCCCAGGTGGTCGAAATATTTCCGAAGCCCTCCACTACGGCACCTCTTTCTTTTTCCCTCCCTCCTTCATCCCTTCCTTACAGCGCAGTTCAGGTGTCCTCCGAGATTTTAGTCAGATACCGCCCCAGTTTCTTTTCCCAAAAAACATTTTTCTAATGTTCATTTACGGTGCGCTTCAGGTGTCCACCGATATTTGAGACAGATACTGCGCCATTTCCTCTCCCCAAAAAATTCCGAGCACGCGTCCTGAAAGATAACCCGCGTCGTAAATGCGTTCCCATTCATTTCCGCTGCACTGGGATAGAGCTGTTGATACGAACAACGCCTTCACGTTACGTCACTGCGGCCCAAGATGAAAAACACCCTTGCGCAGCCGTTGTTTCCTGAGAGATGCAGGCGGCGCCGCTTTCCAGGAACCTCGAGTAAAGTCGTATACGCCGGTCTCGCGACCTTTGTGCCAGGACCTTGCTCCCACGCTCGTGTTCCGATGTCTCGGCTACAGAGAAGAGCGCTAACAGCGTATACATTATATAGACGAGACGCGCAAGCCAGTCATGCGGCCAGGTTATTGAACCGGCTGCTAAGACTTTCAGGGCATATTCGTGTGTCTAAATTTCAGCTTGTAAGAATTGCAATTTAGTTTTGCTTAAACTAAAGCAAAAAACTTGGTGACCTAAAGTTAGTTATTTCTTTTCCAGGTGGGACTCAGCGTCTGTAATAGAAAGGATTGATTTCAACATGTGTTTGCAAGTGGCGTTTGATTTTGTACTTATTGGAATAATTTTTCTGGTGAATACTCAAGTGGTGCTTAGATATATGTTAAAGGAGAGCAGGTTAGGTGTAGTGACTGGGAGGTGTTTGTGAATTGGGAGAGGTTTTATCAGGTGGAAGGTGCGGATTTCATGCGAAAAGTACACGACTGGACTAGGTTTTCGAAGAAAACGGCGCACTATCGTCACTAGTACGGAATGCCCTGGAAGAACCGATGGAGGGGAGACTGCGGAAAAGCTGAATGGTTGACAGAAATGGAGGGAAAACTGGCTGCTACAGCCACTGTAAGCGATAATAGCTGACAGGCCACGTGGATGGGACCCGCACGGGCGCGCAGACAAACTAAGTAGATCGGGAAGACTTGAACAGAAATAGTACCAAGAGTTGATGTGCGGCCTAGTTGGTGTATTGTGTTTCCATCCAGTCCAAGGATCGAGTACTGTGTCTGTCCTCTTCGTTCTGGTCCATTGCGCTGTGCATAAACAGGAACGGCTATTCTTAGGTAAGAAATCTGGAAGTGTGGAATGAAGGAATGTAAAACCCAGAAAGGAGGTCATGGTCAGAGCCGACAGGACGACAGGGCGAAAGCGCCAGAGTGATAACAACTAGCAGATAAGTGAAGTTGGGAGAGAGGAAGTGAGAGCGCAGGTGCTTATCGCTGGTGACTCCAACATGAAAAGGTATGCCGGAACTATAATGAAGCAGGCAAAGGGCGACTGCAAGTCGATATTTTCCTGGGGAGGACGTGAACGCGGGGCTACACACAAAAGAGACAAATAGTCATACAGTGTTGCATTGCGTAAGTTGTTAATAGTATTGGCAAGAATATATGTTGTTCTGAATGGCCACGCAGCACCAGTAGCGGAACGATTAGCGCAAGGAGCTAGGATATGCGGGCATAACGCCGCAGGTGCAGATCGTCGGCACCGGAAGTCCTTGGACGGAACAGAGATGTCGAGAGGGACGTGGTAACTGTTAATCGGGAGATCAGGAAGTTGGGCCAAAAGAAGGACTTCGAAGTGGCTGAAATCAACAGAGAAGTGCGGCTAGCAGGCGTTGGCAGTTGTGGACGAGATGGCATCCGTTTCAGTGGAAGGATGCAAGCAGAAATCCGCTGGGGGCTGGCGGGCCATGCGATGGCTTTTTTAGGGGGTCGACGTGGACTGCGCGCGTAGGAATAGGAAGAGGCGAAGAATAAAGTGAAATAAAAACGGAAGTATATAGTGTTAAGGCACAAAAATAAATTTAATACCAAGACCATTTACGGGATCATACACGAGGGCTAGGTAGAGACAGGGTAGGCAGAAGGTTTCTTGACACTCACAAAGTGAACAAGAGAAGAGAAAGCCTCTCGGTGCTTTCCAATATTTCGAAAAGAGGACTTGTAAGTCATAATGTTGAATGGCGCAAAGGAACAAACACATGTCGGAAGACACAGAGACAGAAAGAACGCCTCTGTGTCTTCCTGTGGTTTTTTCCTTTGCGCCGTTCAAATTTATAATGAACTAACTAGCCCAACAGCAAGTGTTGGTCTTAGCCTGTCCGCATTCCACAGCCCCGGATTCCTTTCTGCTCAGCTGGCCTCTTTGTTTTCGCAGTTTTGCAGGTCAACCGGTCAATCATGTTTAACAGCCTTCATGCCTGGACAAGATTCACCCTCCCCATCCTAACTCCATTCCCACTTCACACCCTCGTTCCCCTCACCGGGCATTCCTCCCCAGAGTGAAGGCCGTTTTTAAACTCCGCAAATGAGAACGTTTCGCCCAGACAGTCATCTTGGCGAAACGTTGGCAAGCGCCCTGAGGCTTTCCCCTCCCTTGTTCACTTTGTGAAAGCAAGAAAGCTGAAAGAGCGCGAAATGGCTAGAAATAGAACAGCAGTCAAAGGAAGAAGAAATTGGCGTTCGCGCTTCGTGCGAGACTCATCTCGGGGATCTAGAAGACCCACCTTTTGTCGATGGCTGTTTCTGGGAGAGGTGTAACAGAACAACAACGGAGAAGAAAGAACGCTGACACATCAACAAATATACAGGCAGAGATTTACCTTAAGTTGAAAAGAGCATGTCTGGGTATCGAGGACAATTTCAGGCCAGAAATAAAATGTGCAAACCAATTTTTGAAAAAACTGCTGTGCTAGCAAAAAGTAGCGACATGACCACACGAATAATAATTGAAGCTGAAAGGATAAATGCTTCGGGTGAAACATGTGTAAGCACTCCCTCTCTCTTTCTATGTGATAAAAAACTCTTGTTTCTGAGGCAACGGTACGGTTAGCACAGGTGATGACGTGTCTTTGATGTATATGTATGTTGCATGTGTGAAATAAAATTTGTTGGAAGTTAGCGCTCGTGTTGTTCGTTTCTTCTGTGTCCTGTCTAATATGCGCTATAGTCTCTTGCTAGAAATAATGAGTATAAAATGTCCTAATTGTGATAGAAAAGAGTTGGAAGGCGATGCCGATATAATGGTATTGGCCGCAGAGGCTACAGAACATTTTTTTAGAGTGAGGGGACGATATCGAGATTGTTTATTAGTTTATTCCATGTTTTTTGTTTTCAAAAATTCAAATAATTGTTAATTTCTTTCCACATTTTTGTCTCGTTCTGCAATATTGAAAGGTGGGTTAGTTTCATGCATATAAAGTTTAAAATTAAGTGGGCAGCTTTAGGAAGATGTGCAAACAGTATAGTTATTCACTGCATTAACGAAGTTACCGCATAGTCTCTATCAGTTATGCTAATCATGGCCAAGAAGTCAATCGACGACTTTTACTGGCATGCATATTACTCGAAAAGCTTTAGTTCTAGCTACGAAGCTAGATAGCTCAGCCACATTGTCTTTCCCTGTGCTTTACATAAATAACGCTCTAGAATTGAAGCGTTGGTCAAAAATCTGATGTGGGCGCAAACAGTTCGTGACTGGCGAGAGGGGTAGGGGAGTTGCACCCTCTGGAGAAATGTCGAGGGAGCGACTGCCGCCACCCTCCTCCATCCCCTCTTTTCCTCTTGTTCCGAACTCCCTGATCGGGGCATAACAAAGTAAGAATGGCCACATCGATAATCTGAATGCATAGACAGATCGTAAAGGAGGGTTGAGGCTAGAACTTTATGAGCAGCCCGACTTAGTGATTGTTGTAAATAGAGAACCTAAATATGAAGGACAAATAGTATCGGATTTACAGAAGGGCCAGAAGACTATTTAGAACTGCGTAATGTAGCAGGCAGTCTAGAGCAAGCTTGCCAACACAGAAATAGACGAGGAGGGGGAGTGCAGTTTGGGAAGTGATCGTAAAAGAATTAATCTGCAGACGGGACACTCGGGCAAAAGAAAAAAATTTAGGAAACACAAAAAATAAACGCAAATTTAAACGACGAATAAATAGCGCTCATAGCAGCAGGCGTTGAGGAAGCAATAGACAAAATCCCTATGGAAAAGTGGGATTTTAATCAGAACAACTCATCGGTCACAAAATGAAACAAGGAAAAGTGGCAAATCGCTGGAAATGAGACAAGAAGCCACAAGGCTGGTAGAATGAGGAAATTAGGGAGGCCACCGAACAACGGCGGGTGGCTTCGAGAGAACACAGAGAGGCAGAGAAGAACTTTTTCAGAATGAAATGGAGAAAAAATGTGAATCTTATTGATAAAAATAATTGAAAGCACTTTCTCTCGTCCAAGGTAAAATAAAGCAGTCCTTTGATCGCTGAATGGCTGAAGTTCGCTATGCAACTGAAGGGGTGCCAAGAAAATTCTGGAAACATATAAGCTCTCCTTGTAAAACGAATCAAAGAAAGCTGGAACAGATTCAAGATGCTGAGCTAAACTGTCTAGAGTGGGACGACGCTATGAAATGCATTTAATTCGTTGTAACTGAGTCATTTAAGAGGGACGATAGGGTAATCTCCCTGAGTGGAGATGCGGCACGGGACAGCGCAACAGAAAGGGGTTAGAATTGCAGAAAATTAGCCCTTAAAAGGCGAGGGGGAATATTCTAAATGTACCACCACAATGAAAGACGAAACACAAATAAATCTAATAAGCGATATTAGTCCAAACAGCAAGGAAGCGTTGCAAAAGCACTGGAAACAGTCATGCCAAAAGGGCAAATTCTTGACAGCTGGCGAAAGAGTACAATGAATTTTATCAGGAAAGGGAAAGAAGATAGCGCCAATATGTAACCCATCAGACCTATTACGATGAGTTCGGTTAATTAGAAGCTGGCAATGCAGGGAGGGAAGTTAAAAATTCAAACATGAATATAAAGTGAAAACGTACTAACTTCAGAGCGGCTTCAGAAATGGTAGGCGCTTGACGATGTCTTGTTCGTGCTTACTCAATGTGTATCCACAGCTATGTAATAGGGGGGGGGATCCTCTGTATTTGGCCTTCCTGGACATAAGCGGGACGTACGACAACGTAAACAGGGAGCTCCTGTGAAGCACACTCATATATGAAGGCATTGTTTATGAGATAACAGAATTGATTAGGAAAATGTACCGAGATAATAAATTTGAAATTGCATGGGGATGAATAGGGAGTGCGACAACATTTGAGGTAGACAAAGACTAAGACAGGGTTGTCCATTGTCACCGCTGCTTTTCATTATTTACAAGATAAATATGGAAATAGGTCTGCAAGAAAGTAATATTGCTTATAATCTCTCGTTTAGGCAGTGTTAGCAATCTTGTTGCTGATACCAAAGCAAGAGAAACTAAGCGCACCATTTATCAAGGCATTGTTTCAGTATTTGTGATATTTTATTTCCTTGTATTTCCGTATATGTTGTCAATACAAAATATATATATAC
The DNA here is from genome assembly GCF_052857255.1 of Amblyomma americanum. Classification (NCBI taxonomy): domain Eukaryota; kingdom Metazoa; phylum Arthropoda; class Arachnida; order Ixodida; family Ixodidae; genus Amblyomma; species Amblyomma americanum. The sequence continues at coordinate 30,265,542 of NC_135497.1, read as the reverse complement.
TTGCGTTGGTTACCACAAACATTGCAATTCCAGTGGAAATTTCTTAGTTTTCTTCGTGAATGGAAAAATGTGCACTACCAGCCCTTCAGACGATATCCTCCAGTCAATGGCGTCGACCGATTTTCACGACACGGTGGTCTACCCTATCAAGCCGAGTCTATTCCCCTTTCATCTGCTACCCACTGCGATTTCACGCTAGCAGGTCCAAGGAGATCGGTGAAGGGGAAGAATCGATCGAGGGGGGAAAGTCGGTCGATGCCATTGGATAAAAGGGTTGCCTCACTTGCACTTCGTCCGTGAGTGGTATCCGACTAGAATCGGTTTCCTGTCACAAACAATGCATTTCAGGGTCGATTTCGTTGAAATATAGCAATTTGCTTTAGCCAATCGGTAAGGACTCCACCCGCACAAGAAACGATAAAGCGAAATGACTTCACACCACAAGCGTAGCACTAGATAAGTCTAGTGGCTGCACCAAGTGGCCACCTTGATTCACCAATATAACTTGTAATGATAGCAACAGCAATCGCAGATGTAGTCTTCGTCCGTGTCTGAAGAAGCAGACAAGGCGCATGTTCCAAGTTGAAGCGCCGATGACTCAGCGTGCCCGTGCGGCTGAAGGTGGTTCGATTGCAGTAAGCAACCACTACGCCGGCAGAAACCGCATCTGCGCAATGGCGTCGCTGGACACCTGGTATCTGTAATATGCTGTTCCATGTATGCTAAAAAAACCAAACTGTCACAAGAACGTCGGGCTTTGTTCATAAGACGAGAGGCATTCAGCAGGCGTCCACAGCCTGCTGCGGCGTTTTAACCAACGATGCGCTTGAATGAATGTGTCTCGTCCACAATCTTCTCTCGAATCCGATGAAACAATCCGGGGTTCACGACACAAGCTTTGCACGCGACGAAGCAGAAAATGTTCGCGTTGTAGAGTGCTCCTCACAAGGGCCTCCAACTGGGATTGTCCTCCTTGAATATGCAAAACAAGACGGAGCACACGCGCACAAATTCTAACGGGCCTAATGAGGAAAAGGTCAGGCCGCCTTTGAGACGATGACCCCGAGCAGAAGCAGCGGCAGCAGTGCCGTCGTGGGGCCGGCGCCGCTCTCCATGCGGTCCTCGCCCCGGTCGCTCTCCATGCGGTCTTTGCCCCGGCCGCGTTCCGGCTGGTCCGGGTCAGTCACCATGATCTTCCAGCCGAGGTAGTAGTGCGTGAAACACTGAAAAAGACAGCAGCATATAGCAATCGACGTCCTAGGAGACACGTCACGGCAAGGGGCAGTACCTGGTAGTAGACAACGTCTGGCGTGTCCTTGTCGGGGGTCCAGGTGAAAGTTCCCGGTTGGCCGACGTCGCACTGCAGGTTCAACGTCTGCTTGAAATCCTCCCAGGTACTGGATTCATCGCTCTTATCCACCGTCTTGTGCGTCCATTCGCAGTAGCGGCCGGTTCCTGCGACGCAAGGCTGGGCTCGTGAACACAAAACGGTGTTATACAATGGCGTTTCCTATAAGCGCATCTCGTTTGTACACATACGTGTCGGACACGCGTAAGGGCATACAGCCAGCGGGTGTCTCAAAGAGAAGCCTGGAGAAACAACCCCCGATTGCCCACGGAGAGCACGTAGCCTTGAGCATGCTAAGTGCTGGACTGTCCACTCGCGCGCGACGACGGCGTGTCGGAGAGAAGCGGTTCTGGAAACCGCTCTCCTCGCCTGACCAATGGCGGTGCGTGCCCGGTGGAAGGGTGAGAGAGGCAATTGTACTGTGGGCGCCATGTGGTTTGTGCCCGCCTGCCTGTAGGCGCAATGAATGTGACGAAAACGGGGCGAGAGGTTAGTCTCTTTGAGGACGAACCAACTTGCCACAACCATTATTCCTTCTCGGGAGCAACTGCAACAGATTCAACTGTTGATCCCCTTGAAAAGGGGTACAACAGTTGGCCCCCAAGCAGCCGTTTAAAGAAAAAATGCAAGCGAAGCGTCATTTCCAGTGTAATTTAGATAGTTTGAGCGGCAGCACTCATTAGATATAACAACATGAAAGGAAACAAACACACATGTAAATACAAGGATTCGGGCCCGCAATCTTGGGATTGGGAACCGAGCACGGATATTACTAGGCCACCCCAGCAGGCGGTCCGGAGCAGATAATGAACGCCTTATATAGGGTAGAGCGGGGTAAAATGAGACATGGGGCAAAGTGAGACATGTCTCGTCTAGCGGCGTCTAGAGCAAAATCTTTTAAAGTAAGTAGGTTTCTTAAACCATCAGTAGGTGCCGCTAAGTGTCCACTAAATTTAAGTTAAAAACGGCGGGAATCTTGAGTTGCCCACTCCCGGAAAAAAATTCTGGAGCGACTTTCGTGGAGCGGCTGTCCCGCCAAAAAGGTGCGAAACTTGGAGGTCCTGTTTCTTTGGACCTGTTCAGTAGCGTAGCCGTGAACAACTGCGACAAGGTATGCAATCGTGTTGTTACTCTATCTCATTGGCTAGCTGCGGAAACAATTACAGTTCCTTTTGTGGTTATCTTCAGAACTGTAAAATTGATTGAGTGGGAGCTTATGGAAGGGGAAAACCGTAACAGTTCGTCGCACGTAGCAAGTAATTGCAGTCTCTGCTTGATGAAAGTGCATTCTCTAGCTCGGAGTTTTTTGCCTCGTTTTCAAGAATGGCCCGCACGTGGAAACGAAATAGACGAGGTCTGCATAGAGCGAGGCCAATAAGAAGAAGGCTGTAGAAAGCGTGCGCCAGCGAAAACATTCTATTCACGCTGCATCGAAAGCCTTCTCTGTGCCTAAGGATGCCCTTCAACGGCGAGCAGAACGACTGGAGACACATGGTTCATACGTACTTTGCAAGAAGTAGATTTGATCAAACACACAAGCTACAGCCACTAGGCGTAAGCTTTTTCAAAGCCTTCAAAGCTGCTTACAACAACGCATGCCGGGAGTGGCTGCTGAGAAACATTGGGAGTCGCATCACGATGGAGAATATAGGTGAGCTGCTAAGCAAAGCTGTTGAACGATTAGGAAGCATCAGTAACATAAGCAATGGATTGCGGAAGTGTGTAGTTTGGCCATTTTCTCTCGTGCCGCTGGATGATCCTGTGATCGATGAAGCGCCATTGGGAAGCACAGCGGGACATCAGACTTGCGGTTAACGCCAAGAATCCCACCTTAAATGCTCCCCGGCTACTTCTACCGAAGACAATGAAGAGCCCGCTCATAGTGACACGACCTTTCCAGTGCTTTCTGCTGTGCTTGCTATAAAAAAAGCAAAAAGAGGGAAGTCGGAGACAGGCACCGTTTTGTCCTCATCGCCTTACAAGGCGAAGCTAGTTACAGCAAAACCTCCCAAGGAGTCAAGTATGGCCTCGAGAAAACGAAAAGCCGAACGAACGGGCTGTTAGTGGCAGTGTTCAATCACAGGATATCGACCAGAAAGGAAAACGTGCTGCGAAGCGATTAACAAGCATCAAATGTGACTGGGAGTGCCTCGTGCGCAAAGAATTACGAAGCAACACAGCGCCTCGTTCCGTGTGGACCCAATGCACGATGTGTGACGAGTGGGCTCACGAAGAGCGCGCAGGGCCCCATGGACTGTACTTCAAGTGCTCGGATTGCAAGAACAGATTTTGTTTGGTTTTGCGAAAATGTCTCGTTTAGCCCCACCTTATGTCTCGTTTTGCCCCGTGGGTCAGGAGAAAGTGAGGCAAATGTGACTTTTTATTATTGATGAATATTCATAGTTATGATGTTGCAAGCTCACTTAATTTTGATTACCACTTAGCTAAGATGCCAAGGAAGGTTCCTGTACAACGTTTTCGGGTTTTCAAATAAAAGAGTAAAAACGGTATGACTGGAAATTTTTGTCTCGTTTTGCCCCGCCCTACCCTACACAGCAAACACATTGCTTGGGTTTACCGCTCGGAGTTTTAGAAAACGTATCGCTGTTCACAGCAAAGTATGCTTATTTTTCTATCATTTTGTTTTGCAACACGCTAAGGTAAACCTTAATGCATACACAGGGCGGTTTTAAATCGCTTTTTTGGCCAAAAAAAAGTGTTTAACCACGCATGCATTCCGGCCGGTACTTCATAACCAAAAATCCTAGTTTTCTTTTCGTTTTTTGCGCATAAGGTGGTCTTATCTGTAGCAACTCGCCGCTGCAGGTTGCCGCCTACTGAAAACAAATATAGGAAGTCGTGGATCACTTCGTTTTTTGGTGCTTGCAGCGAGCGGCATAGAAGAGTAGAATATTTGCTGCTTTCTATTTCACTGAGTATCGTTCGCACTTACACAGTATCAGATAAGCTAGTAAACAAATGGCAACGAAACGCAACTACTTATATGTGCTTAACGCTGAGCCAATTTCAACTCACATTCGACACGTACTGAAGCTCGTAGTAACTGTTTATGCACTTTCTCGGCTGACCCGCCGCGGTGGCTCAGTGGTTAGGGCACTCGGCTACTGATCCGGAGTTCCCAGGTTCGATCCCGGCCGCGGCGGCTGCGTTTTATGGAGGAAAAACGCTAAGGCGCCTGTGTGTTATGCGATGTAAGTGCACGTTAAAGATACCAAGTTGGTCGAATTTATTCCGGAGCCCTCCGCTAAGGCACCTTTCTCTTCCTTTCTTCTTTCACTCCCTCCTTTAACCCTTCCCTTACGGCGCGGATCAGGTGTCCGACGATATATGAGACAGATACTGCGTCGTTTAATTTCCCCCAAAACCAATTATTATTATTATTATCATTATTATTTCTCAGCTGCCCGGTCCCTTCGGTTCTACGAAGCCTTTTTCTCACGCAAACCAGTCTATCCGCTTCGGCACGGACAGCGGCGGTGCATTCACTGGCCTTATGGCTCATTCACACTTGGGCATTCGGCGGCGAGAGCGAGCGAAATCCGCCGCCGCTCTTGCCGTATACACGCATATATACGGTAAACGCTGGTTATTTTGCGGGATTTAGCGCCATTTCTCACAATCGCTCTTTCAATTTAGCGTTTACGATCAGAGGCGCGACGGTAAGCTCACACTATTGGCGTCAAATGCTTGTTGGGACGGGAACCCTTTTTGCCAACAAACCGACTCACCTCTTAAGACTAGCAGCGGCAGAATCGTCACTCTAAATGAAAAACAAAGCCAATTTATCACTTATAGGTTTTGTCATAGGCAAAATGAGACGAAAGCAAAAGACTGGTGACCCATTTGTCTCCAGTGAATGCACTGAAAAGGCAGGTACAATGACGAAGACGAAATCAGTCTGAAGCGAGGGGTCCTGCTTTGATTGATGCCGCCATGTTTGTGTGGGACGTAACTGCGAAGCAGAGGGCGCAGATTATGTCGTTCGTCCTTCAGTTAGTCCTTCTCAGGACAAGCACTAAGCATTTGCAAAGTGAAGTCTGCACACGGCACGCACGCGGTCGCGATTGCTCCTTTCGCAGCTGCTCACGGGGACTAACGGCTGCTATTCCTCCCACGGGACTAATCGCGGATAAGAGTAACCGCGCGCCCTATACAGACGTTTTCACCACCCTCGGGAAAAACGGTTATTTTTGAAGGGGGGGGGGGGAGGGGGCTTTTGGGAGAACGTGGGGCAGAGTTTTTTTTTATAATAGCAATCGCCTGGGGTCATACAGGTAAAAAATAGTTGCTACACGGGGACGTGAATAAGCGGCAAGAGCAAAGTTTGATAATGAAATATTTACAATAACCCTCATCGATTTTGTTTACAACATATATATTTTCGCTTTGCCTGTTCGCGACATTATGCCCCAGATGATTTGGGCACAGCTAAGTTGCGTTGTCATTAAATATCGAATAACATTTTCACAGGAAGCGGCGTTGCAAACCGGAGCTTGGATAATGTGCCAACAACACAGAAAATTAATAATAATAATATTAATAATAATAATTGGTTTTTTGGGAAAGGAAATGGCGGAGTATCTGTCTCATATATCGTTGGACACCTGAACCGCGCCGTAAGGGAAAGGATAAAGGAGGGAGTGGAAGACAGTGGTGCTGTAGTGGAGAGATCCGGAATAATTTCGACCACCTGGGGATCTTTAACGTGCACTGACATCGTACAGCACACCGGCTGCTCTTGCGTTTCGCCTCCATCGAAGCGCGGACGCCGCGGTCGGGTTCGAGCCCGGGTACTTCGCATCAGTAGCCGGGCGCCTAACCACTGAGCCACCGCGGCGGGGTACGGGCATTTTGCCGCAACAGGATTGCGGGCCCCTTAGGAGTGCGAGAGGAGCGGGGAGCGAAAGGCCAGATTTCAACAGAAAGAGCCCGTTACCTTTGGAGACGTCAACCTTGTTGCGAGCGTCGAGCACAACTCCGGCGAGCAGCCGATGGCCCTGAGAGAAAGGTGGAAAATACATAAGACAACCGGCATTGTGGTGGCTCGAAAGTAATGCGAGCCAGGCTGGCCAAACCTCTCAGTGTCTTCAAATTCAGCTCGTTGACAGATTAAGTATCTTAAAAATCAAAGCACGGCATTTTTTTTTTGCAGAAACACTCAGCGGTCCATTCAAACACATTTTAAACGCGGTATAGAAAAAACGAAAATCCAGATTGAAGCTCGTCGATCCAATTCGGAGTCCTCCGAGAAATTCTACCGGAATAATTTCTTTTTCTCCTTCATATTTATGGTAGAGAAACATATGCACAGTTCGTTATGCAACTGAAATAACACTTTCTATTATTAGAACTAAACTACACTAATATTGTCGACAGTCGTCTGAGCCACCTAGGAGTATATGTTTAAATCGTTCATTTCGCAGTTACTTAAGTTGCTGGTTGAAGTTGTGAGTGTTCATCGGGATGTATTTTATAGGATAATATTTGAAACCAAGAATTGTAGACTGAATATACTGTTGTTCTTGTTTACTTTTCTGTTCCAGTGGCCTTGATACATTGCTCCTTTGTCCTCTTTCCCTTTTTTCATCTAATTTTATTATACTTTTCTTCACTTTAATCTTCTACCCACTGCCTTGCAACAATTCTTGGGTGCTGCAGGGTATTTTGATAATAAATAAGATAAATAAAGAAAGATTTCTTTAAAAATTTCTTCACTGGCTGAGGAACGGGAAAAGTTTTAACGAGAAAAATACAGAATGATAGTCAGTACAGATTCACAATTGAAGAAAATACAGAGCACAGGGCAGGACGAACGAGCAACAAGCGAAACACACAGCGCTGAGAGCCAGAGGTAGTCACAATAGCCAAAAGAGCTATTTTTCTACACCGCCTAGAGATGTTAAGCATATAAGTGAAGGGGAAATAGGTGCTCGTATGGCATACATGACGGAAGCCAAGAGCCAACGAAACCAAGGAGCACAGAGAATGGCTTTTCTTTTTAATTTGTAGCTTTTCATCAGTGGGAGCTCAAAAAAAGTAGAAGGAAAACAACCAAATGCCGCCGGTGGGATCCGAACCCAGGACCTCCGAATTTCGCGTCCGGTGCTCTACCAACTGAGCTACTGCGACGGGTGTCCAAACTTCTACTTTCGGGGGTATTTATCTGTACGGTAAGCGAACATTGAGGGAACCCACCGGCGGCGTGTGGCTGTTTTTTTCTTCTGCTTTTATTAATCTCCCACTGATAAAAAAACTACGAATAAAAAAAAACATCCCCCATGCTCCTTGGTTTCGGTGACAGTTGGCTTCCGTCATGTATGCTTACCCTTAGAGCTGGGCATCTTGCTGCCCGCTGCGAAGGAACATGGTTTTTATCGCTAACTAGGCTTTGTTTTTACGTTACCACATTGCGTACAAAGCTCAATAAATCCAAGTATGTGGCATGAGCGCGTAATGAAAATTCCGCGCTTGACGCGCACATTCACTGATCGCTGCCCTGGCACACTTTGGCGTAACCACTGTATTCTTTGTCGTTCGCCAAGTCTCCACTGAGCTTTGCCGCGTGCTCTAAGCCAAACCTCGCTTCTTGCACTGCAGGGGACACTGAAGGGGTCCCGAACTGCTTAGCCATAAAATGTTTCCCATTTTCCCTAGCGTATGAAATGTGTTACACTCCGTCTCCACAAGCGAAGCTTCGCCTAGCGAGGACACATCACATCCGGCGACCACCGGAAGGGTGGCTTTATATACTGACAGCATCCGCAATCCCACGCTCACAATCTCCATGTATCGTGGCATGCGTAGCGTACCACGTGGGTACTAATATTGAAGCGTTTTGTTATTAAGGGCCCATTCACACTTGAGAGTCGCAGAGGTCGGGCGACAGTTTTGGTCGAAAAGCGACAGTCGCAATCAGCCGCGTTGACCGATTTCCTAGCCGTGCGACTGCGAGTCGAAAACCGCTGAACCAATCAGCGAGCGAGCCGCGCGCAACGACGCCGCACGCGGGTGCTGCGGGCGACGAACTGCGCGATCTGCTCCTTCGCTGCCCTAGTCGTCGCTAAGCCTAGCTGGTTTCACATCGATGCCGCAGCTGAGCTAGGGCGCCTCGGAACTGACCAGCGCTGTAACCAAGATGCTAATATCGTCACTGCTTTATTGTAGACACTTTCTCAGGATAACATAAAAATATGCTCGATTTCCGCGACGCCTGCAGCAGCGGAGAAAGCAGACGCCAGGTGATCAAGCCGCATTGGGCAACAGCAGCAAAGCGGCTATGAGAAGAAATCATACTTGTATCCAGCTGCTCGGTATTGGTCAACGACCCTCAAAATTGGTTCATTTTTGAACTTCTACTTCCCAGAGCATGGTATGAACACGAACAAACAACATACTAGCGCATTTTTCTGCTTGGCAAGCAGCTTGTGAGGCCGCGGTGCACATTGCCGCTATATCCTCCTCTTCGCTCAGGTCGTCGCAGTACATTGCTAATATCGACGAACCAGAACACTTTCGGGGTCCATGCGCGAGCGCAGGAGACGCGGCCAAAGGAGACGAAACTCTCAAAAGCGCGAGAACGGCGTCATTCCCAAGAGTTCTCATTTCAAACGATAATCTAACGAGAAAGCGACCCGCAGGTCGTCCTTGCAAGTGTGAATATCGGTGTTGTCGAGCTGCGATGTAGTCGCAGGCGAGTTCTGATTGGTCGCACGACCTCTTCAACTGTCAAGCGTGAATGGGCCCTTAATCCTTCACACGCATCAAGGAGGAAATACGCGGGAACCACCAGGAGGAGCATACGCCACCTTTCAACAGAGGTGCTTCGCTGCGTTAAAAGCACGGAGATCTTATAAGCTGGAAACGGGTCACTTCGCATTTGCAGCGTGCACTGTTTTTCAGACGCGTATCACAGAGGCTACGCTACACCGCCATATACGTCAGCCGTGATCACGGAGCCCTTTTCGGTGCATACGACACGAGTTTGAATCGACCGGCGCGAAAATTTTCGAATACAATTTTCTCAACCGCCTTTTTTTCCCGGCCAAAAAACAAACATACTCAGAGAGAATTGATTTCCACTCAGAACAAAATTTGAAGAAAAAAAAAGCTGAGCAGACGGGAGCACCTGACACGAACAAGCTATCATGCAAGAGCGGCGCACCTTCTTGCCGAGCACGGCGGGGTCCTCCTTGGATCCCCCGCCCTTGCTGTTGTCGGTGATGTAGAAGGGGTGGTAGCGCGCCGAGTTGCTCGCGTCTACGCCGCCCTCCACCACGAACGTGTACGTCTTGCCCCGCTCCACGTGCAGCACGGGGATGAGCTCCTCGTTGATCCACCAGGAAATGCCCCAGCCCGACTGGCCTGGGCGGTAACACTTGTTGAGTACGTGAACGCATACAACACTGCACAACAAAGTCCACACTGATGCTGCTTTCTACACAACTGCTCCTTTTCGATCTCATCCTTATATCATAAAAAAATGACAGCTGTTACAGTAACCGGAGGATGGTTATCCTCAAAGGCGGAGGGGGAATGTTCGTCTGCTTCGGCTGCTGCGAAACGCGCTGGCCGAGGAGAGGCTTAGGGGCGCCGGACTGTAGAGAAGCGCCAGTCGAAGAACGAGTGCGCGTGCTCAACAGCTACACATACCGCACATGCATTTCGTACGTTGCCTCGGCAGAAAACCAAATGAAAATACCTATGGGTTGTCACGGGCAACCTTGAATCTACGAGGCTACGTTGTCTTCCGGAGCTGGAAGGCTTTACTGCGCGTTAAAATGCGCTCCATCGCTTTCCTCTCAATGTGCCATACAGCAGCTACAAAAATATCAAACGTTCAACCATGTCGATCACATGAATTCACTCATCGCCTTACAAGCCGGTCTGTGGCTCTGCCGCCATCTGCACTTATTTTGAACAAGCTATTAGTTTTTTCGCTTTCTTCCTCCATTACTGACCACTCGATGACTCCTCGAGTTCACTGTAGAAGAACCGGGTCTTCTTCGTCTGCAGCCCACGCTGGCCGCGGCTCAGGAGCAAAGTACGGCAGCACTTACCGGTGACCCTCTCATAGCCTCGACTGCCACCCGTGGGGCCAATCTGGGCACGGAAGGTGGTGATGTTGAAGCTCTTCCAAATGTCGCGGCCGCCAAACCCAGTCCTACCCCCCGCGGGCGGCGGCAGGATGGGCGCCATCGGCGGACAGCTGCGTTGTGCGTTCCGGTTGAACTGCAGCAGCACGTCATCTGCGCAGGCGGGCCTTCCGTCATACAAGAGTCATTCGACACACCACTCCAACTCGTAAATCACGAGAAAAGTTCGCTTTAGCGGAAAATGACAAACTCTGATAGCCGCACCGCAACTGAATAGCTTCCCTTTGAACAAGAATGGGCAGTACTGACGTCTCACGCGCGGCAGCCTCTGCCAGAACTCGTTCAAGATGGCTGCCGTGGGAACCTCACTTTAGAGAATTGGCAATAAAACAGGCCGCTCACTTTTACTTCCAAGAATCAAGAAAGCAACCCCTAACTTACTTCTTTCTCCTTAGGCGAAGCATACTCCAGCCCACAGCAGGCAGCTTGGAGAAACGCACTTTGTTTTGTTGATTAGCAAGTTTGCTTTCGGTAAATATATATGAAAGACTTTAACCTTGTGAATGGGAACAACCTTCCATCTCAAGACAGCCGTAGGAAAATACCTCGCATGTTGTTTTCTAATAAATAATAATAATTATAGCCTTAATTTCCATCAACATGATGGGGGAGGTTGGGGAAAAAAGATGGACAGCATGACGGGTTCCCGCCCTCCCTCTCCCTCCCCCCGTATAATATACATAATTGTTTACATAAAGGGAGAGCTCAGCGGACGACAGAACATAACATTCCAAAATTTAGCTCTCATAACGGACATGAGAAATAAAAATAACATGTAATAAAACAAGTTATCATGAAACAAAAGAAACAACGTAGCATCAACAGCGAGGCCTATTTGTACATACTGATATAATTGTAGTGCTATTGAAGTATGTCGCATTCACATGGCTCTACACATACACCAAACTACAAATGCATATTTACACGTGGAAAAGGGTACATTTCAAGCCATAACGAAAATTACATACAAAAAGAGCACAGGAAAAAATTGTAAAGGCATCCAAAAAAATATCAATTCAGGTATAGCAGGATGAAGGCAAATGATGTTCAAGAAAATGCAACTGATCCCGAAAAAAAAAACAATTTTAGATCCTGCTTTGACGCGTCTTCGGGATGTGCGGTGTGTCTACAAAAAATATTCAATAATTCTGCCAGTTTTTGTTTAATCATTTGCGTTCCGTAGTTCGTTCTGCATCTCTCAATGTTCCAAATTGCCCGACAACCTGCATCATGCGAAGGCGTTCTCTTTGATAAGGAAGCTAAGGAAGAAAGGAAGTTTGTGTTTTGTTTGCCATCTTTTTTGTAAGTTAAGCAAAGGCAGTAAGGGCAGAGCTGAGTGATTTTTAGAATCCCTAACTTTTCATATAAAGGCAAACTTGGGTGATCCCGTGGAACATTAAAAACGTGTCGCAACATTCGTTTTTGCAATGTAAGGATTTTCTTAAATTTGCAGCAGTAGTACTCCCCCAGTCTAAGTAGTCTTAATTAGTGTGAGAGTCAAATAAAGCATTGTAAAGAATGACCTTCACATTTAATGGTAACAACTACTTATTAATGTATGTAACTCCTACGATGCTTGAAATCTTGGAAACAACATGTTGCACGTGATCATCCCATGACAGGTTTTCATTAAAAACTACACCAAGAGTCTTAAAAGCATGAAGTATCTCTTTTTGAGTTACCTAAAAACAAATCTGTATTAATAGAAACTTTTTTATTTTTTGGGACAAAAAAGTATGACCTTTGCCTTGGACGTGTTTATTTTTAATGCGTTAGCCTTTGCCCAATCATGTAGCCGTGTTAATGAGTTGTTTGCTTTAGTAATCAGATGATTATGTTCCGCAGCAGATAAAAGCATAGTCGTATCATCGGCATAAATTATATATTTAATGTTCGGTTCAATATGTACAATGTCATTTAAATATATAATAAATAAAAAGGGACCAGGGATACTTCCCTGACGTACTCGTGATGTTATTGGTTTTACAACTGGCGAGAAGCCATTGAGGTAAAAATACAGCTGACGATCATTTAAATAAGACTTTAACCGCGTTAGAACATTCCCACGTATTCCGTATGCTTCTAATTTTCTAAGCAAGAGAGAATGGTTAAGAAGGTCGAATGCTTTCGTAATGTCTACAAACACACCCTAGGCCAATTCTTTTTGTTCAAAAGCATTTAAAATGAATTCTTTTTGTTCTTGTAAAGCCATTTCTGTTGACCATTGTTTACGGAAGCAAAACTGTTACCTGGTTAGTATGTTGCGTTTATAGCAGAAGTTATTTATTTCGACGAGAATGACTTTTTCTAATCCCTTAGAGAAAACTGGAAGTATTGACACAGGTATATAATTACCAATGTCGTTCTTATCACCTTTTTTATACAACACTGTGACTTTCGCAAGATGTAATCGTTTCGGAAACTCTCCCTCTAATAAGCACAGGTTTAGTATGTAGGCCAAGCAAGGTGAAATAATTTCGATTACATGTTTCACAGTTTGAATTTTTGTGCCATCTGCATCGCTGCTTTTACTATTGTTTAGTCCTTGAAATACTGAAACAATTTCAGCCTCTATTGCAGGGCTCAAAAAAAGGGATTCCTGATGTGCTACTTTAATTTAACTGAGTGCACCATCAGTAGGACTGTCTGGATTAAGATTATCTATAATACCTATTGAACTCGTCCGCCAAACGTGCCCCCGAGATCTGTTCCTTGCTACGCTCGATCTTCGTAACAACGGTTAGATTCGTGCGGCGATAAAGGACTGCGTTTAGTTTGTTCCAAATGTCATCTGTGTTGCCTTCTGAGGTCTCAAAAAATTGCCAAGGTAATCATTTCTCGCACATCTAATCTCTTTTGTCAGCTTGTTGCGAATTATTTTAAAAGTTTTTAATACATCTGAATCACGAGTAGCTAGAAATTTAGCATATAGTTTATCCCTTGTTTTCTTCTTTCGCAGAAGTTCCCCTTGTCACCCACGGCTTCCGTATCTTCTCTGACTTCGAAAATATCTTAATAGGAAAACACTGATTGTTATATTTTTAAAAAAAGCAGCAAAAATATATTAAACACTTTCAGCGTCTGTCTCCTTAAGCACAACACACCAATCGACACACGAAATTTGCAGTTTAAACATGTTCATGGCTGTTTCTGAAAAGTCTTGAAAGTATTGCGGTGCAAGTTTCTTTTTGGGCACAGTAGACTTCTCTAAACACATATACATGCCAAAGTGATCACTTATATATGTGCCCATTGTTCCAGCTTATAATTATTTCCATGCAAGTTGGTTATAAATATGTCAATCAAAGTGGAAGATGTGGGAGTCACTCTTGTTTGTTCCCTAATAACATTATTACATCCGTAAACGTTTATTAATTGTTAAAGTTCTCGTTTTTTAGGCAAATCCCCAAGCATATTAATGTTGAAATCATCGCCAATGATTACACGTAGATTATTTTCATTTGAAAATATCAGCAAAGATTCTAGAAATACAAAAATGTTTTGCACATTCCCAGCTGGCGGACGATATATTACGCCTAATACGAATTTTTCAGTTACCAAAGAAAGAACTTCATAATCTTCATGCATGCAAGTAAAATTTGGCACTTGGTCACAAACAAGGTGTTTCTTCACCATCAAGGACACTCCTCCCTCACGAGAGGTGGTTCGGTTCAATAAATGAGTGTTGGAAGAAGGCAATTTCAGAGTATTGGCTTCATCATTATACCAGGTCTCCGCTAACATAACTGCATCAAAAGGAAAATCGAGCCTACTCAACAGTATTTCAAATTGTGCGGTTATTTTTTGCATAACGAAATTGTTGCATAACGAAACAAACCGCATGCTCGTCCACATTATATGAATACCCGCAGTCCAGAACAAACATGACATCGCCGTAATCACTCAATAAAGGCAACCTTTGCAAGAAATGGGCACAGACGCGTTCCGCGCTAAGCATTTCTGTCGAATGCGTTACCATCGAGCCCAATATTGCGCTTTGGAAGTATTATTTTACTATGAAAGATGCGAGACTGGAATTTCCTTCCATAAAGAGCAGTTGAATACTTCAACTCGAGCATGGCACAGTCAGAAGCAGCTGTGTGGTCGACAATGCTTAAACGATGCAGCAGTTTTATATTCGCATCGATTTATGTTCCCTTCGTGGCTTACTAAACCTGCGTGATATTTTTTCCTTCCTCATTTGCGGCTCTTCCTTTTCTGGTTTTGTCCGTACAGTTCAGAGCTGACAAGGGAAGGGAAATGAGGGTCTCGTTAGGACGCAGTAAATCAGCAGTCGCTGAGACCAAGGAGCCTACGGGATTGTTTCAGCCTTTTTTTTTTAATTTGTTGCCGAAACAGTCCCCTACGCTCCTTGGTTTCAACGACTGTTGGTTTCCTTCATGTGTACGTTATAACCAGCCCCTTATGTAACTTCCCTTGGCGTCAACGAGAGCCTCGGTTCTGGCAGTCCCAATGCTGTAAGTAGCATACAAGGGCTCTCCCACAGCTTCCGCTCTCCCCTTTCGATCCCGTTCTACGTGACGCCCGCGTTGATACCGGACGTCCGCCGCTAGGTACGGGGGTGGCGCTTGTGAACACTATCACGGTTATGTTACACGCAACATAAATTCCCCTGAAAATATGATTGAACAGCCGTCGTCGTTGCTCAGTTCAATAAAAAAGAGTCGCCGCAGCTCAATTGTTAGAGCATCGGACGCGAAATTCAGAGGTCATGGGCTCGGATCTCAACGGCGGCATGTGGTTGTCTTTTTTCCTATGCTTTCTAATCAGTCATAATTCAGCGACAAAATAATCTCGCTACTAATGTTCCATTGATCAACAGCACAGACAAAAAAAAACCTAAACATTCCCTTATGCCCCTTAGTTTCGGTGACGGTTGGCTTTCGTCACACTATAGGCAGCAAATCAAATGCGAACAGCGCAGCCAAGGTTCATTTTACGCCGCCGCCATCAGAGATAGGCGCTATCCGGTTTGCTGTAGTTTTGCTCCTGTTTACTTTGACGTCCGTTTTCTGGCTGTGCCACAGGAGCGCCACATTTGTAGTTTCCGCCGATCGCAACTTGTGCAGCGTGGTTCAGCTGGCGGCCGCGGCTGTAGCCCGCGTGGGTGAAGCGAGCGCTCATGGCCCCCTGGACTGTATCGCTTCGATTTTGCTTCAGTAATCGCCCGGTTATGAGCGTCTGGTTGCGACGCTAACAATGAAAATGATGGATCGGGTGATGTTCACTTTGGCCGTTGTTGAATCACTAGCTTCTGGCAATGAGCAAAACCTTATCGCCGTACTGCCACCAGAAATGTAGTGCTCTCAAGTGGCAAAGCGAGAAAACGAATTTGACAGAAAACAGAAGCAAAACTGTTGCGGAACGGAAGAGCGCTCTTATCTGTGAACACGACCGACAGATGGCGTAAAAGGGACCATGCGCTCCGCTGTTCGCATTATAGTTCAGTTGTTCATGTATGCCCTTGCTGTTATGAAACTCACCCCTTGTGACCACCATGGTGTGGTAGAGCACAGTGTCTGGCCTGTCCTTGTTGGTCGGACCCTGGGCGGCAACCACCGCCACTCGGCCCGTTGTGGCGATCGTCTTGTCGTTGCTGTCCGCTGCGCAAAAGCCGCAAACCACAACCGAGGGTTGCGACAAGTAGTGCAAACAGAAACCACTCACTGCGAGCGGCATTCTGTTTTTCTTTGCACGGGAGAGCCAAAGCTAACTTAGCGGCACGCTTGTTTCACGAAGCACAGATCGCAGACTGCGACCGGCGGCAAATGTTCACTCACTGCGGCCTTATAAAGCGCGCTGACATGCAATGTATACGGGCGTCTTATCTTTCCATCGAAAAGGGTGCGATCCCGCCTCCTTACTACTGCGGTTGTCCCGGAAACCGCAGAGAAAAGGGCCTTTTCCCTTTTGTTATTCAGTTTGATACAACTTTCTAAATGAGGCTTTTGACGTGCCTATGGCGGTTTAACCGTAGATCGAGTATCATAAACGAATTAAATTTGTACGTGATAAGATATATCCCTGCTGGTTTTGAAGCACCGTAGACAATAGTGCAGACGTTACGCGGGATCCTCGGTTCGAAGTAACGTACCGTATGTTTGTGTACAAACAATATCAGAATTCCCGCTCGTTACGTGGTGATTTAAAGTACTGTCAGTATGGCCCTCAGTATCCTGAGTGACATACTGACAGTAGGACTACCGACATGACGGTCGAATCTGTCCCGTGCAGCTGTCACTGAAAGTTACAACTCTTTGTTCCCCCAGCAAAAAGTACTTATCGACAGTCCTGCGTACAATACCTAGTACACACATATTAGTTATAATTTTCCTTTAACAATATCAAGTACCTCAACCAACTTGTGGTGGGACAAGGAAATGAAGCGAAAGCAGAAGTAAAAATTAAAAAAACCTAATTGAAGGAACAAGTTCTAGATCTTATAACCCAGAAGAGCCGACATTTGTCGGAGCAGTAGGAGTGTATAGCTCGACCTGGCAGCAGGTTAATTTGCCGGCGTCTTTGTTCGATGGAAACAAAGCGTACCGGTGGCGAGCTTGCGGGAGTAGACAACGTCGACGATGCCGTTGGCGTAGCTGGACGAGATCAGCTTCAGGTCCTCGGTGCCGCCAACTTTCGTGTCCGGACACACTCCACCGTTGCTTGAGCACTGCAACGCGCGAGTTTATTCGGCGATTTTGTGTTGTACCTTGCAGTCGACGCAGTACAGAGGCAAACAGGGCGCTACTTCGAGCTTCGGCACAACCTTACGGCATCGCATGTGCCAATGCCGCCGTTTCGTAACGGTTGTGTTACGGAAGGAAATCTTGCCCTCCTGGTCACGTCCGCGTCGACTCTTTCTCGAACAATCATTATGCGGTTCTATTTCACCGCGAATGTGATGGAGAACAATGCAGCTCAGCACCTTCCGGGACAGTGCACGGACAGACGGCAGTCACGGGAATTACGTTATGGCCTGCGTTCACGCTAGAAAGGAATTACATTTCAGAGACACCCTTCAATTTCCCGAGGGCGGTCCTTTCATCCATTACTTGTTCTCTGACTATAAACACTGCCTATGCGAAATTCTAGTCAAAAGCACTACTGCTATGCCAATGCGAATAATCTATAACGCCCATATGTAATGCAGGCTCATAATCAAAGAGGCCAAAATAGCTTATGTTTACAACAGTGCGGTAGCCTTGCATGAGACAATTATCGCAACCGGATACGCGGACTCATGCAGAAGCTAATATGCACAGCTTTCGAAGCCCTGCGCCTTCCGCCCGTGGTTTGTCACGCAGCAGGCTGTTCAATTACACTGGCTGACGGCCAGCGTCACCACCTTGAGAATGGGTCGAGCTCAAAGGGCTCATGGCGCAAGCTCACGGCAGCCAGCACCCACCTGCGCCTTGGACGAGAGGTAGTAGTCGATGACCGAGACTTGGTTGTTCGGTCCTCGGACGAAGATCACGGCCACGTCGGCCCCAACCATGACGCTCTTGTCCTTTTCGCCGCTGACGCCGAACGCCGTCCACATGCCCGGTCCTGCACGAGACTGTCCAGCTGCAGTCTACGGAAGACGGGCCTCACTCACGCACCACCAGCTGGCCGATATTCGCCGAGATTTTCCCATTTACTCACACTCAACGAGCCACTGATTTCACTAACCTACTCAGCACTGCGCTGACAGCACTTGAGCAAAAACAATGCAGTGAAGTAAAAGGCTAACCCGACCGGGGACGCTATCGCATGGGCGTCCACATCCAAAGGAGCGTCGACTCACTCGCTTGGGCTCGCACGTGGAAGGTGATGGTGTCGGTCTCCAGGTGCCAGCCCACTTGTATTCGGTTCGAGATGATGGTCTCGCAGTTGTCGAACTGCGGCGTGACAGATGGGCTCTGCTGCGCCTGCGGAAAGACAGACCCGGGCCGTGGCTCCTTGATTCGTTCCAAATGCGCTGCGCATCGCAGTTGGACAAAGCGCCCGCTGGTCCAAGAAAGCCACTTCGCTATTCAGCCTCCCTGCATTCCTCGAGGAAGCCTGTAATAACTACGCCGCACTGTGCCAACAATAGTTAAGGACAAATAGGAAAGGAGGAAATCGTATTTAAAGCCAACATTAAGCAATACCTAATGTAGGATTTTCGTCACTCTGAAACTTGAAGTTGTCTTCGGAATTTTTTTATTTCATGTGAACCTTAACTCGTCTGTTAAATTTGTTTGCTAGGGAAGGTTGGACAGCGATCGCCCCCTCTTGCAATTTATTATTGTTTGCGTGCCCATTGATGACGCTTGTATATAAAATTGTAATTATTTCGTTCCTGTGACTTTCGCTGTGTAGTGTGTGTGCCTGTATCTTTTGCGTGTGTAACAGTCAGTGTAACATAGCGAATAAACTCATGTAACAGCCCCAATTTTTTTTCTGAATTATGGTGTGAATTTTGAAGGTTAAGGCCATGCGCGAATTAAAAGAAAACGGATAACCGTATTTCTTCTCAATTATCTAGTCCAAAATAAGGGGTCCGAGAAATACACGGGTGCGGCCTATACACTAGATTATACGGTATGTATGTTTTAAACTGTTTGGAGATATATATGTTTTTTGCGTTATCATATCATTTAACTGCTCTGTAAAGTTGAGTTCGGATGTCAATGCCTCGTCAGGTTACCCAACCTTTAACCTCGGCTCCTTTTTTTTCTGAGGAAAGGAAATAATTATAAAGAAAAAAAAAGATGGGGGTGTACTTGAACTCGAGCGCTGATAGGAGACAGAAAGCCGCTGTTTCAGTGTTGTTTTCGCTACTGATTGCACTGTCGCGAGGCTATTTTCTCTTCCAATCGATAGAGACCCAACTTTCCCCGGTTAAGGCCCGTGAAAGACAGTTGCTGTCGGGAGTTGCTCCCGAGCTCAGCGACAACCCGGAAAAAACGAGAGCAGCACGCAACCTCTATCTACTTCGGGCTGCTGCGTTTACAAATGCCGGGTCTTTCACCTAAGAAGCATCATTAGCGGTGTAGCGCATCAGAATACAGAAGAGACGCGCTAACTAGCAGGCTGGTTAAGTGAAGCTAAATAGCTCATTTTTTAACTGTTCCTGTCTGGCTCTTTAATTACCAGCGGGCATGTAGCCCACCGCAAGTAATATCCACGTCAGTTTTTAGAATTCAGAAAAATCAGGTACCCTCAGCGCTGTGGCCCAACAAAGCTGACCTACATCGCGCCAAAATGCACGCGGTGTCGAAAAGCTTGCAAGCAAAAAACCTTCCAGTGGTCAAAATATCCAAAATGTGGTAAACAGCTCGCGTTTCTTGGAAATGCTTGCAATTACTCAGAACGACTGCGAGTCAAGAGGCCTTAGTTGTGAGTCAGCGCTCGCCCAGCATGCGGTGTTGTACACGCAGTTAAATCGGCAGAGCCATGGCTCACCTCCTTTTCCAGCAGCTCTAGGCTGGGAGGGACGTTGAGGTTTTTGGGAAACCTCGCCTGGATGAATGTCTCCGTGTAGGTGATGCAGTAGACCGCGAACCAGTCGATGTCGTCCACCGTAAGCTCCCCGGGCAGGGTGAGGCGCACGTCCGCGTTGACGTAGCCTCGCAGCTTCCGCGCTCTGGAAGGAACGAGTTGCCACCTCAGAGAGGCCTGCCCACTGCCATTTTTCAGCGCGCAATATTGGCTGAGGTGAATTCGAACGTGTATTCCCCTTTCATTTCTTGAAACAGCTGTGTGATCGAGGTGTGTTGGCTGGCCAAAACTTCTGCACGAAGAGAGCGCGTGAAGGAAGAGACCCACAAAGTAACCGCAGGGACATCCACACGTCGGAGCGGTTCCGAGTAGCGAAGAAAAAGTGAAGTGACGTCGTCGCCGTACAGATTCCATCCGGTGCCTTGCGTCCATTGGATAAGGCATCGTGATGCCACCGATTAAGCTGTGGCCTTTCACGGAACGTCTAAGCGCCAACACAGAAGAAGACACGAGTCAATTTCTTGTGTCCGTCTGTGTTGGCGCTTTGTCGTTCCGTA
The DNA here is from genome assembly GCF_052857255.1 of Amblyomma americanum. Classification (NCBI taxonomy): domain Eukaryota; kingdom Metazoa; phylum Arthropoda; class Arachnida; order Ixodida; family Ixodidae; genus Amblyomma; species Amblyomma americanum. Next base: position 30,244,978 of record NC_135497.1, on the reverse strand, counting down.
TCATGCACGCCCAGTAAAAAGTTCTGCCTGAGTGCATTTTTTTTTATTCACTCAGAAACACCAAACTCGCGGTAATAAAGTATGTGGTCTAGAGGTTGTCTTAAGTAAAATGTATCAAGACTGAAAACAACCCAAAGAATCCTTCTGAATTGAAATCAAGTTAATAATTAGTTGACATTAAGTAAATACTTTTTTAGACCCTCATATCTGAACAGGAAACTTTTCCGAGTCCCATGAAAATGGTCCGACCAAGGTGCTTTGGGCGAGGTGACCTCAGCGTAGCCATTTTTATTCGGCAAAAATGAAAGCTTAGAAATTAAAAAAAAAAAACACGCGACAGCGCGCTCCGATCGCCCGAATGCGCCGCGATTACGGCGCTCTCACCAACGACTTGGTAAAACGCATTCGCGCCGTCCGAAACCTTCTGCGCAGTAGTAGTAGTAGAAGTGGTTTTATTAAGATAATAGTAAAAAGGAAGGCAAACATTTCTCCTAGTCCCGGCATCTGCCATCGGTACTGAAGCGCCTGAGCTGGGGCATCAGAAGTAAAGGATAGCAGCCCGAATGGAGAAATGAAATGAAAGAGGTGAGGGGACAGGAAGAGAGGGTAGCGGGATCTGCCCACGACTTCGCTTTACTGCTGGATGCGAGATAAGCGCCAGCGGCTGCTGACGGCGCGCCAGGAAAGAGCGCCCTTTTTAAATTTGCCGGCTTTCATTTTTGCCGAATAATAAGGGCAGCTCTGAGGCTATACCTCGTCGGAAGCACCTCGGTCGGACCATTTGCATGGCGCTCGACAATTTCACATCTCAGCCGTAAATCCGCTTGAAAAAGTTTTTTAAATAATGTCGACTAATCACTTAAGTAGGCGGAGGGAAAAAAATTACAACAGGCACTTGACTTAAAAATATCTCTTAAAAACATTCACTCTATTTAAGTTCAGAAGAGCGCTTTGATTTATAAAACAAAATCTGGATCCATTTTAACAGAGACCACCTGTATAAAGCACATTAAGTTCATATTTAAAAAAAAACACAGAGCGGTGCTTTTAGCGCGAGGCAAAACGCGCTTACTCTCAGTGTCGGTACTCGAAGGCATTGCAGTCGGGTACAGCATGCAAGTCAATCTCCAGCACGTCTGCACGCAACTGCGGTATACCGAGGCCGAATTCCAGCGCCCGCCTTCGAATAAGCCAGAGCGGTGAACACACGCTGTGCATGCATGTTCAGCTGGCCGCCAGGGGTCTTTGGTTTTGCTCGCTTTCCACGCGCGCTGCCGGGTCGTCTACAACACGCCTCTGTGTGAAATCGTGTTGTGGGCAGGCCAGCGAAGAAAACACTCACCTTCCACTCTCGTCTGGAATCTTGGTGCCATCAGGTCTCGGCCTGTCCCCCTTTCCAGCAAGGAAGAACGCATCTGGACAGAGGACAGTGCAGTCGCCCGCGAATGCACATTCGTTGAAGCTGCATCTCTTCATACGCGCAAGGTGGTGCATCGCCATCATTACCACCACATCAGCCAGCGAGATAAGTCTGCTGCAAGAGATGGGGCTCTGCCGTAGATCTTAGATATATGCTTGCATTCTCTTCATACCCGCTGGTTCTTGGTTTACATGCATGGTCAACCAAGCTTTATCTATCCTCCTTAACTTGGGCTAGACTGTCACTGCGACAGCTTTCACGCTTTCTCAAATAAATTTCAGACTAGCAAGGCGTACAGGTGATCGCAAATGCGACCTCCTATTTGCGGGTGGCATTATGCCAACAGAAAAAGCCCTTATTTTGGAATGCATCTCTTTACTGTGGGGGAGGCCTTGTTGGTTCCGATGAAGGATTACATTGGCCACCTCGTCTAGCTCTCAGCAAATTTCCCTGCGGGTGCACACGTGGCATGGAGGGCCTAGCTGCGGAGCGTTTAAAAAGCATCGGGACTCGCACAGCAAGGTGCCATTTGAGTGTGTACGCAAGCACATTGACCAACCTGGCGCCGAGCCGTCGTAGTAGAAGTTCTTGAGCAGCAGAGTTTTCTTATCCTCCACAATGACGGCCTGCGCCCGCGTGTTGTGCGCGCCGCTGATGTTGCTGGCCACGGTCGCTGGTTTGGGGTAGTCCAGGCCCTCGGCAGGAATGTCCACGTGCGCAAAGCTCGTCTACGAACACCACAGAAACAGCCACGCTACAGTTCTGCCTTTAAAATGCACGCAGCGCCAGGTGCTAAGCGTCGTATACGTGACAGCCTTTGGCCGGAAGCTTCCTTTGATAATATTGCTGACCGCCAATTTCTAGCGGGCTACCTCGGCGCACAGGCCCTCGTCTTTTGCTCCATGACCCTACGAAGACACTGCGGCGACTGTATGAACTGTACCCACGTACATCATTCATCTTTCTTCTGAACAGCACTGCTACGTCTCTCCAAAGCTTTCGCCTCTCCGTTGCTCAAAGGCTGCAAGACTCAGGGGCGTGGTCTTATACGCGTGTATTAGCCGTCGGCTAAGCATAGAGGAACGCGTTCGCCTTCCAACTAGTTGCCATCACGTAAAATGCACGCGTTGGTTTGTCTGTTCACAGTGCCTCTCAGGACCTTCTTGAGGGCACGCACAGGTGGTGTTAATGTGTTTATATATAGAACAAGAATCCAATGGAAGTCTTGGAATGAACCGGCCCTGTTTGAAGCGCGACGCTTGCAGACAAAAAAAGAAGGCTGCCTTTCTCCTATTCGAGCGCATGGAATGCACTGCAGGAGATCGTGGAAGCTGGAGGAGCCTTCCTCATCACTTTGCTTATCGAGCGACCTTCCCCGCATTGACGTGCGACTCGCCACGTGCACAAGCTTGTGCTAAGCTGCGGTGTCGTCCACTCCGTAGACTTAACTGCGGTCGCTGTAGTGGTCCGAATTTCCTCCGCCATTTAATTCTTTTTTTTTTCACTCCTTTCTCCATCCCTCACGGCAGCGTTGGCGAGAAGCAAGACAGTTACTCAGCCTCTTCTCAAACCCCATTTGTTCTCTTAGCAATCTTCGCAAACATATGCGGCGCAGGACGGAAGGGCGAAAGACGACGATTTCCAGTGCACAGGCAGCTGTGAAGGCCAAGTGGCCAGCGGGGAGCGGAACTGACCTTTTTGCGTCGCCGGACGTTCGAATCCTACACCAGGCTGTAAGCGAGCAAGTCTTTCACTGCTTCTTTCCACTCGGGTGCAAAAATTCGGAAAGTTTCATACAAGTTCGGTTGCATGTTCTGCAATAGGTTGATCATGTTCTCCTTCAGCTCCGGACGATGTCCGCCCCGATTCGCCGAGAATGGGAGCTAGTTTGTGGTTGGTCGCGGACCACGGTGTGACCTTGAGCAGGATAGACGGCTGTGTGGTATCTTTTGTGTACGCTCTGCGAAACTACGAGGAAAATGAACGGAGGAGATATGGAAATAACGGCACTTTTTTTCTGAACGTTAGGCAGGCCTGCTTTTGTACTGCGGTAAGTTACACAGGTAGAGTGCGGGTTTAGATAAGTTCTGCTGTATCAGATGAGCTGAGAATATCGCTCATCCGTTCCTTCTTCCCTCCTACTGCCTACCGGTGGTCTTGAAGCCATTCGTGGCCACAAACTAACGACCGGTTCATGGCAGAGCACTCTCTACCCTACAATAGATTGGATCACGGTCTTTTGGCACCGGAAAAGCAATACTTCAGCACACTTGGAATTTGCATTGTCCTGTCTTGGTGCGTCACTTTCTCTGCTTACAGCCATCATGTTTACGCGATAGCCGCTTTCAGCATCGATATAAAAACTGTGTCAGTACGCAAAAACGGCGTTACTGTTCTTTGAGCGCTGAATTCCCCAACTTTAATACAACCACCAGCTACTATTACGGAGACGTTCGAATACACCAGCCTTCAAACTGTGCGGATGTATAATGGCCGGAAAACATTTGCCGTACACGTAGAAAGAAGTTCCTGCCGCTACAGTGGCTCAGTCGTTATGCTGCTCGGCTGGTGAACCGAAAGACCACGGCGGTCGCATTTGAATAGAGACAAAACGCAGAAGGCGCCCGTATGCTGTGCGACATGTCAGTGCACGTTAAAGAACCCCAGGTGGTCGAAGTCATCCGAAGCCCTCGACTACGACGTCCCTCATAGCCTGAGACTTTAAACCCCGTAAAACAAAACTGTAAAACCAAAGACGTGCAAAGTCTACGCCTCGTGTCGCAAAATAAAATTGCGCAAAGAAAGCCAGATGAGCATAAAGCGCTGGGACGACTGTGGGAGCACACAGGTGTCGTGGTGGGTAGAACGGTGAAGCACGTACTTCAAACAACCTCTGAGGTTCTTTGGGAGTGTTTCTCATGAATGAATTGCATGCACTTGCGTTAACTTCCTGTTCAGCCAAGTCTACGTCATTGGCCGTGTGCCGAGACCTCTCCATAACTTTGCGGCTGCTTAAGATTATTTTGTTCGGATAGCCGACGCTGTCTTTCTCGTCTTATATCTCCTGAGCAGGCCTGCTGTCAGTCAACAAGTCCAACGTTATAGCGTTTTGACCAGTCATATAGAATTCAGTGCTACATCAAAAACTTGTTGAAAGCATAACTGCATGCTCCTAGTTCATTTGTTGCATTTAAGTGAGCGGAAGCGGTTGTGAGGAGAGCCCACAGAATTTAATGCCTCTCGAAGCAGACAGCTGCCGCTAAAGCAGCGATACTTCTATTGGAACGCCTCTAATGCGCTCACTTTGTAAACCTGTTTTCAAAGAACTTACAGCCTTTTTTTTTTGCTCTCAGCCCCCCAGCGCAGTGTGTTATAGTTTGCTGCGCGACATGGACATTGTATTCTTGCATAACTTTTTTGTTTTATTTTAAGGTTTTTTATAATGTGGGCAACTTCAGCAAACAGCAGTAATAATAGTAGTAGTAATAGCTTGCATTACTGTCATGTTGTATGACGGCAGACCAGCAGTCAGAAAGACAAGCAAGAAACGGTTTATTTTGCTGACCTGCGCCTACAAACAACTTACTGACTCAGGGACAGCGATAGCATCAATCTCGAAGAACGTGGACCGTGGCGATTGCTCAGCTCTATGCCGCGATTCTGAGGGCTAACGCCACGTGAGGAGGGAGCCACAGAAAAGATGCCTTCTATGGCGAGCTTTGATTAGCCGCAGGTGAAATCGTTACAATATCAATTGAATTATGTTTTCAAAGTAACATCAGGTTTTGTAACTCCTTAGTTTATAAACAGTACAAATTGTCTCCTTGGCGCTGACTCCATCACAGATTGACTACATAATTTATGATCGTGCTTAACAGTGCTGAATATCGATTCAGCACGGGCACCTGAAGCACTCTTTAAATGCCTTCGAGGGACTAGCCTAGATAAGTCATCGAGAGAACATCATCTTTACCTAACTTAACGTAAACATCCATAGCACCAGCAATCATCCAGAAATTTTACGCCAAACCCTTGACTATGTTCACTTCTACTGTAGTCAAAAAAATTATACCTCTCTTGAGGCCACGAAAAAACTAGAAAAAGCGGCGCGTGTGGTTGCGATCATTCATGACGAAACTGGTCGCATCCCGCATCTCAAAAAAGGGATGAAGCCCTGTGCCGGCTGCTTTCAGCGCGCAGAAACAAAAGTACAAAGCTTTGCGGCATTATTGTGCCTGCCTAACTAGTTTGCTAATCGGCACTGCGGAATAGAACGAGTGAAACCAAGTGTCGCTCAGTACAAAATGCCTGCCTGTAAATGATCGCTTTTATTAGTCGCATTGCTCCAACTACACACTCCGCCTTTGCACCGGCGGCGAAATGCTTCGTCGCCCAGTGATCTTTCAGACAGCTTCTTGGCGGCTGCCGCCTTGCAGCGCTGAAGCCGCTTCTACGAGCCCAAACGGGACCACTTAATCTCGTCGCTAAAATCATGTCAGATTTTCGGACCTGTCGCGCTGCGCAAGAAGTGACGTCACGCTCTCGCGAAAACATCCGCCTTCGCTACACTGGGCGCCGTTTCCCGGACGCTTGGGCAGGGAACGGAACCTTTCACCGGGGCCGCACAGGCGCTTCGGCTGCAGCGCAGTCTCTTAAGGCGATCGCGTTGACTTCCTGCGCTCGCGCTGCTGGGCGAAAGGGGAGCGCACAGAAAAGCGACGTTCGCATTCGCCGCTTCATTTCCTCAGGAACAAGCTCTCGCTATATGTCTTTCCACGAAGCTTCCGTCTTAGTAGATCAATGGCGCATACATTCTCGGTGCCAGCCTCTACACTTTTATGGATTCCTTTCCATCCGAATGCGTCCGGGCCATCAACCGGCCCTTGCGACGCTTTCATTTATTGTCCCACGATGTTTTTCAATTGCCTGGGTTCACAGGAAGAAGGGAAGCCTAGCAAGTACGCACCCCACCTGGGACGCAACAACAGACTATTGCCCTCACCGCACAAAGAAAGCGCCATCAGTAAAAAAACACCTTTAAGCGCTCCATGTAGCGGCCAGGTACACAAATGTGAAAACAGACATAGCCTGTGAGAGGCTGCTGTTCGTGACAAGGCAGGTATAGGTACCAAAGGCGCACCTTTTATATCCACATAAGGAAATTAACCGACTCGACACCTTGGACAAGGAAAACATGTAAACACTTTCGCAGCAGCTCATGGGAGCTGGATCAGAAGTGATGAGCTGTGCGTTAGTGCGTATTGGAGGGCCTTTCAAGACAGACAACTGGTGAAGACCATTGGCTGTCGAGATTGCAAGCTGTAGTAAATACGACAGCACTTCCAAGAACATCTTTCATGCAACCTTAGGTCAAGTGATTTGCCTGCAGCTATCTTCGAAAGTGGGCTTTCCTTTATCGTAGTTTTCTCCTGGTGTTAAAACGGGTATTTGAATGAACCTGGACGCCTGATGAAATACGCCTGAAAGGCTTTAAAGCCGGGCGCATTCCAGAGCGACAAATGAACACTAGAAATGTCTGCTGCCTTGTTGGTTAGCGGAACACCGATCGTTAAACTCTTCTCTTTTGACAGTGGTTTTATCAAGGGACACGAAAGGCGCCACTTTTCAGCCCTATACGTGATGGGAGCCACCTCTGAACAAAACTGCATGGCGTTCGTTCCTCTAATTATCGTACAATTCCATACTGGCAGGCTCCATGTAGGTCCTCGCTTCGCATGGGGAATCGGCTTCTCGGAGCGCAGCGCGTTCCCAGTCGGCACGAGACCGGACATCGAGCTCCGCAGCAGCACTTTTCTCCGGTGACTCGCGAGGCACTCCACACTCGTGGGTGTGTGAAAAAGTCGACATCTAGTTGGGTTTTCTTTTATAGCAACCCTTCAAGAATGAATTTTAATAGTTGTGTCATGAACTTCGTAAAACAAGTGGCAAACTAAATGCTCGTAGATTCAACTAAAAAAAATGTGGCAGGATGGTTACCACTGTGTAACACGATATTCAGCGACAGCTGTTACGCTATTAATATCTCCCGATACGCTGAAGTAGCGAATGTGAAAGCGACCTCATATATGTAGAGCGCTCCGTTTAGTTTTACTCCCTCTCCTCTCCGGCCCTCTCTTCGAGCGGTGCGTTTCGTGGCAGCTGCCGCAGAGGGACATTCCTTCGCCCTCGCCATGCCCTCCGCCTTCCACGACCGTAACCACCCACCGTCCTCCACTTTCGTCATACCTTCCTTCTTCCACGGTAACCACCCTCCGAGGGCTTCCCATGGCAACGCATCCATCGGTTACGCAGACTACTATCACTACTACTACTACGAGAAACGGGCGCTGCTGTAACAAAATATCCGAGCGTTGAACTAGATCTACAGTGAAGGGCTGCACAGCGTGAGTAGACGTCGCGCGTCCTGTCCGTTCCTTTCCTTCGCGCTGTGTCCGTCGCCCAAACCAGCCGCGCAATCCCATAGTCCGTGTGAGTTGCATGGTGCCACTCGAAGCACTCCGAGTAAGCGAGACAAATTAGCTGTGCACAATTAAACAACTCTTCCGTCAGAGCATTCGCAACGTCTGTCTGACGCCAGCCACCATTCATCACGCTGCCAGAACACTAGACAAAGTTAAAACTAGGAATGCATTCAATGACAGGTGGAATCCTGCCGAAATGTCTGGAGGGCGCAACGCCCCACGTTAGCGTGGCAATCAATTCACAAGAAAAGCGCATGTCCCTCATAGTAGATTGTCATAATTAAGTGGTGAGTTGCATCTTCAGACTTTTCGGCAGGATGCTATGTCTCCTGGGCGACGGCAATGTTAAGCGGCCTCAGTCAAAACAGCCGGCACTAAAGTGTTCAGGCGCTGGCACATTCCAAGATGGCCCTCCTATCTTGCCAAAGCGGGCGCGAGACATCGCAGTCTACCCTCAACAACGCCCGCGCACACATCGGCGCAGGCTGAAGTAAATGCTCATCCCAGCAGGCGTTGCGGCGTGCATACCGAGTGCCCGCTGCTGGTATGTATAGCTGGAGCCGTAATTTATAAGCATCCATTATCCATTTAATTTGACATGACGTCAGCGTGACGACAGCGTCTGGCGAAAGCAGCAAGCAGCCAATCAAAGGAATCGCAAGGCAGCGGGTCTCCACGTCGATGATAGCCTTCGCCACTTGTCGGACGCACCATTGACTGCGATATGTAGCCAATGGTGATGTGCGGTCGCCAATAAGCCAATTAAATGGTCTGGTCGCTTCCCACGGACGCTTGAAAGCCATGGCTACGTCAACCAACAGCAATGACCAATGCCAGAGGACTGAATGGATCCGATATTAAAAATACGTAATGGATCCTTGAAAAATACGGCCCCTGGTGAAGTAAGGTTACATGATCTTCCTTCACGAGTCTTATGATTCATCATCATCATCAGCCTGACTACGCCCACTGCAGGACAAAAGCCTCCCCAATGTCTCTCCAATTTACCCTGTCCTTTGCCAGCGGCACCCACCATATGCCTGCAAACCTCCTAATCTCATCCGCCCACCTAACCTTCTGCAGACCCTGCTACGCTTGCCATCTCTTGGAATCCACTCCGTTACCCTTAAGGACCAGCGGTTTTCTAGCCTTCGCAGTACATGCCCTGCCCAAGCCCACTTCTTCCTCTTGATTTCGACTAGGATGTCATTAACACGCGTTTGTTCCCTCACCCACTCTGCCCGCTTCCGGTCTCTTGTGGATGGTACCCAGCTGCTCGCGACCGCTGGAAAATTTCCAGCATCATCTTCAGCGGTGGCGAGCAGCTGGGTATCATGCGCGTCATTTCGAGTGCGTGCGAAAACTTGCTGCAAAAAAATGAAAACTGGCAGCAAAGTTACAGAAGATGCCGAGCCTAAGAAGGCCCATTGGGATTCCTTACATTCACAAGCTGCCGCGCAACGTCAAGAGAATCACCAAGAAGTGCGGCGTCAAAGTGGTTTTCTCCGCTCCTTGCAAACTTCCTAAGGTATGAGTGATGATGAAGGATGCTAAGAAGGTCCCATGCGCAGTTAGTCATGAAAGTTCACGGACTGCGTACCTGGCGTGGTGTACCTGATACCTCTTAGTTGCGGCAGAGTTTACATAGGCCAAACGGCAGACGCTTTAATGAAAGAGCAAGAGGGCACAGGTTGAAAGTAGCTAACAACGCAGTGGGGTTCTTGGCTGAGTATTGCGCGGACTGCAAAATCATAAAAAAGCGGTACTGCGTACCATGCTTCGAGAAGAGGCAGTTTTTGGCAAGGAGTGAAGACAAATGAAAAAGCCTCGTCATTGAAACTTTCCACATCGTCACTATGAACAACTGCGTTAGCAAGCCATCCATTTCCTAGTGGGCCAAATAATTTTCGTTCTTAGAAGGTCACGTGTAGGTTGTATAGTTTCGGTGGTCTCCTTTAGAGGCGTTCTTCCGTTCGTTTTGGTTTGGCAAGCGTTGTCTATGTTCTGGGAAAGGGTCGTCAGGCAATGATTGCTTGTGCGAAAGTTCCGGTTTTTATTGTATTTAGGTTTTCGAATATCACAACCTTTGTTTGGTTTCTGTTTGATTTTATTTGACTTGGTGCCTATTTTCACTGCTTTTGTAGTTTCACGAAGTAGCTTTTCTGAAATTATAGTGTTATGAGTGTATGTGACCTGGTGCCTTTTTTCGCTGTTTGATTGTTTATAGACGTAGAATGGAGCCGATAGTTTTGTTTTGATTTGTTTTTTTTCGGAGGGGCTTGCCTATCTTTTATGTGTATTCGCACTTGTGCTCGGAATCTGACTAGGCCATTGTTCATGTCAGTTGGTTGCACTTTCCACCATCTAGTTCGCGTGGCACTCGACCATGCACTTTCGCTGTGCGACGTCTATGGCTTCTGTGCTTTCTTAGAGTGGGCAGACCCAGTTTAGAACTATGGTTTACAACGCAGTGGTTTTTTAGTTGTTTTTTTTTACTTTCCTGGGCACGTGTTTACGTGCTTGCGTTTTTGATAAGGTGCTGAGATCTCTTAATGTATGCCTTGTGTTCCTTCGTGCAAAAAAGTTGTTAGTCTGTGTATGAGCGCGTCTTTGCCTCTTCGCAGTCCGTGTCTCATTTGCACAGTTCCTTCTTTGCATCTATATAAGCTATCAGGCCACGCAGAAATATGTCACAAACTCTGTCTAATTGAATAATTAATAAATTCCTAAAAGTAAAATAGGCTGAATTTACCGCGTACCTGCCTTAATTAATCATAGGTTCAAAGTTGAACGCAACCGGCTGCACAAAAGGCAATCTGGCGTGAAACCTTAGGTCTTTGAGACAACTGCGCGATATGCGCTCTCTCATTTTGCCTTGCAAGTGTCAGACCTCAAGGAATTAACGAGAATAATGGCAGTTAACTTCATAATTTTGCACGCAGTGTTTATTTAGAACAATAGCCGATTGACTAGTTAAGCGAGTTGTAAAGACTGGGCCTCGCTGGGTCCTTTTAATATATTTTTAGTTGTGCAAACGTGCCCTTGGCCATAACAGTCATAAGTACACTGCTGGCCTGTGTCGGCTATAAATGCCAAAAATAAATAATGTAATATAATATTAAAAGAAGACAACTGAACTATTTAGCATTTCGTGAAACTATTTAATGTATGTTCAGTATGCACCGACACCGCAACAGGCATATAAAGGAAGAAGAAATATTACAAGCTTGCAACCAAAATTCGTGAGGCGCAGTTTAAAGGTACTGACCACTAACAAGATCATGCCTCATATTGTGAGAAAAGAGCACCGCAATGTCGAAAAAACAGGGATTTATAATTTTAATTTGGCATTTAAGTGATTGATGGATGGGTGGATTGCCACCATGATCGGCTTTTATAAAATATTTTAGACGGTGTTGTCGGTGCAATAAATCGGTTTATAAATGTGCCACTTTTAAATACAGTTTTTAATCTTGCACTTTTAACATTAAGCTGTCTTTCTGCTTTTGAGCCACCAATCTTCCAATAGCTTTTTGCTAACTTCTACCGCAGATTCATTCACATAACCACTCACATGACCGCTCATGTCCAGTTTTCTCAGGCAAAAATTTCGAAAATTAGAAAATTGTGGCGTTGAAGGTTCTGGTGTGTAGAAAAATCTTTCTTTAAAATTGTTTCCAGGGATCGCATCGAGCAGTTAAGACTGCTATACAAAACCAATGGGCAACCAATGGGGGACGCTTTTGACGATAGCAAAAATAAGGGGATTCAAACGAAGTGGTAATCAGGGGCTCATGTAGTGAGGTTTCTTTGTGAATCAGCCGCTTTTCATGTTTTTTTTCCGACGCGAAATTCGAAGGTAGTGAGTTCGGATCCCACGGCGGCGTGTGGATGTATTTTCTTCTGCTTTCATTAATCTCCCGCTGATGAAACACTAAAATTAAAAAAGTCATACCCTATGCTTTTTGGTTTCGGGGGCTGTTGGCTTCTGTTACTTATGCTATAACTAGCACCTCTTTCCCCTTCACTTGTATGCTTGGTTAGCCTCCTAGTTCTTTTCCGCCTTTGTGAGTCAACGCTTTTTCTGTATAAGCATTTAAATACCTTTGCTGCCCACCTGTTATCGTCCAATTTCCTCAGGCGTTTTTCGTATAGTATTTTACTCTGAGCTTCCCGTGCTTCGAACGATGCCCAGCGCATAGCCACCTGTACTGCTTCATTTCTGGTTTTCCCGTGGGCACCTAATGCTAATCTTCCAACAGCTCTCTCATTTACTTCTAATCTCGACTGAACTTCTGCCCTTATAAGCACAGAACCGCATTTTTAAATGTAAGCCCCGGCACCATTACACCTTGCCAAATACCTCTCAGTACTTCATATCTGTTGTACCCCCACAATGCCCTATGTTTCATTATCCCGTCATCTCTTCGCCCTTTTGCTATGAGAGACTGTTCGTGTTTCCGTGTACATGTGCCCTTCGTTTACCCATACCCCGAGATATTTGTATTCGGCCACTCGGGCTGTTTCACGGCCTTGTATTGTAAGCACCTGGCCAGTTGCATCGTTGAAAATCATCACACCTGACTTAATTTCTCCAAAACTGGAACCTAGAGCCTCGCCTTCGTCTCCACAGCAATTACCCAGAGTATGCAAACATTCCTGGCTATCTGCTAACAGTACAATATCGTCCGCATACATTAAACCTGGTAGCCATTGCTCAAAGACCTTTCCGCCTAATCTGTACGACAGATTATAACCTAGGTTGCTTCATTGTAGCCTTCTTTCCATACTTATCATATAAAGCATGAACAGCAGCGGTGATAGAGGACAACCTTGCCTTAATCCTTTGCGTGTCTCGACAGTTGTACTTTTTATCTCTTCCTATGTAATTTCAACTTTGTTATCTCGGAAAATTTTCTGCAGAAAATGAATTACCTCATGACCGATGCCTTCATCTTTCGATATGTTCCACAGAAGTTGCCTGTTCACGTTGTCGTATGGACCGCTTATGTCCAGGAAGGCTAAATACAGAGATCTGTTTTCAGTCTCAGCTAATTCTATACATTGGGTAAGCCAGAACAGACTACCATCTGGGCGCCTGCCCCTTCTGAACCCGTTCTGAAATCTTAGAGTATCATTACTTTCTACCAATGACCGCATTTTTAATTTCACCTCCTGCATTGTCAGTCTGTATATAACAGATGTTATCGTAATCGGTCGGAAGGATTTTATGTGCATTCTATCTACTTTCACTTTATAAATAAAATTCAGTTTACTCTGACGCCAGCTGCACGGAATTTTCTTATTAGTTTTGACTGCCTCCATTGCATTTACAACGTTGGACGTTGGACGTTTAATCCGTGGACCGCATAAAGTGCCATCTTGCGATGAAACTCTCCCGTTAATTATTAATGGGAAAGCAATACTAGTCCCATTATCAAAAAATCCGGTGGCATGTGTTAGGTGTGCACTTGCAGATGGTACAGAAAATACCAGCGATGGCAAGAAAAATAGGGTGACGTCACCTGGCGGCCGCGCACAGCAAGCCAATTGAACAGCGCGATTTCAGACAATCACATAAATTCGTTCGTCTTTACATACTCCCCACACTGGCCGATCTCAATGGGGCGCCATTTTTTCCGACAGCATTCGTACAAATTTGTGACGCAACCGCTTGTTGTACAGCGTTCCAGGTGGTGTCACACGATTTCCCAACCAAATATTGCTTACATGCGCTAGTCAAGTTCGAGGTTAGCTTGCGACAGGGACTCGGGACGACGACTTATGCGCCTGCAATTGTATGCCTTCCAAGGCTCTTTACCTCTACTCTTAATTCGCCGCTTAGGAGTCCACCAAGATGTGAGACAGTGATTTCTCGTTGCATACAGCATACGTACGTAGTCATGAATTAGGCTAGCACGCAACAGGTATTCGAACCGAGTGTGCGAGTGTTTCTATCCGGACCTTTGTGGATACACCGTCAGTGGAACCAGCGCTCGGAGGTGCGTATTCGTTTAATTTCTCAGTGCGAAAGCTCACAATGACACACTAATGCTTCCGCCTTCACAGCACGTAGGCAGTCTTAACCGCCCTCTGAGTTTTTTTTTTAGTGTAGTACACCACGTGACCACGTCTCGGTAAAATATCGCTGATTTCTTTTAAATTAATGGTACTTCTGAGTATTCCCCAGGTGTTATTAAAATTTGCGTTCCCTCCAGAGCGCCCTTCGATGAAAAGCAACCCACCTTTCGCACCGCCATGGATGTACTTTCAGTTTGTGTAACTAGATGGCGCCACTGTGTTTTTCATTTCTTGGATGATGTGGCAACCATGGTCCAATAAAACTTTGGTTTGGTTTATAGGGGTTTAACGTCCCAAAGCAACTCAGGCTATGAGAGACGCCGTAGTGAAGGTCTCCGGAAATTTCGACCACCTGGGTTTCTTTAACGTGCACTGACATCGCACGGCACACAGGCCTCTAGTACTTTCGTCGACACCGTGTAGGCCATTGTACCATAATAGCTTTGATTGTGCAAACTGAAATAAATAGTGTTCTATACACAAAAAAAATGTTTAATTACTGTCTGGAGGGGGTGAGATTCATATTATTCTTTAGTACATCACTTCTGCCAACGTTCAATTGCCATCGCTTCCGCGCTGATCATGATTTCTAGCATCTGTCTACATAAAAAAAGGCGCACGCACTGGTGTAAAAAAAGGCAGTGGCTTAGCTCGGCTATGCCGGATATATGCAGCGAAAGCAAATGTGAAACTCCCCGGTTGGCCTTGTTCACATATTCCACAACGTATGAAGCACAGGCATAAACGTCCAGTATGACCTGTAGGATTCATATTTGAACAGCGCAATAAAACAACGGGACACAAATATGAATCAATACCAACTCGCCCAGTTCGCAGCTTTAATGACCTGTAGGACCATGTTTGATTTTAGCACTGAGGCGATCCAAGGATTGAAGGGGTCGCGTCACTCTTACGCCTATTCTCTAGGCTAACGGCACGTTGTTTCTTGAGCCCTCCGCTGAAGTCTCTTGGTCGCATTACATCGTTCATCACGGACCGTCTTCAGTGAAGCAGTACTCAGGTCTCTCCTCCGGCTGCTGTCACTGCTGCTAGTGGTCGAGACACCGGACGTTAAACGTGCCTGTCTCACGGCGGCATATCACGACGGCGTTTAGCCAGTCATTCGGCCCGCTGTTCGTCTGTTTCCTGGGCGATTCGTTTCCTCTTCATCTTGTTCCGCTGTCGATTCCAGGCCTCCTCCAGCTTATCAGAATTGTCGCCGTCCATACTGTCGCCTCAACTGTGGTTGCGGCGCACGCCAGCTCTCCTTTTCAATCCTGTAGCATCTTATCACGCATGCGGCGCAGCTGTCGAAGCGAGCGGAGGCGAGCGCAACGATGAGGAATGCGGTGTCACGTCCTACCAAACGGCGGCGGCGGCGAGCGGCGCGGTGTGACGTCATGCCAGATGGCGCGGCGAGCGCGCGAAGCACAGTAACTTTCCGCGGCGAGGCGCGCGTTGTGACGTCATGTGCCTCGATGGAGTACCGCTACAGCGAAATCACGAGTTTGCGGCCAATACAGCTTTCGCTTTATAATTTTCGGTAAAAATCGCACAGAGAGAGAGAGAGAGAGAGAGATAAAGAGGATGAAGAAAGGCGGGGATGTTCACGAAGGCAACAACAACCAGAAAGGGGTTCTGGTTGGCTACCCTACACTGGCTACCCTGGTTGCCAAAGCTGCACTGCAGCATTTCCAACAAACCCGTTACGGAATCGAGCATCTCACGCTGCGAGCTTTCCGTTGCGTCAAAAAAAAATATGGGAGCTTAAAATTCAGTGTTCTGCCCCTTTAAAAGCGAGCGCTCACCTTGGCTTTCCTGCAGTACACGCTGAACCACTTGAAGTCTGTGATTTTGGTGCCAGCAGGCAATTTGAGCACGATAGTTTTCTTGCTATATGCCGGCAATGGTTTATCGCTGAAAAAAAAAGAGCTCAATTTTGGCGATGGAAGGCATTTTAATGCGACGACATAAGACCAGTCGTCACACCAAAGACCCTCCGCCAGGTGACAAGAAAATTTCCTGGTTCCGAAATGAAACTCAAGTTGGCCCACCCCCAAAATTTAAGACAGCGGGAAAATTCGGACTACACCCAATTTTTACGAGAAAATTTGTATATAACGGCTGCGCGGTGGCGCGAACAGTAGTCGCAAGCTGCTCTCGGTTGGAAGAAATCCTGTCACAGCGTCGAGGACAACGCCCCACAGTTTTTCTTGAAGGTTCTGTGACAAGCATAGAAGTTAAGAACGTATAGCGATGAAGCCTTGCGAATCTTCCAGATAGGACGCACTTCTTTCAGGCATGCAGTCAGTGATAGCTGGTCCGTTAACCTTGCCTAACGTTTCATACTAGGAATCTCATAGGAACATCTGTGGTCTCGCATGAACAGTAAGCCAGTGCTCACCTGCCGACTTCATTTTTCAGCATTGTGCCCGACCCGTCTGGCCGGTCTGTGGTGCCGACGAGGAAGTAGGCATCTGGCGGGAAAAAGAATTGTTACTGCAAAGTTTCTTTTTCTACTTACGTGTCCAGATCAGGAAAGCGCCGCTGCCCATGGACACACCTTCGCTTGCACAAACCCGACGTCATGTTCCAAGTCGGGCCGGAACCTGACTGCGTTTACGCGAAATATCGCAGAGGCCCCCGACCTCGGGAAGTAGAGTGGGTGAACGTCGGTTCCGTTTTATTTCTACAGCGCTGGTTGTGTCCCTGTTTCGCGTTGACGTTGATGTCGTCGTCCCAGGCAACTGTGTGCCGACTTGAGGGGTATGGCAACCTGTCTCCACACTCCGGCGTGCATTTGAATCGGGATGCCGTTACACTTTCCCTCGGCCGCGGCTTGTTAGTGCTAGTTCAGGGCCAATGCCAGTGGTGCGTGGCGTAATCATTTCGCGAACCAGGTGGCTCTGATCACGCGTCCTGTCCTGGGGGTAACTTTTTTTTCAGTGCAGCCTGCGCTGCTGCGCACCTTAAACTTGAGCCGACTCAGTGCGCCTTCCCAAGTGGGTCGGGCTGGGTCAACCTGCAGGCGGAATTGCCCAGTCCTGCCCGACGCTCGCTCAGACCACTTTTGCAGGAGCCCAACCGATGCATTTCAGCCCAAGAAGCCGACTCCGCCTACTCTTCATGTCAACACCCTGTATGGCAGCCGCCCCTTTCCGGGCGCAGAGAAAGAAACTGAGAAGGGCGGTCCCGAAAAAGACCCCGTGCCTGCCACGAGTTATAGCCAGTATATAACGGGCTTCCCAGACACTTCCGACACGCGGAGGTCGCGATTGCCCAACTCGTTAGAGGGACACTAAAGAAAATAGCAAACTTGGAAGAAATATGCATTGAGTGTGCCTCAGAAACACTGTCCACGTTTTTTTCTTAGCAGGAAGGTGGCCGCGCTCCTGAAAAAATCGCAAATGAAATTCCCTAAATCTCCCCGCACACAACTGGGCCGCGAAATTTCCTCACGTCGACGTCATTTTTATGATGTCACCATACTACGGCTCTAGGGCCTATCAGAGCGACAATACTAATCTTTCGTAACGTGACATGACGCCTGCAACGGCGTCGACGGCGGCTGGTAATCTTTGGCTGGATCGCATTTCGTATGGCATACGTCAACGCCGTCATCTTCGGTGTTCATTCGTGTTCAGGCGCGTTCCACTGGCAGTTTCAGTTTTGTCATCGATGAAAAAGTGTCCCGCATACACGTGGACGTCACTAGGATGGTGGCTTAGGCGACAAAAACCGCATAGCGATCGACGAGAGCGATTTCAGCATCGAGGGAAAGCAAGGACGCGCTCGTTTAGCGTGACTCGCCGACAGTGTGGTGATTACCATCGACGATTTAGACACGGTACCCAGCGTACTTCATGCGCTCTGGTTGCTGTCCTGAGAGACGTCGCACAGCGAGTGAGTGGAGTCACCTTTTGGACTTGTTTTCACAACGTTTTCACAACGGGGTCAGTGGTTGTCAAAATTCACGTACCCCGGTACCGAACCTGCATCTCTAGTGCGGGTACCAGAACTTGCAATGCCGAGCAAGTCGGGAAAAAAGGTGTGAGGAAAAAATATAGCTGCCCGTCGGCTTCCGTCGGTATGCATCAGCTCGCTACTTGCCCATTCTTCATGAGTAATGTGCGAAAGCAAATGCAACGAATCAAAAAGCTGTGAATGCTGTTATCATACATATACCCCCCCCCCCCCCGAGCGCACTCTGTGGTGTGACTGACCCTTCGAAAACAATTAGCTCAGATTATTTGTAATCACACAACGCGGAACAAGAAG
Source organism: Amblyomma americanum (assembly GCF_052857255.1). Classification (NCBI taxonomy): domain Eukaryota; kingdom Metazoa; phylum Arthropoda; class Arachnida; order Ixodida; family Ixodidae; genus Amblyomma; species Amblyomma americanum. Next base: position 30,226,717 of record NC_135497.1, on the reverse strand, counting down.
CGCATGCCGGGCTGAACTGCCCTAATCATGTGTCGCGTCAGACTCCCCACCCATTCAATACAAGCGACGAACCTCAATTTCAATAAAGACCCTTCTGTTATCATTAACGTCGAGGCCTCTACGCCGCGCACGAGCGGTAAAGCTCTGCCTTCACGCAGCTTTCTTCATAATGATTTTACCAAGCCGCACCCAGCATGTCTGCAGGGCAGTACGTGAAAAAGCAGCTACAAATGCAGAATAGTCGAAATCTGTCGGGAGAACACTTCCCAAACAGCTGCCTTATAGAACTTGGACATAAGAACATTTTGTTACCGCTTCATGATAAGCTGTACTACACAGGTAACAAAACAGAGCTTTTCTTGTCCGTAATTTTGTAACTGTCCATGCCTGCTCGCGATGAGTGTTACCACAAGGGGCCCATCGACTCGCCGGGTGGTGTGGAAGCGTAGTACCTGGTCCAGCGCCGTCATAGCTGAAGTCTTCCAGCACCAGGCTGTCGCCTGAGGCAATGTACACCTTCCCTCCGACACCGTGGACTCCGGTGTCAAGGTTCCCCAGTAGCTTGCCAAGATACCGGCCACCAGATGCCTCTGCACGAGAGCGGGCACCTCTAGCAGCACCAGGAAAAGAACACCCGCCGCTGATAACGAGATTTGGTATGCATAGTATGATGCCCGAGGAATACATGGTTTTTTGTGCCTCCCGCTCCCAGCGGTGATTTGAAGCCACTTTTTAAAACAAACTTCATCTCTCATCGAGGCATAACATAAATGGGGCAAATACGCAAACCAATAAAACGATCGCCTTTCTATAGTAATATGAGTGAGCAAATATGCTTAGTTTGTATGCGTAACTTTCAAAGGGGTCGAAGGAAAAACGTACAGACTCGTTGGCAGCCAGCGCCACCTGCAAGTCTTTTTCGTATCCGTCCCTGTGTTTTTGAGGGCAGTTTCTTCAACTCAGTCACGAATCAAGTTGCGCAGTCAAAAGTAGTTCTTTTGAGTGGAGGCTGCTATTTATATGTGCCTGCGCTGAAATTCAGCCTGAAAGGTACCAGAATGACACACCCGCACGGTCGCAACCACAAATGGTAGTTTTAATGGATGGCTGAAAACAATACGTGAATACTTAATTTCAACGAGGGCATCAACACAGTTAATACAAACACGCGTTACTCTCCCATTATAAAAGGCCATGAACTCTATCATGCGATGAGACAAAATGATGGCTAACAGTGAGGGCACCGTTTAGCAGAGCTTCAGAGATTTTCCGACTAGTCTGGTTGTCATGCCGGTACAAAAAGCACGTGTCACCGAAGAAAGCTTTCCATTAGCAATATTCGAAATACAACCCAAGTTCGGATGACGGCACGCTGATTGAGGAGTACCGATCGTCCTCAAGGCGAATACGCCAATAAAAGCCCATCCAGCTTGCATGTATTCTCTAGTTAGACACCAGGATCTCGTAGGCAGTTTGCGAGATGCAGGACATAGCATGGTGCAGGCGGCACGCTTTCTACACTGGCTTGACTGGTTTAACAATCTGCCGTAGTGCTCGGTGTCAAGGGGAATATCTGAGGGAATGGCATGTTGCGGAGAGTAATGCTCTCTCACATTTGCAGTGCTGCGCAACCTGCTCGCACCTTGGGCCATGCGGACGGGCACGGTCAACTTGTCCGGAGTGGGAAGCCGGATGTGGGCGAAGTCCTGGGAGGCTTTCAGGCAGTAGACCGACAGCCACTCGTACTGGTCCCAGCTGCCTCCCTCACGCAGCCTCAGCGTCACGTTCTTTCCCGGATAACGCCGCAGCTTTTCGAAGCTGCCCAGAGAGTAGCCGCCGTGAGTTGGTTCTCCCCTGCCGTTCTCACCTGCGCTGTTCTCACCTGCCATTCTCGTCGGCGATGGTGAGGCCGTTGGCGCCGTTTATCTCGCCCCTGCCAACCACGAAGTGGGCGTCTGCACAGTCCAGTGCACAGAACCCGGTTAAGAACTATGCAGCCTCGGCCAGTGCTCACCGTCCCCGGCATGTCCACCCACCCACTAGGTGCGCGACTAAATAACATGCCACAGAAGGCACCAAAACTGGAGCAAAGAGCAAAAAATAATGCCGAAGGCGAGGGCTAGCTGCAATTTGCACATTACGAAAAAAAGGCGTTTTCCTCACCAGGTCCTGCTCCGTCGTACTGGAAGTTTGTAAGGTGTACTGTTCTCGAGTCCAGCAGTACGACCGGGTCGGCGCGCACGCCGTGGATGCCGCTAAGGAAGCCCAGATCCTGAGCCGCCGGCAGCTCGAAGTCGTCCGGAATCCTGACCCAGCCGAAGTTCACCTGCGGCCGTGGTGTAAAGACTGGTCAGCGATCCTTTCTGAAGACACGACCTTCACTAAGAATGCACAGGACACCGCCGAATCTGGAAGGCCGATCTAAAGTTTACGTTTAGCTGGACCTTGACCTTGGTTCAGGGACGGGGAGTCAGTCGGCAGAGAGAGTAATCTTTAGAGCACCTGCTGATGTCTTAGCAGAGCGCATAATTTCTTTTGTCTGGTCACAGGCGCTGCTGCGGTTCTGTGACACACACTCTGACATTAAATACGAGCTCGATTTCGGCCATGAGACCACACCGCGTTGCATTCGCAATATTGTAATGTCACTCGTGTACTGGTACTTTCCTGCTTGTTACAAAAGGCCTAATATTTGTCGACCATCTTCGACACGCAGCCTTCCACTACGGTGTCCAGAAAGCCTGAAAATTTATTTCGTACTAGCACGCATCGTGACTTCACATCACTTGATATGCACCACGCCGATTTCAAAAAGGGCCACAAGTCCGGACTAGAAGAGCCTATGCATATACTAGGCACTGTTTGTTAACAATAATCACTGAGCACAAACGTCTAGGGGCAAAATTTCAAGCGCGAACCAATCTTCCCACGGCAGTCTCAGTCACTAATGACAGCTAGCCCTTATTACGGCATATGTGTGTGGTGATGCGGTCTATTATTGTACATCCTCCTTCGCCTCATGATCATAATGATCATTATCATTATCAGCCTAACTACGCTCTCTACACGACAAAGGCATCCCCCATATTCCTCCAATTAACACTCCCCTGTGCCAGCTGCGGCAACCTTAGCCCAGCAAACTTCCTAATCTCATCTTCCAACCCCTAATAGGCTTGCCCTCTCTTGGAATCCACTCTGTTACCGTTAGCGACAATCCCTTATCTTGCCTTCGCATTACCTGCCCTGCCAAAGCCCATTTCTGCTAGTCATTTCGACTAGGATATCATTTACTCGTGTTTGTTCCCTGACCAGTTCTGGTCTGTTCCTGTCTCTTAAAGTTGCTTCTATCATTTTCCTTTCCAAAGCACGCTGCGCTGTCCTTAACTTGAGTTCACCCCTTTTCGTTAGCCTGCACGTTTCTGTCCCATATGTTATTACCAGTAAGATACAGCTGTTATATAATTTCCTCTAGAGGGATATTGGCAAACAGCTCTTCGTCGCCTGAGAGTGCCTGCTTAATGCACTACACCTCATTCTTACTCTCCTAGTTATTTCCCTCTCGTGATCCGGATCTGCGGTGACTACCTGCCGTAAGTAGATGTATTCTCTTACCAATCCCAATGCTTCACTGTCTATCTTAGACCTTTATTCCCTTCCGAGACTTCGGAGCCTTAGTATAGATTCTTAAATTTATATTAATTTTTGGACCCACGGTTTTGTGGAAAAGCAGCGCTGAACAGACGAGGACAGAGACGAGGCGACAAGGACGGGCGCTGACGGCGGTTTTGCTTTGCCTGTCTTGATAACCGATCGTACTTTGCTATTCAGCCGCTGAGTTGCCTACCAGGACAATGTCATCAGGAATGTCATCAGGTCATCAGGAAATCGCAGCCTGCTAGAGCATTCTCTATTAGCTCTTATCCCCACTTTTCTCAATTAACTTCTTTAAGCGCCCACTGTAAACACGCTGTGAATACAGGTAGTACTGGAAAGATTGTATCTCCTTGCCTGACACCCTCCATGATTGGTATCTTTAGTTGTTATGGACTATGGTATTTTTGCTACCGGTATAGATGCTTTCCAGTACCTTTACATATGGGTCTTTCACACCCTGACACAACAGCAATAACAAAAAAAGTGAACAGGGGTTGAGGGGAGAACCTCGGTCTGCTACCTAGCGTTTCGACTAAAGGACCTGCCGCCCTTGGTTACTCAGTGGTTTCATGACTGCTGAGGTTTCCATTCAGTCAAGGCTGCATACATAGGTTGCTTATAATATTTGCATACCTCTACTTGATAGTATGATTGATGGTGCGATTATGGTATTTTGCCGAGTAGCCTTTTCCGGAAGTCAATTTGGCCTTTCCGCTGACTGACGTCTAAGGTTGACCTAATTTGATTATCGATTGCTTTTGTAAATGCATTGTAAACAGCGGGCAATAAGTTGATTGGTCTGTAATTGTTAAAGTCCTTGACATCCCCTTTCTTATGGATTAAGATGACGTTAGCGTTCTTCCAAGATTTCGGTACGTCCGTCGCTATGGACAAGGGTGGCACTGGTGAATACTGTCAGGGTTCGCTTACACTGCACATAAGTACCCCGGAAAGCAGAAGATAGGGCAGCCGTAGCCGTAGCTCAGTTGGTAGAGCACCGGAAGCGAAATTCGGAGTTCGTGGCTTCGGATACCACCGGCGGCATGTGGTTGTTTTTCCTTGTGCTTTCTAATCAATTATGAGTTAAACTTTTAATCTACCATTGATGAACACCATAAAATAAACAAATAAAACCCTTAAATTACCGACCCATTTTCCTAACCAGCGTACCCTGCAAAATCATGGAGCACGTCATCTATACCCATATCATGGCTTTCCTTGACTCTAACAGCTTTTTTCGCCCGGCACAGCATCGACTTCGCAGGGGGCTACTCCTGCGAGACCCAACTGGCAACTTTCTTGCATGATATGCATATCAACCTTGATTCTAATCAAGAGACCGACGTCATATTTTTTAGATTTCGCAAAAGCCTTCGTTAAAGTACCCCATAAACGCTTACTGACAAAACTTTCCAGATTAAATTTGCACCCCTACATAATGAAATGGAATGAAGCCTTCCTATCTAATCGCTCCCAATTTGTTTCTGTTAGCAATAAGTACTTTCACTCCCTTCCAGTAACGTCAGGTGTTCCCCAGGGATCTGTACTCGGCCCGCTACTTTTCCTAATATACGTTAATGATTTGCCATCACAAGTCACCTCTAATATACGCATGTTTGCTGACGACTGTGCAATTTATCGTGCAGTTACTAAACCCGCTAACCAAGCATCTCTTCAAAGTGATCTTAATGTTGTCCAGAACTGGCGTAACCAATGGTTATTGGAACTTAACCCTCATAAGGGCAAGCTTTTATCTGTCCACCGCCGTCGTAATCCTCTTATCCGTTCCTACATAATCTCTGATGTGCTCATAGAACCAGTTCAGCCCTACAAGTATTTAGGCGTTACACTTTCTAGTGATCTTTCCTGGAGTTTGCATGTCACTAACACAATATCATCAGCTAACAGAATGTTAGGTTTCTAAAACGTCGTCTATATCACGCTCCTCAACATGTTAAGTTACTAGCCTATAAGCCGTTCTTCATGTCAAAGTTGGACTTCGCATCACCAGTTTGGATTTCTCATCATGCTTATCTAATTAATTCTCTTGAGTATGTTCAAAATCGCGCGGCCAGGTTCATTCACGCATCCCACTCTTATGACATTAGCGTTTCCGCCTTGAAAACGGCATCTGGTTTATCGTCCTTATCACTCCATCGTCGCAATTCCAGCTTATCTTTATTTCACAAAATCTTCAATAGCCCCACGCGCGCCGCTCCTTATATTCTTCCTCCCCCAGCCCGCATATCACTCCGCACCAGCCATCATTTTCATGTGTCCCGTCCACTCTCGCGCATTGTCACATTTTCCCATTCCTTTCTTCCCTGCACAGCTGCAGACTAGAACGGCTTTCCAAGCGACATTGCCACCATCACCTGCTCATCCAAGTTCAATGAAAATGTGAAAAAATATGTACTATTGTACGAATGTTTTCTTTATTAGTTCCCACCCCTTAAAAAAATACCCCACTCATGGGGCTTTTAAGTAAAAAAAAGTGAAATGGAATGAAATAAAACATCCCCCTGTGCTCATTCGTTTCAGTGACTGTTGGCTTCCGACATGTGTGGCTTCATAAGAGCTTGTTCGATCCTCCGTATTATATTTCCTTATGTCGTTTACCTTACGCTTATTGATTAACTTGGACAGCTCTGCCAGCTCTATCCTATACATGGGGTTTCCCATGGTGCTTCTTAATCAGGTCTCCAATAGCTGGGGCATTATAACGATTTTATCGTCTTTCTTAACGCCTTTCGTCATTGCTCGACGTCAGTGGAATCAGTCACTTAGACAGGCTAATGGTATGAACTGAATATAATGAGAGAAAAGAACTGTTGCATCACACCGACCTCAAATTCGTGACATGCTATCCTTTCATTGCTCCCGAACAAACCGAGCTTGCAAGGTACGGCTGCCACGAGAAAATGCACAGAAAGAGGTGGCCTCCTCCTCGCTTCACACCTGTGCACAGTATTTATCAGTCATATTTAAAGCGTAGTGTAATTCATGACATTCTTGGGCACGAATAAATGAAAACGGGTGCAGCTTTATAAGTTAAAATTTAAGAACGAGCATTTTTAGCTGGCGCTGTGCGAGCAGCATGGTTTTGTTTATCTGTAGGGCTAAAGGAACAAAACTGAGCTCCTAGGTTTGTCCTGCAGTGCCTTCACTGTCGGCCACGTTGATTCCTATCCAGAGCGCGCGCCTGCTGTATATAGCTCCGCTTTAAAGCCGCACATTTTCTGACACTATCCGCGTCTCATTTCTTTACACCGTCCAGAAACCGCAGACTGTTTGGCTCTTAGGATATGTTGCCGTCATCGACAAAGAGCATGCCAATCATAAATCTGAAAAACAAGCATGGTTCTGCCTAGGCTGACCCCAGAAGCAGTCCTTCTTAAAGGCGCCGTATTGGATCGAGATCTACCGGCGCGCCCTCTTTATGTCGCGAAATCGCCAACTTCTGGGCAGCTTCTCCGTTAAAAAAAAATAAATGATAAGAGCCGTTATTGCGGAGACCTTAATAGGTAGAGAGTATCGTGGATTGCGGAACATGGTGAACTGGTCCTATTCCAACTGCAACTAAGATGGGGAAATGGAATGCTGCAGCACATGCAATGGAAAGAACATGATCATAGCCGACAGTTGATTACAAAGGAAGAGAGAAACATAGCCAAGAAAGAAGTTCGAGGGGACAAGGCGCGGCTGGCGCAGGACATGGGCAAGTGGAGGAAAAGGCGTTTGTCGTGCAGCATACCCAACTTTGCTGCCGATGATGGTGACTTAAAAACTGGGAACCGAGCTCAAGAGGAGTGCCGGCCATGAGTGTGATTAACGGTCGAACCGTGTTCGAATGACAAAGCAAGGCTTTTTTTTTAGCGGAGGTGAAGACTTTGTCTCGACAGATTGTGCTGGTATCTTACTGCTTCTCAAGTCTGTCTTGGGGTAGGGTGCTTGCAAAAGATGTAATAGAGTCTTGCTTCTCGTTAGAGAGCAGTATTGATACATTTTATGGAGTCATCATTGCAACTATCATGAGAAAGAATGTTATTGAATAGAAACGCACCGAAATGTGCATGTTGTGGCTGTGGGCCACTTGGCTGGGCGAGACTCACCGAGTAGCGTCGGCAGTATACAGCCAGGTAACGGTAGTCACGAAGCGTCTTGTTGTTGTCCAGCTTGATGAGGATGTTCTCACGGTTGTAGCCCCTAAGTCGTTGCCGCCTGCAAAATCGACACTAGTTTCTAACTCCCGCTCAGTTATGCACCGGAACTCAGATCGCAATGTTTCGCACTTGACCACCGGTGGTGTTCTTATTATACTTTGTTCCTCTTCGTCCACCGCAAGTAAAACTTTGAAACGGAGCGATTAAATTAAAGGCAATATTACTATTAATATTCACTTGAGCGCATATCGCGTGATGCGAGTGAACTTCGGATTTCTCCTGTTAAGTATGTTATAGACGCGATTTCAACTTCATAGACTCATGTCTTTAATCTCTTTACTAAAACTGGTACATTTCTCACACAAATGCAACTATCTATAGAGTCAGATAGAACTCAAGAACGAAGTGGCAAATGCCCTTGAAAGAAGGCTCTCCAGCCAATGGCGTCGATCGATTTTCATGACGCCACGGTCAATTCGAATAAGCCGCAGCTATTCCCCATTCATGTGCCACTCCCCGCGATTTCGCGCTATCAGGTCCAAGGGGATCGGTCAGAGGGAGGGGGGGGGGTGAATTTGTCAAGGGGGAGAATCGGTTGACTCCATGGGTTCAAGGGGCTCCTCTGAGAGGCATTTGCCGCTTCGTTTTTTAGTTGTATCCGAATATAGAGTGATACCAGTGCTTAAAAAAGGTGATCGTGATAATATCTCCAACTAAAGACCAATATACCTTTTACCCCTGTTTTACAAAGGTCTCGAAAAAGTGATCGCTAATCGTCTGCAGAAATTTTTGGATCCCCACAGTATTATCACCCGTTCTCAACACGGTTTTGAGAAAGGATTTTCTACTGAAACTGCATTAGTAGCCCAAAAAGAATTTACGTTAGAAAACTTTGAAGGAAAAATGATTGCATCAGCGGTTTTTGTAGACTTTGAACAGGCATTCGACAGCATTAGCCATGACACTCATCTCACAAAAATTCAGAGGGATGGTATCACGGGCCATGTGCTAGAGCTAATTCGTTCTTATACAGATATCAATATGTCGATATCAATGGGCGCTCCTCGTAGATGACTGAAATCAAAACTGGTGTCGCGGAAGGCAGTATCTCAGGACCACTTCTGTTTAATTTATACATGAATGATATTACAGATATTGCTCAGAATGCATACTTTATAATATACACGGACGACACAAGCATATTCTTTAGCAGTTGCAACCAGGATGACGTCATTATCCTTGCAAATAAGACTTTTTCAGCGCTTCTCCACTGGGTAATCTGTAATGCATTGCAAATAAACGTTCTAAAACGAAAGCTGGGTTCTTTCGAATGAAAGAAAAGGTATTAAGTTTCTGCAGATAACTTTACTACACCTCGAATAATATAAAAACTGTTAGCAGCTTTGAAGCGTTAGGAATCTGTTTTACAGAAAACCTGCTCTGGGATACACATCTAGATCATGTATGGCTTAAAAGGACACTGCAGAACTTATTGTGAAAATTGGGCTTGCAGCGGCGTCGTGCAGTTTTTCACGCTACGTACTCGAATACCGAAGCGAAATTAAACAAAATAATTGGTTTTGGTTGTTTGTTTTTTGGGGGGGGGAGGAAGGAAATGGCGCAGTATCTGTCTCGTATATCGTTGGACACCTGAACCGCGCCGTAAGGGAAGGGATGCAGGAGGGACTGAGAGAAGAAACGAAGAGAGTTGCCGTAGTGGAGGGCTCCGGAATAATTTCGACCACCTGGGGATCTTTAACGTGCACTTACATCGCGCAGCACACGGGCGTCTTAGCGTTTTTCCTCCATAAAAACGCTGCCGCCCCGGTAGAGTTCGAACGCAGGAACTCCGGATCAGTAGCCGGAACAAAAAGAACGCGAATTGTCTTTTTGTTTAGCAGAAATATGGAGGCGGCGCCGCGGGACACACCGTTGGTCGCGCCGCTGTCTGTGATTGGTCAAGAGGCCGTGACGTCACTCTGAGGACTGAAGCTGCCGACATGAATCCGGCATCGCGTTCCGTGCAAATTGCAGTTTTCCGCGCAGTTGTAAAAACGTTTATGGAGACTATTTCTTCGCTGAACTCCAAAGAAACGGATACTCCAGTTCGTTCATTCCACGTATCATCTGAAACCAAAACACGCACACAAAACGCAGACAAAACAATTCTACGCCCAGCCCAAGCATACGGCAGCGGGAAAGACGCGTAAGCATTCCCCGCATAAACGACGTTAGGGAAACCTCGGCTCTTATCCTCTAAAAAGAAACGGGCGCGAACAATAGTCATGCCGATTGCACCGCCGGATGGCTCCTGCCGCGCCCGAAAGACCGTCGCCCTAAAAAGGGCGTTCCTTACAAAATACCCTGCTCCGAGTGCCACCTGGCGTTGTTTTTTCGCGGAAAGGACAAAGCAGCACGTAGCTGACGTCAAAGTGAGCGAAGCGCAGTCACCAAGCACTGCGAGGCATTCGCCCACCGGCTAGACAAATACGTGCACAAGGACGCTGCTTCAGTCGTGTCATGTTCAGCAGACGCCGGGAGATATTAATGCCTCCTCGGAACCAATCCTTCTTCCTAGACCCACAGTTCACTGACCTGGCGGTCACCTATATATGTGTTTCAAACAAAGCTGCAACTCGACCGCCCGAAACCGAGTAAGGTTTCCAAACGTTGTGTTTCCTTGCAAGAACTTGGTTGGCGTTCATTCCCCTCTTAAATTGCATCCCAATTAAGAGAGACCTCAGCCGAACGTTTTCAGTTTAATCCCGTAGCTATTATTAGTGAGGAGGCAGCAACGGGTGGAAAAACAAGATGCCGTATATCAACAACTTCGATGCTCGCTTGCATGGACGCGCCGAATCGAACATCGCTTAGCACGCCCCAGCCTGTATACATATATATGCTGTGGAGAACGACACGTGTCTGAGCCTTTATGAAGCTTCGACAGTGGCTCCGTGAGCATGTCAGGCGCGTGCCATGCGGGAAGGCATCTCGCAGAGCCACCACGACCTCGGACACAACACTGGGCTCTTCTCAATAGCCGGTCCGCACGCGAATTATCGTGCCGCTACAGGGTTACGCGACGATTAACACAGAGGCCTATAATGTGTCCCCGTGCGTGAAGAAAAGGGTCCAGACACGCGCTGACGCTGTCTGTCCGTCACAACGCGGGGTCACTCTACGAAGACTGGTCGCTGTTTAGCACTTCACGCAAAGGAGCACGCACAAAGTGGACTGACCAGTCGCAAAGCAATGAAGTTACAATCGGAAGTAGAAGCCATTACCTCCTGTTTCCTCTTTAAGCAGAGGTGCTTTTTGGCGATGGTGACACGCATCTCAGTATTCAGACTCTTTTATATACGTCTGTCCTTGCGCTACGAACAGCAAGCCCGGGACAAAATTTCAACTATATCTGAAAACATCCCCGCTCAGTATACCCTTTACACGCCACGAACTGCGGGCTACAGATATTCAGATATCTTTCCGCATTACTCAACCGTCTCTTTGATGCATGAGTTAACATAATAAGTGCAGCAATGCCGACCTGCGGGTATACTTTCACTAAATGATTCTCGTTTTGCTCATGTTTTGTTGTTTGTGGCTGTGTTTTGGCTGTCATCTGTTCGTTAGGGTCGAAATGTGTAGTGTGGTGGAATACACAGTGTAACCTGTCAGTATGTGAAGATCATATTGTCTTCACTCACGCGTGTTAAAAATATTTTTATTTTCTTAAGCTGTGTAGTTACTTGCGCTGGTAATAATGTAATAATGTAGCACAGGTAGGGAGTGTTTTGTGGCCTTTTTGTGCGTTGCCTCTGTTTTATTCTGCGCACTTATCTATGAGAGCCTTGTCATTTTTTAAACTGAGTTGTGGGAATCTGGCTTTCCGCCTTTGCCTTTGAGCGGCCGTTGCCGGCGTCCCGCCTTGTTCTTTTTCTTTTTCTCCCGACTCAGGCAACGGGTAGGCGGCTACGTGACCGTATTCGGGTGCAAGCAACTCAAGGACGAAGAGCATTTTCCCTGTCAATGGACCCCCTTCCAGCCAATGGCATCGGCCGATTCTCAAGACCCTGGTAGCATAACAATGCAAGGGAGTGGCAGACGAAAGGGGATAGTCCCCTCCCTCCATGGTCGGGAACAGTCCCCTCCCTTCATGGTCGGGGACAGTCCCCATCTCTTCATTGTTGCGTAGCTCTCTGCACTGTCACGCTAGCATGGTCGCCAGGGTCGTTTCAAAGGGAAAAGCCGCTTTGTTCTTGAGTTACATCGCACTATAATCATCGTCATTCGGCCACATCTCCACCCCGGAATCCCAATGGCATATGCCATTTTTGCATTTTGGAGGGATTTCGAGACCCACTTCTGGGACAGCGTAAGGTGCGTACGCTTGCTTGTCAGGCGGCCTTTGTCGCTCGGACCTGTGCATACTCTGACCTGCAGCGGGTCCTGTCCATTGGGGTCTAGTAACCTCCGACAGGCGTACCTTGCGTTGATTTCCCACTCTCCCTCGCAAACGGCCCAACAGTCGCCACGAGAGACAGACCACAGCGCTGCCGCGGGAAATTCTCCTGCAGCGGCACGCAAGCGACGCGCACTCCTCATGTCACTTCGCGCGCCCTCGCGCGCCCCCGGGACGGGGTGCGTGCTGAGTGTCTGTACCTGCTGAAGGACGCGACTTCTGTAAACGTCTCCTTTGTGATTTTGGAGGCCTGTTTCTTTGCGGCGAGTCGCTCTCCTTGCTGCGGAGCTTGAGTGCTCCGTAGCGGTGCCCCCTCAGGGTTAGAGTGGTGACGGCTGATCGGGGCCATTAGCTCGCGCTGGGCCCGAACCAACGGTAATTGGTGGTCACTGCCCGCTGAGAAACCCACAGAGTCAATGTGTTTATTATAATCAAATGAAGTTCTATAATCTCTGTGTACAGATTGCTTAAATTATGCTCACAGAGCATGCTTCAAATTTTGTATGTGACTTGCATTGTAAGTTATATTGCGCGCCTACTTTGTGTATCTGCCAATTTCTGCATATATAACACAGTTCATCCTGTGGGGACTCGCCCCGCACCGTCCCCTTTGGTTTTTTCCTCCGCGGTGTCCTCCTTTCTAGTTGCCTTAAATAACAAGAGAGGGCGCCTGCGTAGCAGTGATACGAGCGGCACGGACGGCGTGACAGCTGCGTTGGCGGGGAACTCATTCTTTCGGCTCGGAATCTCGACGCGCGCTGACGTTCCGGCACGGCAGTCCGCTCTGCGCCAGCGGTGCGAGTCCTTGTGGGAACATTTTCCCGCGAACTTGTCCCGTCTGGCTTCGGAGTTTCTCCCCTGCCCTAAAGTGGGCGAACACTCGCTCGTAACTTTGCTGGTCAGTCGCATGACTTCAATTTCTTAGCGTAATTTGTTGCTAGCTGGCGTTATTGATGTAGAAATAAATGCCTTTCTGTGCCAGCCAGCTTCGTATTCATTCATTCCCTCAGAGGTAGGCCCGCCTTTCTCGGCTTGCGCTTGCTAGCGCGCGATTACGGGTTGGGGTCCGGCGGATTGAACCCGCCAGCCGCGGTTAATTGGGAGAAAACGCATTTATTGCCCAATTTTAACCCCACATAGATCAGCCGAACGTGAATCCTCCTTTTGGAACATTGGACGACTGTCTGTCCGGTTCGAGGAACGCTCTTTGTCCGGACTTGGCCAGTGCTAGCCCTAGCGCGAAATTTAATCGCTCTGACCTGCGGCAAGCTTTATTGAATGTGAGGTAGGTTGTGCTGCAACATGTTCGAACTTTTCAGCATACTCAGCACATTTTTCTACAAGTTTTCCCCTAAGATTCTTCGCTACGAGAACTATGTGGTCCGCATGGAGGGAAGCGACTAATAGCGCCCTTGGAGTTGCCAAGCCCGAAGAGAGTGAGTATACGGATGCCGCGTAGGTGGTCTGAGTTTTCCTGTTCATACTTTTCTTTGTCGTTTCTGTTTCGACTCTGGGAGCTAGGTGGCTGGGGGCCGCGGGTACCGCTACCAGTTTGCTGGTATTGCAGCTCGGCACCTGGCCCCTCGACACCGTCCGATACGGTGGGCGCCGACAACACAGAAGCTGCTTCGTGCGGTGAGCGGGCTAGGATCACCTCACAGAGCTGGCGTGTTCTCGCGGCTGCGCACACGTAACCTTTTTGGGTCTTTGTTTTGTTGGCGGTCATTGTCGGAGTGGCAGCTAGGCCTCCTGCTTTTCCAAGTTGCCTGAACGACGTCAGAAGAGAGACGACTACCGGACCGCGGTTTTGAGATGGGGCTCACATTGCTGCCCATCCATTTCTATAGCCTCGTACGAACTGAGCAGTCTCACTGAACTCGAGAAAGGGCTTTGTTCACTCGAACTTTGCGTTTGCATAGCCGCGTGGCAAATTTCGCTAGGACAGGCTTACTGTCCAGTGCACAAAGATCTCGCTGCCTCCTGCTGCGACGGAGCTGCCTGTGCCCTGTTCGGCGCATTCAACCTGTGCAGCCTTGGCGAGACTAGTGAGCAATCACCTCCGGCTACTATTACCCCGGCGACTACTGCACAATCCTGGCCTGCAGTTTTCGACTGGCCTTGTCTTCGCGGGCTAGCAGACACGTAGTCCAGGGGCCATGCGAGTCGTCCCAGCGGAGACCTTCACGCCGCTTTCGGAACACCGTGGATGCCTGCGTGGACGCTATCGGCATGCTGCAAGACCTGACCTCAAGTTCATGAAGATCAGCACACGCCTCCGTAGCATGTACTTGCAGGCGCGTGGCTCTATTTAATGTTGGGGGGGATGTGGGGACTCGCGCCGCTTCGTCTCCTATGGTTTGTTTCTCCGCGGTGTCTTCCTTTCTAGTTAAATTATCTACAGTGTATTACCTTAACAAGGGTGGGTGCCTGTGGGAACTCCACGTGCGCTGAAGTTCCGGTGCAGCACTCCGCTCTTCACCATCGGGGCGAGGCCGAGCATTTTCCCGTGAGCTCGCCACGCGTCCGGCCTCGAGTTTGACCTCGGCCCCACAGTGGGCGAGCATTCGCTCGTAACCTTGCTGGTGACTCGGTCGACTTCGTTTCCTTAGCGTGTTTTATTGCTAGCTGGCGTTATTGATGTTGTAGCAATAAATGTCTTCGTGTCAGCCGGTGTTGCTCCTTTGTTCCCATGCAGCATGGCCCGCCGCGATTGGCGTGTGCTAGGCAGCGCGCGTGATCACGGGGTAGGGTCCGGCGGTTTTCAAGTGTGTCAGCCGAGGTTAGCGGGGAGAACGTATTTCAACCCCATGGTCCACAGATTGTGAATTTAGGTTTATGTATCCCTTCCGTGTTTTCATGCGACCATTGGGGTCATTGTTGCCGTAGGTTGTGGGCCTCCATGCGTTGTCAAGATGCGGCTTTTTTTCCTAGGCTCACTGCCCTCTGAAGTAGAAAATAAATAAACTTAAACAAGCCTATGAAATAAAGCTGCACAGCTGCTTCGCCACTGGACTAGCATTGCCGCTGTAGGAATAGATCCTCGATTCAGCTTCGGTCTACCATCTCCTAGTTATGCTGTTAGACCTTCTGCGCCGGACAGGCGATCGGCATGGGTTCGAGCACCGGGTCAGGAAAAAATTGTGTCGAAAGGGACAGTACTGACTTTTATATACCGTACTTTCTCTGCGGCAGTCGAAAGCATCTTGCCCAAAAAGAAAACGTATACAGGCCGCAGGGCTCGGAAACGAGACAGAGCCATTTGAAAAGTAATTTTTAGAAATGGGAATGTGTCTTTACTGCGCAGTCGACGTACGCGAACCCTGAAGACAGGCTTCCAGTCGTGTGCCTCTCACTAAAAGGTTCGTTACCTTAACTGAGACGAAAAGGTTCTATTAAAACGGCAATTTAATGCACGTATGTAGTTTCAAAAATCTATCAAAATCAGATTGGTGATATTTTGCAAAGATACCAGCAACTGTTTTTTGCCGATGGCAGCGCCCGCCGTGTCAGCATAGTGGGTCTCCTTTTTGAACGCATTCAAGAAATTATGAGAAAGCAGGGTTAAACCGCGCAAGAAACTGTGACTAGTTGCTAGGGAAAAAAATTAAGGGGACTGAAGTTTCTTCCGAGAGAAATAGCCCGCATTACGCTAAGTCCTATTCATAATTAAAGTATTGCGTGCACAGTCCAGGCGAACTAGTCCGACTGCCACCAGAGCCTCGCTGTTGTGTCGCACTACCGTCGAGTCTGGCCTTACTTTCGTTGCCAATTTTAAATACAAATCGCTGCCAAAACAGCAAGCTCTGCCTCGTTATTGTCATGATTGGAAAAAACCAACAAGGATATGCCAATATTTATGTACTCGTAACAGTAGACTGTCTCTTTAACCAAGAAGATCTGAGGAAGCTGTAGAGTAGTGCTTCGCAGCCGCATTTGAGTGCGTTCGCACTTGTGTAAATAAAATAAAAACAGAAATAGCGCTTCCGGTCGTGGGTAGCCCATGGACTGAGTCTCGTAACGATTCCTTCCCGATTAATCATTTCAGCTCTTTAGCACTGGCACCAATCCCCTGTGATGTTAGGCCTGACAGGCATTGATCAATATCTGATTAATTTATGGACTACCGGCTATAAGGCAAGCCGTAATGGATTCCTTTTCGCTCTCAGCGCAACACGAACGGGACACAAGACGAAGGACTAGCACAAACAGGCGCTGACTATCAACTGGTTTTTTTATTGAAGAACGAAAAGCGTATAAATACAAACAGTGAACTACTTATCAATCAACAAAAGTTATCTGGAAGGCACGTGGGAGGTCAGATAGCTCAATTCCCTCTCGGATAACTTCATGGAAGGGCCGCTGATACATTTTTCGCCGTTGTGGTAAATATAAAAAGCTTCCATTACCTTGCGTGTTAATTTATTGTTATGTCGGAACAGGATGCGCGTGTTCCTGTAATCGGGAACACATTGGCACTTTTTGCACTGGAAAGACGCCTGTCCAAGGGGGTCCCCTTTTGCTCTCCTTTCTGCATGATCCTTTTCATGCCTGCATTGGCATTGCCTGCTGTGGGAGCCTGTGTGAGACAGGGGGGTCATTTTTCCTGGTGTTTTAATGCCTCATCAAGCGTTTGTTAACGCACCTGCCAGTCTGGCCAATGTACATGGCACCGCAGGAGAGGGGCACCTGGTATACCACCCCTACCTCGCAAGGTATAGATGGCGACACATGACGCACCTGGCAAGCATCCCTATTGCTCTTGCCGTAGTGCCTCTGATTGACCTGTTTGCACATTGCGCTAAGTTTTCTAGGTGCAGAAAAGACGACTTCAACGTCGTATCTGTCCGCAACTTTTTTCAGCCCATGTGACAAGCAGTGTGCATACGGGACCACAGCCGGCTTTTTCTTCTTTTTTGCTTCTTTCGGCTGAGCCCCATTCTTGAGCTGCCTAAGAAGTTTCTCCGCTGCCCTGGAAATGAGTTGATCTGGGTACCCGTTCACACGTAACCTGCCTGTTTGCGCCAAAATGCTCTCTCGCGTCCTTTCATGGCAAGATTTCCTGAGAGCCTTGGACAGGCGTCTTTCCAGTGCATAAAGTGCCAATGTGTTCCCGATTACAGGAACACGCGCATCCTGTTCCGACATAACAATAAATTAACACGCGAGGTAATGAAAGCTTTTTATATTTACCACAACGGCACAAAATGTATCAGCAGCCCTTCCATAACGTTATCCGAGAGGGAATTGAGCTATCTGACCTCCCACGTGCCTTCCAGATAACTTTTGTTGATTGATAAGTAGTTCACTGTTTCTATTTATACGCTTTTCGTTCTTCAATAAAAAACCAGCTGATAGTCAGCGCCTGTTTGTGCTAGTCCTTTGTCTTGTGTCCCGTTCGTGTTGCGCTGAGAGCGAAAATGAACACTTACCAACTCGCTCAAATTTCCGCCTTGCTGAAGCCGTAATGGAGAAGTGAACCACCTAGGATTGTCTAGGGCTCAGCAGATGAACGCAACCGCCACCGCGGCGGGAGGAAGTAATGTCGGTCATCGGATTCGCTGCGAAACGCAAAGAGGGATAGGGTGAACCGAGAAAATATTCGTTACAAAGTACGGCCGCACGTTGATAGATACTTTTGCACTCGGCAGCGAGCAAGGGATGAAGATAGTTTCCGTGAGCGCGGAATTTCTGGGCACAACAAATGCCGATCACCATACGCCAACTTCTAGCCGCTTCATGCTTCATGTTCCTGGCGTATTTATTTTTTTCATTCCAACAGATACAAAGTGAGAGACCTCTTACCAGGTGCGAGAGCGCACAGCCGCAGGAGAAGCACATTCGTACCACAGTCGATTGCCACTGTGTTCCTTGCTTGTGTGATGAGACAGAAGTGCGGACTTTCATACGAACCGCACCGTACAATTGAAGACCTTTTCATATTTTTCACATAAGGGCACCAAAACGTTAAGAGGACGAAGAAGCGAACGTATGCATACACACATACGTACACGTGTGTGCGATTGCGTGAAGAGCGTGCTGAACCAACTCAATGAAGAGTACGTGTCAGCCCTCACCACGCATTGGCCTTTTGCGCTCAGCGCTGATGGACTTGGGCAGGCAGCATTATGCAACGGGGCCGCGGTTTAGTCGCAACAGAGCGGGGCGTAAGGCAATTTCCGGAGCACCCTATCGGTTCAGGCGCGTACAAACGAAGGCACGAAGCAGCCACTCACGCGCCATTCTCGTCCGGCAGGATCTCGCCGCTGCTGTCGGGGCTGGTGCTGGTGCCGGCCCAGAAGAAGGCATCTGCGGCACACAAACAAGCAGCGTCATCCGCAGTCGGTGGCGTAGCTATACGTCCGCTGCAGGAGAAAAGCATCGCCCTGACGCCTCCCTGCACTTATCTCACCTGCCCGCTCGACTCGCGCTGACCCCTGCTGCATTACTCTTCTCGCTTATTCCACTTTAAGAGTTCGCTGTAACAGAAAAAGTGGTAGCGTTTTGCCGTAGTTAAACCGTGCAGACGTGCGGAAGCACGTGTTCGTTTATTATTCCTGGCATCTGCATGTGCACGCAACAGCGTTTCTCTCCATCTTCACACCCTCTCTCCACTCGGCTGAAGCTGGCGCTACGCCCACCTCCCATTAGCTACAGCTGGCACGACGCTCCTCCGAACTTGTACGAGCTTATCCGAATTACTCCGAGGCTTCACATAAGATTTTTGGTTGGGTTTCACCCCGTTAAGTAGTGCTTTCGCACTCAAAATACCTCGGTGCTGTGCTGGGTCCACATAGCTGATGTGCTCATTGAGGAGCGAGAGCGGAGGCTACACTATCATGCACACTCTCGCCGCCCTAATCTTAGTGGAATCCATTTTGGCAACGCTTCTGGACAGCCACCCGTTACTCTGTGAACAAAGTACATGGCGCACTAATCCGGCAACAGCAAGTAAATTTTAAAGCGAAATCTTTACTGGCCGCGAACTGGCGATTTCGCCCTGGCGGTGCTCCGAGGAGGCACATGACGTCAGAACGTGCGCTTTGCCACTGATATTTCTTTATCTCTCTCTCGCTCCCTAGTCACTACTGCGCATGCGCCACTAGTAGCATCGAGCCACAGGTGTTCCGCCGCAGCGCCGCGCCTTTCCTCAAAATCCAACTTTCAATTTTCAGTTTTCTCTTTCTTCTTTCCCTCCCTCCTTTACTCCTTCCTTTACAGCGCGCTTCGGGTGTCCACCGAGATATGTGAGACGGTTGCTGCGCCATTTCCTTTCCTCAAAAACCAAACAAAACAAGTGAGCCGACCGCGTTCATGGAGTTCATTCGCGTTGACAACTTTGCAAAGGCCGTTCATTTTCAGGAAAGGAAAGGCGCACAACCGGCTCCGCGGGTCAGTAGAGACCTCAATCTCGCTTTCATGTACGCGGCGTTGGTATCCAACTGCAAAAGCCTACTTTGATTGCATTCCGCACACTCGATAGGCAGCGCGCCCTCCCTGTCACCCTGGGAGGTGGCATGCAGTTTATGGTTGATCGCGAGATATTGATCACCAAATGAACGCTGCGGCGTAGCTATCGCATGTATCGCATGTAGCTATCGCAGCAGTATCGCATGTCGGCCTCAACGCTGTCCGCGCTAATGAATTCAGGCCACATCTCTCTCACCACCGCCAAATGTATCAAAGCACGAATGAGGCGTCCGCATATCTAGGGAGCCAGTTATGCGCCCTTCCTTTGCTCAAAGCCATCGCTCAAAGCCATCGTCATTCGCATATAAGCGTGACAGCCTCAATCCAAACAGGCGCGATGGTTGTATAAAACAAACTGACCTGGTCCGCCGCCATCGTAGCTGAAGTCCACCAGGTAGAAGCTATCCTCGCCGGCCGCGTACACCAAGCCTGATACCCGGTGCTGCAACGTCTCCAGACGCCCGATCAGCTTGCCGTAGTACTGGGCACGGGCACCTGCAGGTAACACCAACAAGTTTGCTTCCACGCCTTTTGGAAGACAGGCCATGAGCCCACATAACAAACTCTCACACAGCCAGAGTGGCGACAGCAGTAGCACAATTCAGCACACCACTGCGGCGCTTTCGCTACCGTCAATTTGACTACCACAATGTAATCCGTGTAATTTCAGTAGTATTTGACTTGCAGTTAGTTGGCTCATGATCAAAGACTGATACCTTTATAGCGCTAGACGCAGCACAAGGCAAACGGTATACCTCTTGTCCTGTCTAATTTTCATCTTTGGTTACAGGCGCGAAAAAAGACACAACACAAGGCAGAAAGATGGGATGGAGCGCCTCCCGTCCCGTCTTTCTGCCTTGTGTTGCGTCTTTTTTCGCGCCTGTAACCAAAGATGAAATGTTACGAACTTTCCCAGCAAGACGTTCTTTTAAGCCGTCTAATTTTATACGCTCTGGGTTGCGCTTTGAAGTTTTCGCTAATGCGTGGAGATTGACTCTTAAAGCAATAACGAAATTTTTTTTGAACGTCAAAAACTAAACCCGCCGCGGTGGCTCAGTGGTGGGGCGCTCAACTACTGAGCCGGAGTACCCGGGTTCGAACTGGACCGCGGAAGCCGCGTTTCGATGGAGGTGATGTCAGTGCACGTTAAAGAACCCCAGGCGGTCGAAATCATTCTGGAGCCCTCCACTATGGAGGGCTCTTTCACTCCCACCTTCTTCCCTTCCCTTACGGCGCGCGCGGTTCCGTTGTCCACCGAGATATGTGAGATAATTAGTGCGCCATTTCCTTTCCTCAAAAAGCAATTTTAATTTTTTTTTCAAAAACTGACGCAGAGAACTGCTCTTATTAATTTATTTATTTTAATACCGTCAGGGTCCAAAGGGCGTTAGAAAGGCGGTGGGTGAAAAGCAAAAAGTAAAACACATAGAAAAGTGCAAAGTGCAGATTTTTTAGGGAATAATAATGGTGATATATTTCAAAAGGTGGTCAATAAGTGCTGACTTGAAGGATGGTGCATGCACGATTGAGGCACTGAGGGGGAAAAGGCGGTTCCCCTCTGTGCAAGTATTTGGCAGAAATGAGTTGAAGAGATCATAGCTACGGCAACGGGGAATGGCGACCTTAAACCGGTGGTCAATGCGACATGATACGCATGAAGACTGGACAAGAAGATCGCTTTTCAACGATGGGCAAAAAAATAAAAGAAAAAAGCCGTGAACAAGCATAATGAATTTCATCAAGAAAAGTGCCACCAATTTCTCGTGCAAAGTACATCCCTACGCTATATCAGTGATCAGGAGATTTAAAAAAAAATCGAAGGAACCAACCATACTACGCAGCCCTTTGCAAGCAACCTTGCCGCACGTCCTTGCATGCGAGGCACCGCAAAACTGTCTGTTCTGGTTTTCGGTCAATGTTTGGTAACATTTAAATACTCTGACGCAGCATAAGCGAGTAGTTGGCATTTATTAGCCACGCGTGTTTGTCTGCTTAGAAAGCCGCAGGGGCTCAGAAGGCACAAGAACGCAGTGTTTGAAAGGCTCCCAAACTATATGACCAGTCCTTTACCAATGTATTTTTCTAGTGGATGGAATAAGTAACAGTGTCATGAGGAAAAATGACAAAAGAAACCAGAATCTTATACCATATTCAGTTATAAATATTTATGAGGGTTATTAAAACAGTACTTAGCACACAGAAATCATTTTCAGCGTTTTTAAATGTGGGGAGGAGGTTCCTCCTGACCGCACTCAGATTTGGAGCCTGAGTGGCTCCATAAATGCCCCACGACATCGCTGAAAAGAGAACCATGCGGTCTGAAGATTTTCAAGCAAAGCTTTCGATGTATTTTACCGCCCTCCGCTATCCCAGCAAGACCCCCATGGTTCCTCAAGAGAAAAAATATGTATATACCCACGTTTCGTGTTCAAGGCAGGCGACGCCATGTCAGCCCGCACTTCCTCGTTGGCTGTTTCTTGGATTCGTCCCTGCACAACAGGGCTGGTTCTAGTGCTATAGCACTGAGATGGTATTTCATGGTTTCTAGTGTGTGTGCTCCCCATATAAGTGAAATTGGCCCCCAAGCGCGCTCGACAGGTCACTCTTAAAAATGAAAGGACATGAACCAACGAGCCAAGTTATGCTC
Source organism: Amblyomma americanum (assembly GCF_052857255.1). Lineage (NCBI taxonomy): Eukaryota > Metazoa > Arthropoda > Arachnida > Ixodida > Ixodidae > Amblyomma > Amblyomma americanum. The sequence goes on along the minus strand of NC_135497.1, from coordinate 30,204,327 downwards.
TCAAAGAGCAGTTTTAGTCAGCCTAACCGGCGTGCTGCTACCGACAATTTTTTTTTTACTCAAAAAAGGTGTGTACTGTGGTGCTAGATGCCTCGTTTCCAGCCTCAACCGCATAATACGGAATCAAGAGGTTGCGGGTCCTGCAAAAGGATCTCCTAGGAAGAGCTCGGATTACATTCGTCCACATTGAACACTCCCTTATTACAAATCTACACCACATTGGGGGCTTTCCCTAAAAATTTGACCAACATTGAATAATTCTTACTTTCATTATCATCAATATGGCCAAGTGCATGAGTAAGCCAAGTAAAGTTCAACATATTTTGGTAGAAGGCATCCATAACGGCTCCTTCCTCCGAACAGAGCAATCAAAGCATCGGTTCGGTTCCGGGAGGGCACTTCAGTTTTAAATATTGGTTCAAGTACGCTACTTTTGTAGCTTATGCCTATTCGACAGGTTTCAAGGGCACTAAGAACAAAAAAGGCCTCGTCCTATCCCCTGAGATCACCTTCCCCGATAGGAAGTGTGCGTCTCACCTGTGGAGAGCGAATTGTAGGAGTCGCCAACACTAAACACGAATTAGCCTACATAGGCCTATATTGCCGCAATATTGCCGGCTGGGCTGCTTTTTTTCACCTGGCGCTACCAATCGCTCCCTGGGCGTTCAATGAGCTGCATGTGCGCGAAAAAAGTAAGTAATAAATATAATAATATAAGCAATAAATATAAAAAAGCTTCAGCCTGTGCAAGGTAGCGCGCATGATAATATGGTGAGGCCATCGTGTCAAAGCAGCTCGGGAAGGGAGGGGGGGGGGGGGGTCAGTGCGCGAGTACCTAGTGTAGATACAGCGAACAGCTTTCCGTTGCACCCATTCAAGTATGACTATATCTTTTTTGTAAATAGGGATACCAAACGATGTTCGGATATTCTCCCAGCGCCACGTGCTCGCTGCGAGAGTGCCCCGAATGACGAAAAATTTCGCCCTCGCTCTCGCGCGGGTACTTATCATGCTTGATGAATTTCCAGTGCGGCGTTCAGTTAATCTCCTGCTGACGGTCGCGACCAACGTTTTAAAATCTTAGCTCTACTTTTCGCGTTTCGGGTCTCAGCGTTACGCGTTCCGACGCAAATCGTAACCCAGTGGTTGCCATGGTAGCCGAGGTGCTTACACGATGGAATCAAATAACAACAGGCGGCAGCATGAAGTCCGAGCACCACAGCTCGAAGCTAAACTATGTCGATCCGGTATTTATATCCCTGTTTGGCAGGCGCCAAAGGCGGGCCACTTAGTCCTGACGTCAAGCGTGAGGCGTCCCGACGTAGGCGTCACTTGAAGATCACTCAAAAACCTAAATCATCTGAGAAAATGCAGGGTTATGTCTCTGCGATTAGTTATTCGGTATATATGTCGCCGCCCACTCAAGCGCTATACGTATATTGGCCGCTAGGCTTAGGGGCACTGCTAGGCGCTGTGTCGAATTCCTGGTAATGAGGATGTCTTACTGTCGTTCTCTTTCCTTTAACATTTTATTTGTTAGGGAGCCATCTGGTTCGCCTCCATGTAGTATGGACACTGCATCGGTAGAAGTACGTGACAATTTTTGCCACCCATCGCTTATCATTCATATGCCTCAACCGTTCTCCATACTGCATCTTACTCATTGTCTCATGCGCTTCAAATGTTCACCGCCCCTTATCACCTTGAACTGCGTCATTAGTATAGTGTTTCTATGCACCCCTAAGGCAAGCCTACCGACTTTCCTCTGCTTTATTTCAAGCGCCAAAGTTGTGGAAGATCCCAAGCACACGACACCATTTCACACCATTTCACCATTGCGCACCAAGTCCAGTATCATTTCACCTTTACAGACTCCAACTTGATATTTCGTACGTCTCCAAAGCGCGTGATTCATCGTATCAGCTGCGTTTCTTTTTGCTTGCTTTATAATTTCCTTCCTATGGTCTCGTATGACGATCATTTATCCATATACCAAGATCCTTGTACCCCTTAACTATAGCTAACTCTAAGCTTTGTAGCGCAATTCTGTCCGCCTCATCATTATAAAAAAATAATAATGAAAGCTGCCTTTTCAGGAGACATCCGAGGAGACACCCGAGGCGGACACCCGAACCGCGCCGTAAGGGGGAAGGGATAAAGGTGGGAGTGAAAGAGAGAAAGAGATGCCGCAGTCATTATAAACAATTGCTCCCGATTTCTCTGCGCTCAATTTCAGTCCTAGAACTTCCGCCTCTTTTCGGTAAATGTCTGCCAAGTCTTCGAGGCCCCTATAGGGCCGTCTGCTAAAAGAACGATATCATCGGCATATATCAATCACGGCATGCGACCAGTGGCATCACGAGGACGGGAAGAGAGGGAGGATGGTAAGGGGAAGCAGGGTTGCGATGCTGCGCTTGTCGCTTGAGCCTTCGTGTTGAAAATGTTGCAGCTAGAAATAAAAGCCCGCTTGCCTCTCATTTTCGCGCGATTTGTAAGGAGAGCATCGGCACGGTTAAAATTTGCAAGGGTATGTAAGGAGAACATAGAACATACGCGCACTTTTACGTGCTCACGCAATGTTCGCATTTCTTGCTAATTAGTTCGCCTTGCACAGTCAACTTCGATCCGCCTTGCCCAACAGGCATTAATCAAGCACGCAAAACCTGTGCGGTGTCTATTCCTCCAACATTTATTGTTTTGAAGCCAGGTATCACGGTGTCTTTTCTGGCCAGGGAACACATAAGAAAAAATACGGACGCCTACCAGATGAGTTAAAAAAAATGGAATTTCAGATCCCATAAAGGGGGTCATGTTCAAGCTTTAGGGACTATAGACACCAAATTTTTGCTTGCGTGTTTTCTTCTTTCAAACGATGCGTTAAACATTGTTGTATACGGAGCATCCAATGTTGCATATATATAAAGCGTATACGACTGCTGAATAAAATGCAATTGAATTTTTTTTACGCGATTTCGGTTTCATCAACCACACGATGACTTTGACGTGTAGTTGAACTTCAATTATCGTTCAAAAAATGTCAAGTGCTCCTTCGATCTGCTGCTTCATGTACGAATAAACAATTTAATGAATTCACGACGATAGGCGCGATTTCCACTTTTTATCTCCGTTCCTGTAGATCACTGCAGATGGCATGTACCATGAAAAAAATCGCTTTCATTACACCTGATGACCCCTATCATTTCGAAGTCACGCTTGCGGCGCTTTGTAATGCCTCTGCCACTTTCAAGCGGGTGATGGGTCTCGCCTTCAGGGCTTCAAGTGGGCGACTTGTCTGCGCTGCTGCTTCGATGAACGGCGCCAAGGCCTTTTCGCCTGCGTTTTCTACACCTCGAACGACTTTCTGTTTTTTTGCCGCTTTCTGTCAAAGCGTCTCCAGATAAATCTCACAGAGTGTCAATTCGACTGGAGCCCGCTCAACATTATTGCCCACCTTTGCGAAGCCTCAGAGGTACAACCGGACCCCGGTAAAATCTCCACCGGTAAGGACTTCGCTGCTCCCCTGTCAACGAAGAACACTCGGAGCTTTGCTGCCCTTTTTGCGCATTTCCGCTCTTTAGTTCAAATATTAGCCGTCATATGCAGCCCGTCCACTATGTTCTTTGCTTGGATGCCCTTCCCGAGCGAGAGCCGTTCTTTGCTCATCACATTCTTGATCTTGTCAACAATTTTAACCCACGTCGAGGCATCAGCCCCAACTCAAGTTCTCACCCATGCCTGCGGACCGGTGCCGGTGTTGTATTACCAAACAACATCATGACCATGAACTCTTCATTACTTAAGCCAGCTCCTGGGCGAAATTAATTATAGTACCTCACTGAATGTTTGGTTAGTGCTTGCTCGGGTTGCTGCGAATTTTTGCCATTCCCTGTACAGCCGGCATCTCCCAGTTCTGACCAACCTTAGTGATTTTTTATGGCTCTCTTTGATAAAAAAACGCCACGGGTCGACTTGGTGGTCGGGTTTTGCATCTGCGGTATTATTCGTTTACCGCTCCCGTACACCGCCCGTCAAAAATATACACGGCCCAAGAGTTTGCTTGTGAGGCCTGCAGCATGCCTCGTTATGGATCCACAGCGACCACAATCTCTCGGAAGAGGAATGGCGTCTTCGATCCTCCCATGCTTTGGACTGCTTGATGTCACGCTAAACAGCTTAGAACTCTTGGCCTGTATACTGCTGACGGGGGCTGTACAAGTCCAGGTCATGACTGCTTGTCTCTGGTACCGCCTGACTGGACCGACGTTTTTTCCCTTCTCTTTCACAATTTCTCAACATCGCTCGCGAACACCGCCGCCATCTCTCATTAAGGTAGCCTGTATTTCATTTGCGCGAAAGCGCTCTATCCACGCAATATTCACTCCAATGGGCCATAGTTGCTGCTCCTTTTGCTCCAGCGCCTCCGATCGGGTGTCCTGAAGAACTACCTGCAAACTGCCGGCCATCTTGGGGTGTCGCGTACGTTCGACCGAGTGCAGCTGTTTTCTTTAAAAGCGAAAGCTTTACTACGCCAGCCAGCGAGCCATTTCGGCTCGTCGCGCACTTCAGCCGTGTGCCATGTGCCGTGGCCGACGAACGACCTTAAGCCGCCGTTGCCTAGCAACACCGCCGCCGCGCTCCAACAGATGGCGGCGCCGTCGACACCGCTGCCGTCGCCGCTCGCTCCACCAGATGTCCTCCGCTGGGGTAGAGGGAGAGGAGGTGTCGCCTAGCGGGGGATATGTATGCGCTTTGCCTCAGTGTATTGTAGTCGATATGAAGAGCGCGAAAGAGACGCAACAACGACAGAACGAAGTGAGGAAGAGACAACGTGCTCAAGAGACGCAAGAACACGCCGCACGACTCGAGAAGCGTCGTAACGAAGATGCGGCTAGAAGAAGTCGTGCCACGTCACGAAGTGACTCTTGAACTGCGGAAGAGACCGCTCTGAGTTATCGAGAGCGTCGAAATGAGACGCTGCGTAGACGACGTGTTGAGGAAACGAAGCTTTCGCAATTCAACTAGGGTTAACCAGAGCTAAACCACAGCCAATTTTTAAGGCCCGGTTTGCGATGCACTCATGAGGCTACGTTGCCGCCTGTGACTAGAGTGAAGGTACAAAAGGGCCATTCAATTCCGCCGCCTGCTGGTTACGTTCAGCCTACTGACATTCAATCGAACCTTTATATCGCATTGGTCTCGATTTCTTAATTGGTACCTTTCCGGCGTCCTACTTAGGTGATAATTGGATGGTCGTCGACACTGGTTCTAAACTACGCTATAACGAGTACATCAGTCATAACCTGCGCTAGCAATGTTGGATATTTTATTCCGTAGGAGGGTATCCTCCGTCATGGTATTCCATGACAATCATATACCGATCGTGGCCGCTAGTTTCTAGCAAGAACCATCACTGATATCTTCCGCTCGTGTTCCAACGAACACAACCTGGCCACTCTAACGACTGCACACCTCGACCGAACATTGATCGATAAGCTCCTGTATGCGTACAGCCTTTGGAAAAGTAAAACGCCGAAGGGGTTTGCATCTGAGCACGGGTGAGGCTTCTGTATACGATCCATGGAAGTCCTAATTTTTGCAGGTCTTCTTATCTTTAAGGCACTACAACTCTAGCGATGCCTAATGAGCCACACAGCATGGGCACAGAGGCAAACCCCTGGGATCGTTACTTTTGTGAAGGCTGAATGCTTGAGCGCACCATAGTTATTTGGAAATTGCCCTATAACTCATGTTACGCTCGCCTACAGTTCTTTCCTCCATGGTACCACTGTCTTTTCACCCTTTCAGCCTTTATTCACCGAACACACTACGTTGTCATATGGCCTCAATAAATCGATACTGCCTTCTGGCGCCTCAACCACGAAGTGTGCACGAAATGTCATCGCATGCAAGCGCAGCTCACGCGCCAACTGGCCTCCTCTCCTCGTCGCAAACCTGAGAGCGGCCTGTTTATTACTGCCGTCTTCGGGAACTACGCGCTTTTCCTGGGTAGCTCGTGTCCGATGGTGTCTATCTTGCCGGGTCGGACTCGCTAAAAACGCCATTCTCCCCGTACATTGGCCATTCCCGCGTGCTCCGTCTGGTTACCGATATGACCTACGAAATGGCCCCGCTCAATGTTCCGACATCGCTCACCATCCTAGCGACTGACGCTGTTGATGCTGCTCGGCTCAAGCCGTAACACGCAGTTGGCGCACTAGCAGCCAAGCAGCGAGAATGTGTTATTGTCGCCTGAGTGTCGCGTCACGATGATAGGTGCATTTTGTTCATACACCATGCAATAGTGTTTTCACTAAATATTTTTTTGTGATGATTCGGTCAAATGTCTTCTCAGAGATCAGAGTGGCTTCCGCAGTCAAGCAGGGCATCAGATTGAAGTTAGGGAGGGGGGCACTACAAGGCTACCGCACCGGGTGCCGTTCACCCTAGTGACGACACTGCATGTGACTTTTCTCCATTTCACCCCCTGGCGACACAATAAGACCTAATCCGTTTGTTTATCACTTCCGTTCAACCTGATGTTGAACATAAGTGGCGATAGGTGTGGCGATAAAGCACTTCCTGCCTTAGTCTCTTTTTAACCGCGACTCTTGCAGCACCTTTCGTGTCTTGCCAGTTCACTGCTACGTTGTTCTCCTTGTAGACTTCTTTTAATAAAAATGTTGTTTCCCTCTTCGCACACTTTTTTTGTATAATTTCCCAAGCAGGGCGTGGCTTACATTGTAGTAAGCCGTTTTAGTGTCTAAAACGCCATCCTCTGATGTCGTTCTTCACTTACAGCAATTTCAATGCATTCGGCGACTGTGATTAAATTGTCGTCTAATCTACGACCCTGTCTGAAGCCGTTCTGCAGTTATTCTAATACGTCAGCCTGCAATTATTCTAATACCTTAGCCTCTTCAGTCCAGCCTGGCCGCTGATCATTGATGGCGGTAAAATGTTTAGGAGTATCTCCCAAGGTGGAGTAGATTTGTAATAAGGGAGTAATTACTTATTGGCATCCATCCAAGCGCAGCCATACGGCTACAAAAGAAAGCAATACGGCTAAAAAGGAAAGCAATACGGCTACAAAGGAAAGCAATACAGCTTCTACAGAAACTTCGTAGCTGAAGAAAAATTTTCCCTGGTCTCGGTTTCGAATCCCGGGCCAGGGCGAATTTTTCTTTAACTACGAAGTTCCTGAGGGATCTGTATAGCTTTTCTTTGTAGCCGTATGGCTGCGCTTGGGTGGATGCCAATGAGAATTACTTCCTTATTATGATCCTCGATGTTTTTCATTGCTATTCTAAACAATACCGATGTCACTGTTACAGGCCTACACGACTTAATTCCATCGTTTTCGCCTTTGCCTTTGCACATGAGGCTCATTCTGCTCTCACGCCAGCTTGCTTGGATGTCTTTTCAACACGTCACTTAAAGCAGCATACAAAATATTTCTTTTGGTTTACCAAGCAATGCAATTAGTCTCATTGGTATTTTGCACAAACATGTTGCTGTATGCGAAGGGACCCTCTCTCCCCTTCTTCCCAAGCAAATTGATATATGCCAAAAAACCTTCTTTCGGTAGCTGCCGGCATCAAGCCGCATACAGCTGGCGGCGTCACGCGCTTTAAATGCCTCGCGGATAAATCGCATGGCCGCTTTGCTTTGCAATAGGTTGCCGTCGTCATCCTGTATATGGCGGCACGTTTCTTTCGAATTTTTACCAAGTGCCTTCTAGTGGTACCAGGTGCCCGTTTCTCGTTTCAGAAATAAATGATTCTAACGCCGTCGTACGGCAACTACGCTGACTGCAGTAACTGCGAACGTAAGGCAAATGTGGGCTAAGCCGACACGATAACGATAGCAACGGCGGCAAGTGGCCGCGTAGGACATATGGCTGCCCGACTGAACTAACGCTCTCCAATATGTTCACTTGTTTCACTACCGTTTGCACGCTCCTCAGGAAAATTTCCAGCGAGGCACCCTTAACGCCGCCTGTCCCAGCTAACCCAAACTTATCAAGGAATCTTTTCTCGGATTCGATTCAACTTGAACGGGAGAGACTACCTAGGTAGCCTGCTGAAGGCGCTGCGAGATAGAACCATAAGCACACCGGTCTATTTCGTTTCATGAGTTGGGGGGTATGCGGAATAATGTGGTTTGACTCTAGGGGCGACAATCCCGTGCGCGTGCCTTTCCCCTCGTTGTTGTTCCACGCGCGACGAAGCGAGGAGAGGGGGAAGTCCTTTCTCTCCTTTTGTAGGCTCCCTTGTGTCCTACCTCCTTGTTCTGTTACTTTCTCTCTGGATGAAACTGTATTCCAGTAATATTTTGCGCTCGGAAAAAGCAGCGCAGCCGTGACGGCTGCTCAGTATTGAGAATACATTCATGGAATAAAAAACAGTAGCCGCGACTACACACAACATCGAAGATCATCCAGTTCGTTTCAGATTTTGCGCAATACGTGCGACTTCTTAAAAACAATGACCATACATACCATGATATATTACAGCATTAAAAATTAGCCAGAATGAAACACCTACAACCAGTTAAGTCCTTGACGAAACAAGAAGGAATCGACATCAGGCGCGTGTATACATACATGGCCTCACTTTAGTTTAACGAACAAGATACAACCATTGATATATCAGAACGCATGACCATTCTGCGGAGGACACCCAAGCTTATATCACACTGGTTAGGCGTGTAAACAAAAGCCATACGAAGATACCAAACCTGACACATCAGCAATATTAGGAGGACATCGTGCTCGAAGATCAACAACCAGAGGGACCTGGTCCTCAGGGCCTCAGCGGCAGCAGGCTCGAATGGAGTCTAGGACGGGGTACATCTCACGCTCCGTCGTTTAAAATATTCGTTCATGTTAAGACATTACTACAACCGCATCCTCCCTGCATAAAGACAGTAAGCATTCAGTGGTCGTCTTTAATCGCAGAGCGACAGGAGGAAGAGTACGTGCGCGGGAGGAAAACATGTGAGAGTGGGCTTCTAATCGCCTCATTGTGCCAGCGAAGCGATGTGAGCAAGCAAAGCTTTCTAGTTATGCCGGCAGCCGACATGAGCTGGGGCCATCAGTTCTTCATTTTGGGGTACCTCTTTGATAACTGAAACCCCCGAAAAAGAAAATTGAGGGAATGCCTGCTCAGGTATAGCCATCGCAAACTTAAACCAATCAGAATAAATGAACAGGGGTTAAAAAACAAAGGGAACCCAAAATGTTATTTTAATTCAAACGCCAGTTAGAAGAGAAAAAAAAGAAACACGACGTGCTCTGACCACAGTTACGTTTGAAGCATGTGCCCATAAATGCAGTAGCACGCCCGAACGACACTACCTCCTCAGGTGCCCGACGACTGCATTCAACTTGGTCCAGTCCTGGTACAGAAACGACGCCTGGCCGCTCGTTGGGCGTTTGCATCATGTTTGAAGGAGCGATGTCTCAACTACTTCCCGACGCGGCGGCCGCTATATCCCGTCGGTTTATTTTTCCTTCTGTTTTGACTTTCTTCTCGCGCATTTACCCCACATTATCAATATTTATATTCGTTTCTTGCTGATATTTTCATGTTTCAGTTATTAATATTTTTGCTGCAGATTCGCTTGGCTTGTCCGTTCCAAATAAGAATGCATACGCCTCTGCTATTTGGAGCCCTAACCAAAATTATCTAATAAATTTCCTAGAATCAGTACAAAATTTACCCACAAGATTCATATATGCTTGCTAATCTTATAATGTCAGTATAGCATCATTAAAAGCAGAGGCAGGCTTAACATCCCTGGCTTGTAGACGTCGTATCATTACAACTTTTGCCCGTAAAGTTTCGAGACTGATTTATTTTCTTCTCTAGAAATGATTCCCCCCAAAAAATGTTGGTGCGCATGTGTAGCGCCATGTTTTCGGGCTAACCTGAGCTACTTACATTAATTGCTGTGGCAGCCCCTAGATGGCACTACATGTAAAAATGCGTTGTCACTAGTCGTCTGCGCATACTACTGTGAGTGAATGTGAAGAGATGGACGTCCACCTCGAAGAGCGTGTAAACATAAAATTCTGTGTGAAGCTTGGCAAGACAGCCACACGGATGTACGAGCTCCTTCGTGACGCTTATGGCAACGAGACATTATCACGGGTGCGAGTTTTCGAGTCACACAAGAGGTTCGTTTCGGGGAGAACGTTGGTGGAAGACGGCACAAGGCAGGGGCGCCCTTCAACCTCACGGAATGAAAACAACGTGGCTCGGATCAGGGAAATCGTACAGAAAGACCGCACCATTACAGGCCGCATGCTATCAGATGCCCTCGACATTAGTAAGACAATATGACACCAAATTTCGCGTGAGAACGTGAGGAAACGAAAGTTGAATGCCAGACTTGTGCCGCAACCCTTCACAGAGCCTCAGAAGGACGCGCGGAAAGCAGTGAGCGCTGATTTTCTCTCCGAGGCCGAGAAGGATGTTTCATTCGTCAACAGCATCATTGCTGAAGACGAAACATGGTGTTTTCAATATGATCCCCAAAAAAAGAGGCAGAGTACCGAATAGCAGTCCACAAGCTCTCCGGCGTCGAGAAAGGTGCGGCGACCGAAGACCAAAAGAAAGACGGTGCTGATAGTTTTTTCGATGCCAGAGGTGTGATACACCACGAGTTCGTCCCACAAGAGCAGACGGTGAATCAGGAGTTTTATATCCGCGTGCTCCAACACATGCGTGATGCACTGCGACGCCGTTGCCCTGACTTATGGGCATCTGGACAATGGAGCCTTCTCCACGATAACGCAAGGCTGCACATTGCTCTCAGCGTGACAAAAGTTCTCGCAAAGCACAGCATTACTGTGCTTCCCCATCCGCCACACTCGCCTGACCTCTCCGCATGCGATTTTTTCATGTTTCCTCGTGTGAAGAGAGCCCTAAAAGGTCGCTGTATGGGGAGCCTGGAGGCCATTCAAGACACCACGACAAAGGAGCTGACAGCCCTGCCAAAAGAAGCGTTTTCGAGCTGTTTCCAAGACCTCAAGAAGCGTTGGAAGCTGTGTATAGACTGCAAAGGAGACTACTTCGAAGGGGTGCTGCACAAATTATTTCAATGTTGAACGCATTTTTTTTAATGAACTCAGTCTCGGAACTTTACGGACAAAGGTTGTAGTATGTGCTTGTTTCACCAATTTTATTTCAGCTCACTTCGTTGTCCACCCTACATCAATCCACCAGAACGCATTTCCCTCCGCATTGGTCATCCTCTCCAAGTTGCCCGGCCTCGTACGCATACTGCTACATTTGCATCGTCATTGTTTCCACGCTCAGCCATGGACTGGAACAGCCTTCCACACGACATCACTGCAATCACCTGTCCATCAACATTTGCTATCTGTTTAGCGACTACCTTTAACAGCGAGTAATTTATGTACCTTACGTGTCTTCTTTGTTTATTCAGTCTGCTTTATACATGTAACCCATCCCAAACCCGGGGGCCTTTAAGGTAATAAAGTGAAGTGAAGCGAAGGACGCCGTTATTCATAGTTGGACCCTCAAGCTGATTTTTTTTTCTGGTGCATTTTGCAGACCATGTTACGCGTCTCCTGTCAAACAACTTGGTCAACTTCGCACACTAGTGCTTTTCCATAGTCTGGAAAGAGGAGTTCTTTTCCGGACACGATGCAGCTTTCTCCCCATTATGCGCAGCCCTCGTCCTCACAGTTGTGGAGAGGAAATCTGTGAAGCGTGCCTTATGTATTCCGTTATGATCGTGGACATGAACGCCACTGATTGGTTGCTCTGTACACAGTCCCCGTACACATAACCTGTTGTCGAACACTCGAACACCACAAAGGAAAAATAAAAATAAGGAAAGCTTACTACAGCCGCGGATTCGTAATCAAGCTGTCGCAGTGAAATTTCAGAGCTCTACACAGGGTTTATTTTGCGCGATACTCAGAAAATGCAGCGACGGCGTCTTTGCAAACACGCGAGGCCCTTTATAAAAACTGCCAGACAGAAACAAGCCAGAAAAGTGGTGACGTTCACTTTAAAGAAAAAAAATATATGTGATGCCCAGTAGGGATTGAAAGGCAATCGCCAAGTCGCATTGCTGCCCAAAAGCGATTGTAACGCAACGCAATTCCCCATTGCAAGTTCGTGAGGAAGTTTATATAGAGCTTTTCTGCGTAGAGAGCCCCTTTCAAAGCGTCACTTGTGCAGGCACACATTCTCAAGATGGTGACTGCGGAACTGCTCCCACGCACTCTATGTTATTGGTACTTTAAAATGCATGCTCGGTGAGTGTTCTCAGATAATTTTTTCTTCTATCGGAGGAAGGGCAAAGGCGATTCATTTCCAGCTTGCAGCGGTATTACGGCGTTTCATGAAATAAATTCAGCCCAAGTTGAGGCAATACAATCTTTCCGAAAGATACCATTCAAATGTAGAAACGCTAGCGCTAATGCGACGCGATGTTACGTCGGGGCTGCCTTCAAATGAGGCTCAGGTGGGATGGCAGCGACGGGAATACCGCCAGCTCAACTGCCAACGCGCGGCCGGTGCCCGCTCCAACGTCAACGCGAAAATTGGACGCACGCAGGGACGCTTCCCTCGGGGTGGCCGCCCTTTCTTGAGCGTCGAGCGCGTAACACGGTCGTCGGCCGCGATGGAGCGCAAATGCTTTTCTGATGGTAGCCGTAATGGAGGGGCCGAGCGTGCCAAGGTTATTCCACCGAATCAGACTGTAAATACGGTGGTCACAGGACCTCCTCAGAACGTGTTCGTCATTGCAGAGTTCTGGAAAAGTCTCGCAGCTATAGGCAAAACCTGTAGCTGGTGTGATTTGCTACTTAAACAGCCGAAGGGTCCGAGAAAACGGCGACTGCGGGGGCAAGAGCCCAAACGGGCATCTTAATCTCTTGCGGTTCTGCATGCAGCTTTGTAACGCCTACGTGCCTCATTCTTCAAGTATAAAATTTCCGATCGTATCCGTTCGCGCCGGAATCAAGAAGCAAAAAATACACGCTGCACCATCCCGCGATCCCTTGTGCCGAGTTGATAAGCACAGCGCCGTAGTCAGCAGCTTTCACAATTTCGTTTACTCGCAGTTAGATATTGCGAGCACAGTAAAAAAAGGTAGAAAATATCTAAATCCATTTGCAAATCAAGGAAAGGCTGCGAATAACTGGATCTTCTGCACGCTCATATTTTATGCGAGCAACAAGCTCGAAACTGCTTCACGAAGTGGGTCAGGTATAGGTGCAAGCATTTGTTTTCGCAGGTGCTTTAATATGCCACAATGTACACCTGCTGGAGATGGTGGCGCACCACGGTTCCTTGCTGCCATGCTTGTATATACTACCGTAAGCAGTGAAAATGCAAGTGCTTTTTTTCGCGATTTCGTAGCTTGTGCGCTCTTTCAGACTGTGCACGTGTGATAAAATGTCAGTGTGTATTTCACACCTGCACCAGCTCTCGAACATCAGATAAGCAGTGATTTTCCTTCAGAGTTACACTTAACCGCGAAAGCCTCGACCATGTGTGCTCAAATGATCATTTCTTCTCTTGGAAGCATCGAAGGTCATCCTGTATTTTGGCGCCACCCGCGGATACGGGTGCAGTTTCTGCGGAAACGTGAACGGTGAAGCGCGCAAAAGTTTTACGGCTTACGAGTCCACTTGTGAAGGAAACGTTCCCTGCGTTGCATGTTCCATCTTCTCCTGTTCCTATCCGCTAGTCTTAGGAGTCAATGAATCTGATCCAAAGCTACATTTATGCTGCCGCGTGTGAATAAAGACAAGGCAGGAAACGTTAAGCAAATAAAGATTTCCACCAGCAGAGTACTTTCCCAAAAATGAATGCGCAAAATCATAATTTAATCATCACTCCGCTGACGACCACGCACGAGCACAGGAGCGCCTCACCAGTGCGCAGACGGCACGTAGCGGGAAAACGATTATCAGGGAACAGCTCTGTGAGCCAGGTTGAACAGCAGAAACAAGTTTTTTCTTTTAAACTGCAGGGTCAGGAGCAGCATGCTCAGACCGCGGCACTTCCATCCTCTGAATAACTATAGGAATGATATTTTTTACGTTCAAAAGTTTCAAGCCAAGTGCGGGCCAATAGAGAGAAGGGGGTACAACTCAAGAAGGAGCGTGTCCGAGTTGCGCGGACTAGACAGGTATAAACACACGCTGAGCCCTGCAGTACTACGCGTGACTGGGCCACAGAATGGTATAAAATTATGACTGATCTTGCTTCGCGCACTTACAGCTTAAGAGATAGGGCGATTCCTTACACAAGCAATGAAATTAGGAAGCAATAACGCACTCTTGATTGCTTCTAAATATTTATGATTACTCCATGACAAGCTATACCTCAAGCCCGTCGATATCCTTATTTAATATAGCATCAGTGGCGCCAAATGGTCTTTTTCTGGCCACAGGCCAAACTGGCAATCTTGCAAAATGGAATGGTGAATTGCAAAGCAACTCTCAAATAGGCTATTTTTCCAGCCCTTTAAAAAATATTGGAGGTTCAACATGGGCCTGTAAAGTCACATTACGGGCTGGTCTCTCTATTGCTCAAAAAGCGCAACAAGCACTGCGCAACAGGCCCGGGCATAGCGACAGGCATGTAATTGGTCACCCAGCAAACATGCACCAAGCATCAAGGGACAGGGTGTGAAAGAAAGTGAATAACAATGGATATAATGGGAATTAAGTAGGAACGATAATTTTCGCTGCGGCCATTTAATTAGTCGATGTCAATTAGTGAGCTTCAACACTCAAATACCCATAAGAAAATTGCAGACAGTGGCACAAAACAATTGATTTCAGTTCCAAGCAAAACAGCCAGCAGCGCCTTGCGATAAAAGCGCAGATTTGAGCCTGCGTAGACGAGGAGGACCTGAGGGGCAGCAGTCGTGCGCTTCAGAGTTTGGTTGTCCGGCGAGCTCACGCTCGAAAGAGGGAGCTGCCATGAGGGAGCTCCCGTCTTGTGCTCCTCATCCAGCCAACTCGCTCGAACATAAAACTCTCGGAAAGACGGAGACGGGCAGTTTTTCTTTTTTTTTCGCGGCCGTCGAACGTGGAACGGAGATCAGTAGGCCCCGTGACTTGTGGTTGGCGGCCAGAATGAACCGCGAACGAAACGGTTACAATTTTTTTCCAACATCGCTGCTCGCAGCGCCGTGAGCGTTGCACCTCGCCTCACAATTATCTCGTGCCGAAGTGGTAATAATGGCAGCCTGTGTCGGCAAATCAGACCGAGAGGAAAAAATGGCGATCCTCGGAGTATCATACAGCGTGCGCTAAAAGGACGTACACAGGAAACTTGGAGACAGAGGAAAGAAGCTTCTTTCCTCTGTCTCCAAGTTTCCTGTGTACGTCCTGTTAGCGCACGCTGTTTAATAGAGATGTACCAACTAGTCCGTCAGAAAGTTCTCCTCGGAGTACAGCCGCCTTCGTTATGTGCCTGAACAAAGGCTACCTTTCTGCCCGGAATTTGTTTTCAGTGTCATTCAACGTGGCTCACTCAAGTGACCTTTAACGACTCTATGCAAACCTACACGCAATTATGAGCGAAAACACAACACATATTCGCGACTAGCTACAGTTCTAGCAACCAAGGTGCCTGAGTGGCGGTCGACCACTGGTTTCAATCCCTGTGGTTAAGTTCCGATGGAGGCTTTTCCGTGTGCTGTGCGGTATCAGCGCACGCAAGTTAAAGAGCACCAAGTGTCTCCACTACTGCATCCCTCATCGCTCATGTGTCGCTTCGGGACGTTAAGCATCACAGTTTGCTAGTGCCGACCTATGTGAATTCTAACTTATAGAATCTAATCGCGGCATTACACAGGCTGGTAAGAAAGCCACAGCTCTCCTTCTAAACCAGTTTCGTCATCGCCCAAATTACGTCCACTCCAGGAGAGGACGGCCATCCTATCTCCGCGTTCTCCCTAATGTCATCTTCTTCATCTCCATTTACTCGTGCTCGTCTCATTTCAGCCCTGCCATTTTCCCTTCCATAGACATCTCCGCTGGTTTAATTCCAAGCCTCTTCGTTACATTCCAAGTTTCCGCCCCACCCTCCAGTACTGGCAAAATACAGTCATTACGTGTACTTTCTCCTTGAGGGGACAGAGAGTAAAAAAAAAAGTATTATGAGCACAGGTCGGAAGGGGCCCCTAGAGAGTGGAGACCTTAGTTAAGGCGAGCGGCTATATTCATCACCTGTTTGTACCCCGCACCCCATTCTTACCATCGTAGCTTTTTCACGTCATGATTTGCTTCCCAGATCAAGACGACGATAAAGTCTCCTCTATATTGTTTGCTTGATTCAAGTCTTGTGATTGTGTTAACGATTGCTTTAGGAAGTTGACAAGATTTGTAGTAGCACGGAGGAAAACTGGGCAAAATAATAGATTATGTCATGCACTAAATGGACAAGGTCGGTGGTATTCCCAAACACCCGAAGGCACACAGCACCGGCCCTCAGAGCCTGACTGCTAACAGAACGGAAGAAGCATGTAGGCTGCAGTACCGAGAGGCTCGTGGCACAGACACGTGATTCGAAGTCATCACTGAACGATACAGTCGTGTCAGGTGAAAAACCGAGACTTGTGTGCGGCATTGGTTAGACGTCCCGAGACGCTGGCTTTCTTTGCAGAACGCTGTCTGACTTGTACGTGTGAAAGTGTCGACCGAGTTCGACCGCCCGTGGTGCGCACTCGGGCAGAAAGTCCGAAAACCGTTGGGAGGCCGGCAACAAAGGGCATGGCGGTTGGCGGCCCGAAATAGCGCTGGAAACAAAGGCGACCACGCCCAGTGAAACAAGCGGGTGCGCGGCAGTCAGCGCACGTGGCCAGACACGCATTGCGCCCGAGAGCTGCTGCTGTGCAACACGCAGTCAGTGGGGCAGCGGCGGAGAGATAAAGCACGTCGGCGTGGGGACACTCGTCTCGCCGGCCTGCATAGGCAAGAACCGGTCCCCGAAGGAGACGTTGAAACAATCCCGCGTTGCGTCACAGCGGTGCGCGCGCCGCTCAAGGCCTTCGGGGTCGGAACTGGCTGGGCGTCTACAAGGGCGTCTTCCCAGAAGTGGGCGACTCGTGCTCTCGGCGAGATGATCTGCAAGTGGAAGCTTTTAGAAAGCACCCACATTCCCAGCTGGCTCTGAACGCGGTGCGCCAGGTGTTTTATCTCTCAACAGCGATGTGGCCAGAGCAAAACGCTCGTAACTGCCGGCGTGGGATGGCTGAAGAGAGTGCTGGGCGCCTCCCATAAGGATGTCCGGAAGTAGGCGTTCTCGAAAATACCCGCGGTCACGTGGTCCCGCTAAGCCTGCTAAGAATTTTTCCGCGCGTCCCGGTTAAAAATGAACCCCGCTGGCAACATTCTTCGGCTACAGTTATGCGTGTCGCATAAGCGCAAAAAGACAGCGGACACAGAAGAGATACCAGTATTTAGCACAGTGTCCTTTGAGCACGATAAAAACACTTCATTTTCCCATAGCTTGCGTTGGCTGTACCTTCTAAACGTGTGCACTATGGCTCATTGGGTCCGCTACGAACTCATCTCTCGACAGACCTCTTGACGACACGCTCGGGCGTTTTGCGCAAGCTTTTCACTCCTAAATTTCTGCGCCCAGCAGAAAACAAATCACGCGAACCTCTTCTACACAGAAACCGAGTGGAGCAGGTCGCCTGCATGCACCACGACCTTTGACCTGTGTGCCTCATACACTGAGCATGAATAACAATCGACTGGCTCAAGAACAAGTACCGCCGTGATTGTACGGGGCGCGATTGCGCGGAAAAAAATTTATTTCGGCACAGTGACATAATCCAGTCACCTGAAACGTCTCAAGGTGTGATGGTACGCGTGCGCTGGCAACAACACCACGAAAATGGGTCGCGAGACAGAGCTACAGTAAATGTTTTGAAAATAACACGAGTCCCGTACAATTTTTACCGCGATAGCGCGTGAACACCCCCGACTTGGTGACGAAGTGCTGTTCCGGGCTCGAACGGTGGCCAGAGCTGTGGTCTCTCTGTTGTGCTTTAGTTGCCTCACAAGAACAGCAGTAGTGTGGAAAAGGCAACAGCGCACGGGACAAGCTGCCAGTCATCTGCGTGTGAATAGACGAGCCCGGATATCTGGACAAGCGCAGCCGGTTGCTTGCGACGAAAACAATGGGCGAGGATTGCTGTTTTCTGCGCAGGGAGTCGTCGTGCGCCGGGCCAAAAGCAGCGCCACCTCTGCCTTTTGCAGGATTTGAGTGTCTGAATACCTCTTACGTCACGTGAACAGCTGGGCCCATTACGTAAGCCCACAGAGCGAATACTCCATGGCCGAACGCGGGAGTTTTTTGCTACGGCATACGACAGCGGCATCGGAGAAACTACGGGACGAGACCGGTAAACAGGATACTGCACCTCGCCACGGTGGGAAGGAGAGACTGCATAGTGTTCGTTCCTTCACTGTGTGTGCGTTTTATGGGGCCGAGTATTGCGTGCGTTGTCTTGTGACCCGTTTGAAACAAAATCATTTTCGACAACCGAAGCGAAAATTCAAACCAGGGTACGGCCACTGGCTGTCGAGATGGAGCCGCTGGCTTCCCCACTTCGACCACCAGGTTTGGGCGAAGCCATTTTCGATTAGTGCTTTTTGCACTCGGTGCACATAACCGTGGAGAAGATTGGCCCATTTTGTTAGCTATTACATTTTATTTCCAAAAATTCACTACCGTCGAGGCTAGGGCCCAAACTCTGAAAGCTTCCTTACTCGGCCGTCAAATTGTGTTCCGTGAACGCACTTCGACCTGAGTGCGCTGACATGAGGCCGTTTAGTTGTGCAATAGAGTGCACTTTGAGCAAGCTACACTCTTCGGAAGTGCGGAAGTGAGCTTTATTTTGCGCGCTTGACAAGGATACTATCAGTCAACTTTCGTTGTTGAAGTGGCTCTGAGACGTCTCCTGAGGAGAGCGCATCAACTGGCTCAATCACTACATTCTGTCGTCATGAACTCCTGAGACAAATAATACTTTTATGCGCAGCTGAGAACCCTCAATCGCGCGCGAAAGTTGACGAGTCCTTTCCGGGTAGTTTCACATCCTCACGCCCTCCTCCGTCGCACGCTCCCGCGTGACGGAAATGTACAGCGCAACGAAAGACGGGGACACAAGGAAGACGCATGGGACACACGAGCGCTGACTCGCTACAGTTTATTTCGGACCTCGGACTAGTATATATAGCGGAAAAAACAAGGCCAACATCACACATGCGCAGTAGGCGACGCAACTCTATGATGACGTAAGTATAACAACTCCTTAGGCGTAAGAGCAATAGATGGCTTGGCCACTCAGGACCCACCCAACCGGTCTATCATTTCAGCCTCTATGATTTCTCCAGCCGGTTGACTTGAGAAATCATTCATACATACTGGTCATATGCACTATATATACTGGTCGGAGGTTCTAAATAAACTGTTGCAATGTTGCAAGTCAGCGATATATATATATATATATATATATATATATATATATATATATATATATATATATATATATATATATATATATATATATATATATATATATATATATATATATATATATATATATATATATATAGCTGACACTCGCTTTCGAGCACGCACTGGGCTCTCCCGTTTCACGCACCGGGTTCGTGTAAAAGTTGACAAACATGAGAGTGGAACACGTGCAGAAGAATCGTCGGGAGGGAGCATCCGCCCTTCCGTCGAAAGCACCGCTGGGAGGCGTCGAAGCTCTCGCACAGTGAAAAAGACCCCACCTGGGTGCACAGAATGACGCTAACACAAGCGACCAAAAATGTGGTGCCCCGGGGTTTTCCAGTGAGCAAAAGGTGCTCACTGGCGACCAGGGGAGCCACCGGCCTCGTGTACCCGTGCGGGAGAGAGACCGGTTCTCGCGGGGCGTCGTCGCCGAGGCCACTGCTGCTCGTTCCGGGAATTTCGGCTCCTGGCCGGTCTCTCTTCTCCGTTCCTTGGACGCTCACCTTTCGCTGTGAAAGCTGCGGTGTCTCCACTATTTCTTAAGCCCAAAAGTATCAGCACGACGAAAACGAGCTGGAGATTGCGCTGTTGGCGGTGAACGGTAGACAACCAAATGGTTGTCTCCAACCCAGTCCTCTACTTCTATAAGGCTTGCCTGTATATCTTTGCACACAGCACAACACGTCAACCACATCTTGAGACCTACTGACCAGTTTCCAATCTTGTTGAGCTCAAACGCACCGGGGCGGCTCAACGACCAGGGCGATCTGCGGTCGTGCACATTTACAGGTAACTTTTGGAGGCGCGGAGCCCGTCGAAAAAATTGGCTTCGCGCTCACCCCATAAATCCGCCCGTGGTCGCCGCTGCCACATTTCCACTGAAGCCGAAATAAAACAACGCTGTGTGCTAGGAATCCCTGCCCGCGTTTAAGAATACGCCTTCACTGCGCCGTTCCTACTCCCACTACGCATCGGTGCAATCCGCAGATTGAACGAGCACGGCCCGTGCGATCGCTGAACGAAGGACCGGCTTCCGGCAGGCTCCAGCCGGGCTGTTTCCGAGCGGTCCTGGAGATGGGACTCCCCCCGGCGAGGCCGCTGGCCTACTAAGAGAGTGAAACCGCATTCCGGCGCCCAAACGGGGCCACTCGGCGAACCACGTCAACGGCCCGGTGACCCAATTGGCCGCCGCTGAGCGCCCGCATGCAAACCGTGCGCACCAATGACACGCCGTTGTTTCAACAATTCCTGGCAATCAGATTGTTCGGGCCTTTCGTGACTTGGAAAAGGCAGCCCAGGTGGCGGCCTTGACCGTGCACGAACTTCTCCAACCTGCCACCGATCCGCGGAGATGAGATCGCGCCTCGCAGTTCATCGGAGCCGACTGCGGCACTGTTCCCATTCATCTCCATGTCCAGCTGCGCCTAGCCGCCTCTCGTCATCCCGCCACTCCACATGGGCCTGCGCAGCCAACCACTACTTCCTTTTTTTTTTCTTGCCTTGGCATCTCTTTCCCCCTCCAGCTTGCGTATGAACTCTTCTTGTGTGATTGTGTTAGGCTGACAACTTTCCTTTCCATTGTTCACTGTGCTGTCCACCATTCGGTTAGGTTGACAATTTTTGTTCGAATGCATCTAAGGGTGTCTATAAGGGAAGAAGGTTAAGCGTTCTTCCGAACTGAAATCAAGGTGGCGCACAGGACAGAGGTAAGGAGAGATATGGGATAGGCATACGTCTTGCAGTGGGCGTATTCAGGTCGATGATGATGATGAGTAGGAGTTATGTAAAGTTCCGGCTAGTATTTGTTTTCCCAGGCACTTGAATAATTAGTCGATATGAACCAACTTTTTTAAATATAGATTTAACCCCTAAAGCGTGAATATGAATGTTGTCGAGCGCAATGAATATGATCCGATCGAAGTGCTTTCCAGGAGGTAGCCTTAGAGAAGCCCTTTTTACTTAGCGAAAATTAACGCCTATGAAATTTTTAAAAAAAACACCACAAGGCATGCTCTGTGCGCCTGAGTGCGCCGCGATTACAGCACAGCGCTCTGCCTACAGCAGGGCTTGGCGTTGCTGTTGGTCCCGAGATAAACGCCGCTGACGTTGCGCGGCGCGGTGTTGGGCACGGCTTTGGACGAAACAGTCGGGCTTCGTAGGCGGCATCGAATCCTGCCCAAATGATCTGGAAACCGAATACAAATCAAAGAAACGGCATCTGCACCATAAATACTCTTTTTAAAAGGGCAACTAAGTCGAGCTAAACGGGCCGAATAATAAGCCAGGCGCTGCAATCGATATTCTGTGCTGGCGGTTCGGGTCTTGTTCGCCCTCTGAACTGCAGTCTGACGATTAGGCATCATCCTCAGAGTTACAAAATCAACCATGGACGCAGCTGCATCACGGGATCGAGGGCCACTCTGGTCCATTCTGCAGTACACTCTGCTGCTGTTTCTGCAATGGCGCTTAAAACTGCTGTGCTTTCTAGCTTCAAGGCAAATTCGTTCAAGAGCGTTTGAAATTCGCGCGCGCAATGGGCGCGCGTGGTGAAGAAAAAATTGTCCAAACCCTCCACCACGGCGTGTGTGACTGGCACTGTGCAAATATGAGACTTAAAAAAAAGGTTGACAAAAAGCGTTGGTGGAGCTCCTAAAGAAGCAGGGGAATTAAGTGCGAGGTGGTGAGAGCAGAGTCGTGATGCCAAGCGTTTGCTCACACCGTGAGTATACTGGTGGCAGCTTACGGCGGCGTAATTAGGAGAAATGCGGACAACTGACGCTCTAGCGAGGGTTCGCAGGATTTACCTGTGGCGATTACATTGATCTGGCGGTGGTATTCAGGCACGCAGAATTTACAAGTACTCAAAGCAGTAAAGACACCAAATTTTGAGGGGGCAAACAGCTTGCTTTCAGCCTGCGCAATATAAACAGTGCGGAAGGCATGTGCAAAAACCCACGCGGCTCGGCACTTGGACCACTGATGAGAAATACACCATGATAGAACTGGAGGGAGAGAAAAGCACCAAGCAAAAACAATGTGCTGCAGTGCAGACTTCCTGCCTTTATTTGAAGATGAGAGCTATGCCGCGCCTGCTGTTTTCGGTGGGTCAGTTCATGTCCAGAAAGAGACGAAGGTTCGCCGAACCAGCCCAGCAAATTTTTTTTTTCCAATCCACACGCGCTACATTTCCCGCCAGACTGCCCTCGCTGCTTTTCATGGACGTTTGGGTGCATTTCCATCTGCCAACAGATACTTGGAAGCCCTTTCAGGAAACTAAACGTGTGGGGCAAGCCTGGTTCGTGCAGCTCATTCCGCATGATACAGAAATAACCCACGCTCACTACAGTGTGCTCGATCATGCATGGCCTTGCAGTCTGCAAAATGCGCGCATTGCCATCGCAGAAAAGGCGCTGCGGGAATGCCGGGAAGACGTTCTCGCCGACTAGACGAACCGACGAGTCAGTGAGCATTCCGTGGCCAACCAGTTCGGATAGTTAGCAACGCGATGTTAGAAATAGCCATTTTCACCTCCCCTTTTGCTGAATTTCTAAAAAGGCGTAAGCAAAACTTTATTTATCTCTGTCTTCTAGAAATTACAGAAAATTTCTTTCGGCGCGCAGCCACGAAGCGCGGCGATGTTCAAGCAGCGTTGAATGAAATTTTGTTATTTTTGGATTTCATGCACTTGATTTGTTTTGCTTGCATTCATGTCCCAGAGTTTACAAGTAGAGCGTTCTTGCGGGCTAGTTTTTTCATTGCAGAAAAAAGGTTAGTACTGCGCGAATGAGACAAGACAGGAGAACGAGGAACAAAAACGGCAACACAGGCGCCTGTGTTGTCATTTTTGTTCCTCGTTCTCCTGTCGTGTCTCATTCGCGCAGTACTAACCTTTTTTTCTGCACAGTTTAGGTACGACTTTGTCCTCAGTGCGCGTGAACGGGTCAGGCAGCCATTTTCCACACAGCGTTTAGTGGAAAACTCTGCAAAGTTTGACTGTTTTAAGTATAGTTTCTATATTGCGGCCCTTTTGTGCCTTTTGAGTGTGACTGCACAAGCTATACTCACAACTTGCAGTAGTGTGCAGCTATGATATTCGCCGGTCGCAAGAGTGTGGATAAAAACTACGTCCCCAAATGATATCAAGAAAGAAACGAGCCTTCTTTGAATGTTTTTTCACTGCACAAGCACCCAGAATTCGTCGAGTCAACTTGGTGCCTGTCCCTGGCCACGGGACGATGACCTCCCCTTTCTGCCGACTGGCGGCGACTCGCCCGTGCACTTTCCGACGCTGCCATATCTGTTCATCTCTCCGAGGCTGTGCAACTCAAGAAGCTCTTCCTCCTCATTCACCCTCTTTCTTTGGCAGACACTGCTGTTGTTCCTCACGCACCTTCGTCGGAGGGCCATATCTGTCATTTGCGTTCCATCTGCGAGTTACTTGCAGCACGGCAAGAGCGACTTTCAATAGAGAAATTTAGCGTACGCCGGGTTTGCCGGACGCTGGCTGCGCATGCGCGGTGGCCCACCCTTGAGGCGCCCGGTAAACGTGTATACGTCTCCGTTATGCTAAATATAATATAAATACGTTCTGTCTGGCGTAGCGAAAACGCCCTTACCGTCCTACGAGCCCCGATTAGTAAAAAAAAAAATCATCCAACTGTGAGGGAAGTCTCCTAATGCGGTAGCCAGCGCGCACAAGAGCAAAGCGGTCACGGAATCTAGTTTCCCCAGCTGAGAACGGGTCGTGTGTCTCTAAAATGAGATGACTTCGCAAGTGCTAAATGAATTACAGCCAGCTGAAGGTGAGGTGCCGCGAGGATTGCGAAAACTTGGCCGAGTCGGGCGAGAACGGCCGGGCGGGTCCTTCTTAGCATCCTTCTCACCAGACAAACCCCTAAAGCACATCGCCGTCCTTGGCCGTCTACCGGGACATGCGGCACGATTAGCATAATATCATTTGCATACTGCCCTTTTTTTATTTCCACCGGTAATAACCTCCTGCTTACTCCAGCCTCATTGGCCTATAGAGGGGCAGTGTCGCAGAGCCCCGGCAGAACGGAGCCCTGCTTGTGTACTCATGCCTCGTTCATAGGCTGCTCAACGACGACAGAGCTTATCTGCGGTTTCCTGCACTAAACGGAACCAACGACTGGAAACTATTAAATAACAGGAGCATGAACGTATTCCTCGCACGCCGCGAATAATCCAATTCGTGCATATATAACGCATCGAGTTCAACGGGATTTGCATTCAAAATCTTTTTTCATTCGAACAGGGGCTCAAAACACGCGGTTATAGGCGAGGCAAATAAGATGTGGAGCCCTTGATCAAAGCACCAGCAGTTAAAAATCAGTGGTCCCGCAAGACAGCCCGATCTCGTACTCTCCCTGCGCGAACAAGTGTTTTCACAGTGCCTCGTGCCGGCGGTATACCTAGACGACCCCCGTTAGCGCTCAGGCACGCGGATCAGAAAACTGAAGTTATTTTCCAGCATTTATTCTGTAATAAAACAACGAAGCAACCTTTTTGACGTCATGTCAGAGCAAAGAACGGGAATCTGATCAACGATATAGCTCACTGCACCTTGTAGAAAATTAGCGGCGTCGCTGTCACATTGAAAACCGCGCCGTGCCTCGGTGCTGGTGTGAGCTAGGAGTGCAGATGTTTGAGCAGCGCTGGTTTTTAAGCGCACCTCCACGGCCGCATCGCAGATGTGGTAAAATGGCGGAGAATGACATCCGCTGCGCACAATCATCAAAAAGAGTCCAAACGAGGCCAAGGAAATCCGGCGAGAAAAACTTCCGACACTTCAGAGGAAGAAATACGGAGAGAGTCTCGCTCCTTGTCGCACCAACTGTCTGAAACGGACGCATGTTGGTCTCACCCAGGCATGCGGCTCAACGCAGAGTGCAGCGGAGGCAGGAGGCACAGGCGGTCCCGAGTCACTCGAGACATGTATAATATACAAATATAAAATGTGTAAAGTCTGCTGAAATAAAATTAAACCATAACCGGCAACTAAAGATAACCTGCACTCCATATATACAGACAGTCGGAATTATTTTGTAAATAACATGAACAGGTAAAAGTCCCTAAAGTGCAGTTAAATAAGAGCTCGAGATTTCCATTAGTGTTACTTTCCAATCCTGCAAGGAGTCCTAGAAAACCTCTCCACAAGTAACTTTCTTCCGGCGAAGTGTTACATGTACCGTATTTTCCGGACTACAGTCCGCGGCTTTCGTTTCCCGGTTTTATTTTTTCCGGGATTCGGGGGGTAAATATCGGGAGCAATTTTTCGACCTCAAATTCGGGTGAATATCAGGGTACTGAGAAAAAATTTTCGTAGTGCGGGTTTTTTCGGCTCATTTTTTTTTTTTGTAGCGGCATACAGTTTACTGAAAAAGTACGTTTTTCTGTTAGACATAAAGTTCCCTATTTTTGCCCATTCTTTCATAAACCGCATATGTAGAAATCGCGGGTTCCAGTAAACAAAATGTTTACCAACTAAGATTTTTTTTTTGCTTATCGGTTCCAAATATTTCCTCACGTACATTAACAACCCCCTAACGAGGTCCCCCGCGTCTGAGCAAGACCGACGTGCCTTTATGTGTATTGTGCGAAAACATTCGAACACCACAACGACCATTTTAAACGCGCAAGATCCTTGGATCAGGGTATATTTCGCGTGAGTAGCGCTTAATACAGTGATTCAAATAAAATGTCTAGTTGATAGCACTGTTTAGGCCCCTTGCATTTATATTTCTCTTACCGAACTCTTTTTAAAATTCATCCGCTGCACGAAAACCCCGTTGACCAAAGACACCCCTCTGGAATAACCACTACAGATCCACAAAATTTCCTTGCGGTGTCTTCAGCTCTGTGAAGTGGAAAACCAACATCATCTAGAAGGCTGATTTTCGGTGACAAATCTGGTTAAATTTGGGTTTCAAGAAATACGTTCCGGGGCAAGAATCGGGTAAAATCGGGTTTTACCCAAAAACGAAGGTCGAACACGAACTTTTCATGTTGAATTTTCTAAGAGAAGGTTTGTCAAAGTCAGAGAAGGTAGAAAAGAAAGACTCTGCTCTTTCCGTCGCGTGCAGACCAATCCCCTCCGATCCGCTGCACTCTGCAAGCCAATGCTGCTCGCGTGGCCGCTTAACAGGGCATCTCGGATCTGCGTAGGGCATCTTGTGCAAGTGGGTCTTTGATTCGTGGCACGCCGCCCCACGTCAAGCTGTCGTCAATGGCTGCGCTAAAGCCTGACTAAAATCTGCTGCAACAGAGGTGTCTTTGTGAATGCGAGCAAGACACAGCAGTTGGTGGAATACGACACGCTTTATCCCAACAGCCCCGAGGAGAGTGATTTTGACGAGTTTTAGAACCGACTTGTAAGAAGTAAACAAAAGGCCCATACATATTTGCTCACCCATTGTACGCAGTAAAAAGAAAAATTGCACCTAAAGACGTAACACTAATGACTGAACCCTTTCAACACCCTTATGTTTTTTTAAGGGTGCGCTGAGCACGTTAGTCAGTTGGTCACTCTCTACACCAACAGATCCCTGGGTGTCCTCATACCGCCTCCGGTGCAGCGGTTAAGCGATGCGCCACTGCTGCCACCGGTGGGGCTTGTGAGACTTGGGTTGCTCTTCATTCCCGAGCGACCTCAACATCACGGAGAGACAAACACCGGTCTAAATCTGAGACAGGGGGCTCGCGCACTGGAAATTTGCACGCCCGCGATTGCTGGACGCGACTGCCCAAGAAATGCCTCGACTCTCCTCGTCACACTCACGGAGTGCCCGAGAAAGCAGACGCCAAATGCAATTCTGCATTAACAGCGCCCACGTGAATACCTGACCACCTCGCGATCCGTAATGTGCAATTCATGAACGAATAAAGCGGCCAGCTCCTAAACCGCTGGAGTAGTCGCACGTGTAGCGACTCAAACATTCACGCTGGCTTCGCTCCAACTTCAAGACAAAGAGACCAGTCTCGAGTTTTCTTGTCCTGCTTAGCGCTGTCGCAAACCGCCCGTATATAGTAACGCGTGCGAAATCAGCCGCCGGCGAGAATTACGAGCGCGATTCGTTCGTGAGCTGAGCGCTTGAGAGCACTGCCATCGCGACATGCGGCAGTTTCGGGTTTTCGAAGTGGATGAACTTAGACCGCCTGGGGTTATTTAACCTGCACTGACGTCGCACAGCACACGGGCCTCCAGCATCGGAATGCGACCGCGGTGGGAGGGATCGAACCCGCGTCTTTCAAGTAATCTGGGCCACCACGGCGGCACTTTGCTTTCGTATATTGCGCCCCCCCCCCCACACACACACGCACGCACGCACGCACACACACACACACACGCACACACACACGCACACGCACACACAATAGTTCATGGTTCAGACATGAGAAGGAAAACAGTTTATGTTTCGGCCGCGGGAACGGCCATCGTCTGAAAAAAGCGCGAAAGGGCTAGCAGCATCATACATTCAATGTTGGTATCTGTATCAAAGTAGAATGAGGCTGCACTCTTAGAAGAGTGTAAACACCAACCTTGGTGGTACTCGCTCGGTGACGCATAAGAATATGTGCAGTACAATTAAAGCCATACAAAAAGTGAAAAGGCATATGTAGTACCAAAAAGGCATGTGACGAAACCACAAAACAGACTCCAAAGGCGCAAACAAGCAGTTATTATATGTAGCGAATGTTGGTAAGAAAATTTTGCTCTCAGTTGTTTAGAATGTGGCACGTTAAAAAAATAATAAGGCAACGCCGCGTGGCGATACATGTCCAACGCCCGGCCTCAAGGGACGTTGTTACCCCCAAAGTCACTTCAGAATAACGACTTTTACCCCTGCATCCGGTAACGAGGACATTGGCGTATCTGAGAATATTGTTTAAATTGAGAAAAGTGGTTGAAAAAACGTATTCGCTTAGAGCTGCATGCCTTTTCACTTAAAGCATACGCGTATGCTTCTGCTGTACCAAGGGGTCTGATAATTTACATGGAGCCTGCAGCTTCTGAATTCTCAGTTCTTTTTTAAAGTCTAGATAGGAAATCGTTTTAAGCAAGTCTTGACTTGACCTTACACGTACTGTAATTAATCATTATAAGTCAACCGCCAAATCATTAAGTAACCAGGGAAAACAGCTGATGACCTAGTACGTACAAACGAACAGCAGTTAGCCATGTAATACCTTGCCACGCGGGCATTTCGAAGGCCCTCGAACCGATAGTCTATCGACTCGAAGGCCATTGAGCGCTGCTACATGGGCAGTTTCAATGGTCATCGCGTCAATAGTCTATCGATTCAACAAAGCAGCGCTGAACTTTACCGAGATTTCGAGGGCCTTCGAGCGTTGCCCAAGGTTGCTAGCGGTGCTTCAAGCGGCGCCAAAGCGCACTCTCGTACACGATACGTTCACGGTACAAAAGCGTGAACAAACATTATTCTCGTAAACCTCAATGAAAGCCGTAAAATATTAGCCTATATAAAAATTTCCAAATTCTATCGATCCGCTTAAAAGAGCCTTAACTGTATACTCTCCATCGCAGAAGGCGGAAACACCAGTGGCATCAGTATAGCCAGAGCGGTACAAAGCTGCGACAGCAAATCGTAAAAAAGGCAGTGTCTTTCAAGACAGCGAAACCGGCCTTTAATAGTAACTAAAAATCTCCTATGACTAATAGAAGTGTGTTTCAACATTTCGTTTAGATTTATAAAAATATTGGTGTTTTTTTTTTGGAAAATCGAAAGTACTGGTTCTGGCGCCACACAAGCTTGGCTTAAGACACAGGAACCATTGAGTCAACGACCATTGAGATTTGCAGTGTAGCAGCGACACAGCCCCTTCGAGCTCGATACAGATTCAGAATTTCAAGTTTATCGACTCGATGGCCATTGAAACTGGGCATCCCAAGTAAGAATTTAAGAAGACTGCCGAAATCTCAAAATCAAAACACTTCAACGCGACTGCGTTGCCCCACCCGCTGCTCTACAGCAAGTCAGCTACGACGCTCCTTTCCAGACTTATACAAGAATTTAGCCCCTCATCCTCTGCTAGGATTGTATAGCTATCTAGCATTAGCCTTCCCATAGGGCCGAAATATGCGTCCTGTCAAACGGCCCCAATTTTTGTCCCTCCACCGGTAGATACGATGAATTTGCTCTTGTAAAAGACTGATGTCTTTTCAACAAACTTCAGGCTTAGAGTATTTACACGATTGCCACAGCACCAGTGACACAGAAAGTGTAACTGGTGCTGTGACCAGGGCATGCTGTGGGCATACCCTGGTCGCTTCTTGCAGCTCACTGCCGATGCTCGCAGAAGACGGAGAGCGGCAGAAAAAAATGAATAAAAGCGCAAGGTCAGGCGTTCATTTATTATCACTTTTTCTTTGCTCCGGTTGCTGTTTGCCGACATCCGTGTTGTCACTTCCAGGTTCGATCCCAACATTCGCTTTCTACGACAGCGAACATTTCCGTTTTCCAGTTGATCAAAAAGTAATTTTAATAATTTGTGTATTTGCCGCGAGGAATATTTATGTCTGCATTCTAACAAACTACCGCACAGCTCTGTGAAAATTCGTGAACAGCGATGCCGATAGCAACAGGGATCCCGGAGGAACTATCCTGTTAAAAAATTAATAGTATTTTCATCCGTCATACTGAAGCGAGTGCGGAATATTTGTGTTGTCGTCTCAAGTGACGTCACCAAAGCTGAAACGGTCAAGGCAATACAACCTGACATTTTGGAAGCCCACAAAGAACCAGTGCTTTTCCGACTTATCAGATGCAGAATGCAACGCAATAACAAAATTGGCGACCTCCTCAGATCTTATAATTAAGCCGGCGGACAAAGGGGGCGCCATAATTCTTTTAGACATGTCCGATTACATACGCGAGGCCCTCAGGCAGCTTGTCGACCACACTTTTTATAAAACGTCTCGACTTAACATCGCAGCGCAGTAAGACAAGCGCTTGCCTTGTCATCGTCTTCGCTTGCTATCCTCAGTGATATAAAGAACCTTAACACCCTACTTCAATTTCAAAATTTTGAATTCATTATGTACTATACATTAAAGATACCCAGGTGGTCGAAATTATTCCGGAGCCCATCCACTACGGCAACTCTTTCTTCCTTTCTTCTCTCACCCCCTCCTGTATTCCTTCCCTTAAGGCGCGGTTCAGGTGTCCAACGATATATGAGACAGATACTGCGCCATTTCCTTTCCCCCAAAACCAATTATTATTATTAATGATGTACTCTACGCTCCGGTGAGTGGAACTTCTATGGGTGAAAAAATAGGGCCTAGTTATGCTAATATTTTTATGGGCTGTCTTGAAACCGCGTTCACAGATAGCAACACCCCGCCGCGGTGGCTCAGTTGTTAGGGCGCTCGACTACTGATCCGGAGTTCCCGGGTTCGAACCCGACCGCGGCGGCTGCGTTTTTATGGAGGAAAAACGCTAAGGCGCCCGTGTGCTGTGCGATGTCAGTGCACGTTAAAGATCCCCAGGTGGTCGAAATTATTCCGGAGCCCTCCACTACGGCACCCCTTTCTTCCTTTCTTCTTTCACTCCCTCCTTCATCCCTTCCCTTACGGCGCGGTTCAGGTGTCCAACGATGTATGAGACAGATACTGCGCCATTTCCTTTCCCCCCCCCCCAAAAAACAATTATTAATTATTAGCAACACTTTAAAACCGTTCTTCTACAGGAGATTTATTGATGACGCCCTCATTATCTGGGATACCGGAGAGGCAGAACTTTTTAGACTCATTGTATACATTTTAACCGTATCCACCCATCAATCTCACTTTTCCACTCTTACACGGCGTCAACAAATGATTTTTTTATGTTGCAGTGTCAGTGCGTAATTAAAATTAATTACTAACCTCTACAGAAAGCCTACGGACTGCCATCGGTAGAGCCAATTTAACAGTAGCCACATGAAAACTTACAAACCAAGCATTCGTTAGTAAAGCAGTCCGCTCCAAAAGAGCACAATCTGAACCATCAGATTTCTACCAGGATTGCGCAAAACTTATGGAAGCTCTTACTAAACAAGATTATCCGGCAAAGATGATTGACGATGCTGTAAAATGCGCAGACACACACGACCGCTGGGCCCTTATTAACAAAACTAAACAGCCTACGATGCAACAACCTACAAACGTTGTCCTAACTTATTCGGCTTCGTGGTGCCCAATGTAACACTTATTCTGAAATGTCATCACAATATATCTTACTGCAAAGTGAGCGTCTGAACGATATCTTCCGAGAATCGCCTAGACGAGTTTACCGACGTGCTAAGAATTTACGTGGCCTTTCAACTTATTTCCAAAATTGCCAGTCCGATATCACAAGCAGCGGTAAGAACCGCTGCTAATTACGCAGTGAAGATAAGAGAAAAACACGTGGGACACCAAAAATGCAGTCGGTCTGCTTGAGTGTTCCGTATTCCGCCTTGAATATATTGGACAAACTCCAGCACCTTTTCGGTTGCGCTTGAATAACCAAAAGCCTACAGCACCAGCCTTTCCAATTTCCCATTACCAAAACGCAAAGGCATTCCTGATCACTCATATCATAAACTAAAAGTTAGTTTTGTTATCCGGATTTCGATGACACCACGAGTGAGGTCTGGGAATCGTTTCTAATTCATAAATTCAAAGCTGCCTCGCCAAGCGCAAACGAAAGCGTTGAAAAGTTAACTCGAACAGACGGGCTTCCCGTCCCGCCTGTTTTCCGTCAGGTAGCGTCGCGCAGTGACCGAACGCTCCGCGTGCTCTACCTTGGACGATTAACAGCTGGGCGCCCCACCCCAGCTGTTGTGTGTTGTTGTTGTTGTCCTCATACTATGGCACATGCCCGCATAGAGGGATTGGCCAAGAATTGGGGGGGGGGGGGGGGGCACAGAGAGTTTTTCAGGTAAATAATTCCTGGACGAATATAAAATGAATGGTAAGGACGGAAGAACTAAACAAAAAGAAACAACGAAATGAAACGTTGCGCGCGTGTGTCTTTCTTTTTTTATTGACTCTGGACGCGCGCAACTTGGACAAATATATTGTTATGTAAATAGTGTATTTATCACCTCTCCCTCTATCCTTTCTTACTGTCCCCTCACCTCTTTCATTTCACTTCTTCAAACTGCCTACTGTCCTTTATTTCCGCTGCCCCAGCTCAGGTACCACCGGCGTAGTGATGGCATATGCCGGAGTAAGCAAAAATCTTTTACCTTCTTCTTTGTGTTCATTTTACATTGAACACTTACCACTATTATCATAATGCCGTCCTTTTCGCCGAGCTTGGAAATGTCAATTGGGACGTGACTGGTGTCGCTTACTGAACCGCGTAAAAAAGGTGCCTTTCTACATGCGTATTATAGGCTTCTGTACCACACGATAGCATTTGTTCGGTTTATGGGGGTTTGAAGTCCCAAAGCGACTCAGGCCACGAAGGACGCCGCAGTAAAGAGCTCCGGAAATTTCGCCCACCTGGGGTTCTCAGCGTGCACTGAGCAATATCATTTGTATTTGTTTAATTCCTAGTAATTCTAACACATTCCCCGCCGCTCTATATCATTCTCTTGTTACATGAATTTTTGTATGCTTATATATAACCACCATGTGCTCCATACCGCATTGTACTGAGTATGCGTTCCGGCATTGCTTTCTTACTGCTTTTAATGCCCAACATTCTACGCAACTGAGAGCAAAATTTTCTGACCTACATTCGCTACATATAATCGCTGCTTGTTTGCACCACTGTAACATGTTTTGTCGTTTCGCCACGTGCCTTCTTGGGGCTACATATGCTTTTCCACTTTTTGTACAGCCTTAATTGCGCTGCACATATTCCAATGCGTCACCGAGCGATTACCACCAAAGTTTGCGTTCACGCTCTTCGAAGGTTGCACCCTCATTCCCACTTTGATACAGACAGCAGCACCCAAACATATGGCGCTGCTAGCCCTTTCGCTCTATTTTCAGACGACGACCGGTCCCGCGGCCGAAATGTCAATTAAAATGTTGTTTCTTCTCACGTAGAGTTTCCAAAACGCGGTTACCTTCGGCGCCGGGGCCAAACAAATTTTGGCTACATCGCGCCAAAATACATGCAATTTCGAGAAGCATCAGACAAAGCAACGCCTCCAGTGCACGTAATTCGTCGAAATAGAAAAAAATTTGGGGCCACAGCACTGAAGGTAACCGCTTTAAGGAAATTCTAAAAAACATAACGATATGAATATCACTTACGGTGGGCTATACGCCTCTCAGTAATTAAGAAGGCTAATAGTGATGTTCACATTTCAATGTTAGTAATCAGCCTGCTAGTCAGCACGTCTTAGCTGTATTCTGATATGCTATGCCGGAAAAAGCACTTTTCGAACTCAAAAAGCCTGTTTTTAAAACTTTCTGAAATTCCTAGGTGAAACACACTGTAAATATCAAGTAGGCTGACACACGCTTAAAAGCATAGCAAGAATTTAGTGACGATTGCACTGGAGACCAGTCTTCATCACCCTCTCCGGCTGAGGGTGTGTCTTCCTGAAGAGATTTACTTTTGATTTCAAAGAGCCTATTTTAGAAAATTTTTCACAGTGCTTGCTGGATTTCCCGGTGTAAATAGTAAAATGCTACTTCAGAAAAGGTGAACACGATTTTTTTAAAAATAGGCTGTTCGAGGTATGCAGCTGCCTACTGCGGTGTTGTGATACCAGCACTCGTAGACGTGAAAAAGAGGGAATCAGTTTAACTAGTAAGCTAGTTAACAATTTATCATGGTTAACTTTTCAACTATTACAGTTATGCACCTGGTTACAATTAAAGTTTTGTAGCTAGCCGTCAGTAACAGCCATATCCCTCAGCCGCCGCTGTAGCTCAGTGGTTATGAATTGCTGGCTGCTGACCCGAAAGACACTAGTTCTATCCCGGCCATGGTGGTCGCATTTCGATGGAGGCAAAATGCAGAGGCCCGTGTGCTGTGCGATGTCAGTTCACGTTAAAGAAACACAGATGGTAGAAAGTTCCGGAGCCCTCCACTACGGCGCCCCTCATGGCCTGAGTCTCATTGGGACGTTAAACCCTCACAAACCAAAAACCAGCCATATCACTTTCTAGAATTTCGAAAACACAGTTGGCCTCGACACTGTATGTGGCTCAACAAATTTTGGCCGTTACGGGTGGGCTGCAAAGATCGCGAATGTTTTCCGCACACGCTGCAACGCCCATCGCTTTACGTCAGTTCGGGGCGCACGCGCCATGTACACCGGGCGAGCACTTTCAGAAATTTCTAAAAGTAGGGTGTTCGAAATAGAAGAAAAATCTGTTCAGGAAAACACTCATTAGCGAAGTATGTTATTTATTCAACGAACAGTACTAATTAGCTTATTAAATAATGCGTACTAATTAACTTCTTAATTATGCTCGGTTTTATGAGATTTACCGCCCCAAAGCGACTCGGGCTATGAGGGACCCTGTAATGAATAGCTCCAGATAATTTCGACCACCTGGGGTTCCTTAACGTGCACTAACGTCGCACAGTGCACGTGCCTCTGGCATTTCGTCTTCATCGGAACGCGACCACCGCGGTCGGGATCGAATCTTCGTCTTTCGGGACAGCCGCCGAGTAGCATAACGACCGAGACACCGCGGCGGCTAGCCCTTTAATGAACACAGCATGGTGGCCAGTGTCGAGTTGGTAGTCACGGAGAAGACGATGCCCCCCCAGTGTTTGAAACGAAGGAAAAGTCGTTCTCGAAAGCGCGGTGCCTCTTTCCGCACTAAAGCGAAAGAGGACGCATGGGCGCGTAGAAGCGGAAACGCAACGTCCGTTAAAGCGACTCTACCACGTCATGCACATTGCTAGTCTGAGAAAAAGGAACGAGTTCTGTATCTTGTTCCTTGCGGCCAAGAGGAGAATACGCATGCCGGTGTTCAGGAACACCTTTACATCCTGCGCCCATCCGCCAAGTTTCCTATCTGTGCAGAAAAAAAACACCGGATTTCCTCGCGTTTTATGCAACTCTGCTATTGCTTTATATTTTCCATGGCTACGAACTCCATACTGTGGTAATCAACTAGTTAATGAGTGAATAACAGTTAATGAACTTATGGGGACTTTTCGTTGATTAACTACCGTCCGCCGATAGTGTGTTCCTGAAAAGATTTTTCTTGCTATTTCAAACAACCTGTATTTAGAAATCTTTGAAAGTACTCGCAAAAACACGGAGTATAGTTATGCACTGAAATAAAGAAGCATTGCAGCCTATCTTAGTTCAATAACCAACCGTTTCGGTCGGTCGTTTGCTTCCAAGTGACTGCACCTCCTCACACAAAAACAGCTGGCCTCTTTTGGCTCACCTGTCTTCAGGCCAGTTGCTCAGTGTGAGCACTGCTGCCTTGTGCACTGCTGACTTCTTCTCCAACTTGTTGGCTGTGGCAGTGTGCACGTGTTTGTGTGTGCACGCAAAATAATAATGAATAAACAGATTCCCTAATCATGGTGGCAACTTGTGAAGCGTATAGCGCACGCTAAGCTTATCTTTCTCTGCTGATTAAAGGGAAACTGCACCACCATTTGAGAATTCCGCCCTATACAAGGATTCAAATCTACATAGGCTGCAGGTAAAGCATGTCAAGTGTTTTTGCGCTAGCATTTAAAATAGTGATGTAATCGTCTATTAAATTATAGGCTTCTCCTCACAGCATCGGAGGAGTGCGGAGAACATCGGTGTGACTTCACAGAAGGCAAGATTTCAAATTTACGCTGCCACCCTGCCGTGCCTAGAAGAATGCTACACTCGGAGGCCCTTACCTTCGGTAGCGTTGTTTTTCTTTTCTTTTTCCTTCAGAGCAAGCGTTTATACGTTGTAGATGTACTGGTACCTTCGAAGACGTCATGATGCGCTCCGCACTTGGAGCACTGCGCTGCGGAGAACCTTGATAGCCGCCTCGATTTCAATCGGCAATTACGTCACCATTTCAAATGCTAGCTCGAAAGAACTACGCTTGTTTTACGTGCAAGTTTCACACCTTCTACCCCTTTAAGCTCGTCGATTTCTAAAACGTATGCAGTTGCCCTTTACTGCTAAACGATCATCCCGCGAACTAGCCGACGCAAGACCACCGACGTGCCCTTTCACGACGCAAAGGTATACAGCGTATCATAGGGCAGATCGGCTGGAGTATTCGCTCTGCCTGTCGCGTGAAGTACGATCACGGAGACCGCCGCCGCGGCACTGTCCCTGATGTCAGCTGCACGCTCCGCAATGCGGTCTCACAATTTGCTGGCGCTTAGATTTTACCAGAAAAGTAGGGGCCGCATTCACAACGCAGCTCGCGCATAGCTACGTTCCAGGGTTGCCAACGCGCAGACGAAAGCCAGTCATGAGCTTTTAGCTTCAATAGAGAGCGCCCCTGATTCGCTGACGTCAGCTGTTGTTTTGAGGTCAACGCCGTGCGGGACCCAGTTGCAATGTGAGGCCTAATATTATGCTGGTGAGTGTTCGTGTGTGGCTCAATAAAGAACAGAAAGATATCGGCAGTGAAGGTTCGTGGGGCAGGCCAGTGCTAACCAATCACGAATTGTGAAACAAGCAGCGCGCTGCTTGTTTGATTCAGACGAAATGTTAACCTCCAACGAAGTTACACGCGCCTTAATTAAAGTGCACTCGGCATTGTCATGACAGAATATATTCACTTGCTAGTGCCGCTATTTCTCATCCAAAATGCAGAAATGGACGCATCTCAAAAAGTTCCCTCAGATCTGCGCGCCGTTATGAACTCTTTAACCGTTCATAACGCTGAATGCTTT
The DNA here is from genome assembly GCF_052857255.1 of Amblyomma americanum. Taxonomy (NCBI): domain Eukaryota; kingdom Metazoa; phylum Arthropoda; class Arachnida; order Ixodida; family Ixodidae; genus Amblyomma; species Amblyomma americanum. The sequence continues at coordinate 30,166,961 of NC_135497.1, read as the reverse complement.
CAATAACTGCTACGCTTTCATCCATATTTGCACCAATATTCGCTCAACTAAAAAGCAGTTCTCGCTGACAAACTTTACGTACGTTAAACATTTTGCCATATTTTGAAAATTATTTTAAACAAAGAACAGGCCTCATCACGTTCTTCCCACGCTCTATTAAATAAAGGTGCACAGTCCTGAAAAATGTGTCGCGATATTTTTGTACTCTGGAGTCACGAAGCGGGAAACGTCAACGCCGCACTGCAAGCGCAGACACAAAAATCAGATGATTTCGGCGAAACTAATATCGCAAAAGATGGACAATCTTGTAAATCACGGCGAAATGCCACAACCACGCTGAAACATCCTACAGACGACAGTTGTGTTTGCGAACGCATATTATCTGCGCCACTTTTCAACCAGCATCAAGTGTTCACTGTGTCGAATGTTACTAAAAGAGGTTAGTGTGAATTATTTTGAAACAAAATTCGCTCTGATTCTCTCTCCTTCCGGAAATTCATCTACAAGGAACACCAGCACAACATGCGACTCGAAAGTTGCACAAAAGGCACGCACAAACTATGGCTCACAGAAGGCTTTGTAAACAATCACCCTACTGTATTCACCATCATCAAGAAAACTGCTTCGCTTCAAGTTCCTCCAAAGCATTTACACGCTGCTTTCACCCTGCTTTACTTTTCTGCCTGGTTGCATTCAGGCCATCAGTTGACTTCTGCATTTAGGGTTTTGCTTGCTATTTCTGGCTTTAGCAGACGTTGATATACCGGCGAGGTAAAGAGAGGGGGGGGGCTGTAATTTGAAGTAATTGTAAGAAACGTTATGATGTAAATATGCATACTAGGGTTAAACTTTCATTTCCACATGTACTTAGCCTTTTAAGAAAAAACTAATAGCTTTATTGCACGGAACAGTGCTTTGTGAGCATGCTGAAATAAAAAAAAGCTTGTGCAGTTTCTCCTTAATTATTTAACGTCCCGGGGATGACTTTAGGAGGGTGTTAATTGTAATCAAGCAACAATTTATCAGTCAGCTTAATTTAAAATGCACTCTTAAATCAGAAATAAAACTTACGTATTTGAGCCAAAGTTGGCAACATTTCATTCAATAATAACGAAAGTAGTAATAATTAGCGGGGACAGAGTGCGATCATGTCGCTACGTTAACGCCGGCTTTCAAGGCTAGCACGCGTGATCCTCATTGAATAGCGGGTGCCAGACAGTCAGACGCGATAGGTGATCCAGAGAAACATGCTTAGGCAGACCCGAGAATTCAGCCAAATTTCGAAGTGGGCGCCGAAGTTTTTCGGGTGGACATGGCAGCGTCAATATCTGCAGCGTCACAATCTAACGTACTGAAATGCTGGAAAGTACTGCCGCCAAGATCGTGACTTTGACACAGAATGGCATTCACCGCAGCTATCGCTGGCATTAAAATAAACGTCAAATAGCTGAAATACGTGCTGTTTTGACGCTGCAGGAATTGTGAATTAAACTTGCCAGCACGTGTGAAAGTTCTAAATGTTATGCTTGCATCACTGCTGACGAGCGTGCGTCGCCAGCAGGTCCGGCCTTTTCATTAGAGGTAGGGAAGTCGTTTAACACTGGCATAATAGAGCGGCTTAGGTAGACCGTTAGAAAACACGTTCATCGCGCACGTGCATTGCGCTTGTCATTCGCGCGCGCAACAAAACGGCCTCCGTAATAATAAGGCACTCAAAAGCTTCGGTTCACCATGGACGCGAGCTCTCAAAACTGCGCGCGCCCAGCCGCGCAGCGCGCCGGTCGGGGATCGCAACCGGACCGGCGCGTTGCCGCTGCGGCGCCACTCACCTTGGAGCGCGCACGCAAGCAGCAGCGCCAGCACGTGTATCCCGGCCATGGCTGCGCCGTCAACTGAGGACGCGGAGGCCGCCGCCGCCGCCGCGACTGCCGCGAGGCGGCGCTCTTCCTCCGGAAAGAGGACGCTCGCTTCTGGCTATCGCTCCTGGTGCCGGACCGGTTAGTGCCGGAGGCACGACGATCCACAATCGATCTTCCCGCCTTCACGTTTGGACGCAAAAGCGAGGAACGGGCGTTCGAAGCCTGTGGCCACTGGCAGAAGACACAGGGCGCTCGCAACCCGCGGAGCGAAGAAGTAGGTCGGAATCAACCAGCAAAACTCGTCCTTGTCCACACTTTCTCCCACTATGCGGAGCATTGCCATAGAGAAGTACGGTGATGCAAGCTTTGATCACGGCTAACCTACAAAGATGCCGAGGTCTCCCTTGTGCCGCAATGCGCCACGTTTTTACCCTAGGATTTCAAAAAGTTCTGTATGGACAACGTTTCTGGAAAATCCTAACCAGGGCTTTTGAGAACCCAGCGTGAAAGTCGCAATGTACCCAGAAAGGGCTCCGGAACGTTCATAAATTATCGGAAAAGTACACCTCTGAAAACGCGTGCCAACTGCACGGGATAGGCCACTTCTCAGGGCTCAATAGTGACAGAAGAGAGAGATGGATTTAATCAAAAAGTTTGCTCTAAGCCCAACGGTTCTTGAAAATGGTGCGCTGAGCACTCTTTAAAGGTGCAGTGCACGGATGCAAGGGTGTTGCACCTCCATGAGGTGTACGGGTGCTCTAAGACTTTTTACCAGCTGTGCGGTTGTCCATAAAGCGTGCTTTTAAGATGATGTGGGCTATTCGAGTTTCTATTCAGGGATATCTGTAGGTTTCATCCGTGCAACTGTGGCTGAGATTTGCGCTTCCGTAATTGAAGAGATCAGTAACCTCATTGCTTCTCTGAAATTGTCTTCGTCAGCAGACTGTGACCATATCAATATTAAACTGCTAAAAAACACAGCAGCGACATCAGCCCGGATACTACAATTGATCTTCACCAAGTGTTTACAATCGGAGGAAGTCTCCGATGATTTGAAAATTGCCCAAATCATTCCAGTGTCTCAATCATTTGCGGTTAGAGGCTGACCTCAAATCAGCCTTTAATTACCGTCTTATTTCTCTAACCAGTGTCCCATCAAAACTGCTGGAACACATTATATCCACGAACCTAATTACACATACTGAATCTAACGACTTCTTTTATCCACACCAGCATGATTTTAAGAAACACCTGTCATGTGAAACCCGGCTTTCGCAGTTCACACACGATTTACTCGAATCCATGGACGATAGCCTCCAAATAGGTGCGATTTTCCTCGATTACTCCACAGCATTTGATTGGGTCCCTCACAATCATTTGCTTCAAAACCTTCATCACTAAGAACTCCCATCAACCTAATCTGTTGGATAGAAAATTTTCTTTCATGGCGCAAGCAGTTCCCTTCTAAAAATGATAGCCACTCTCCTTTTTCCAATGTAACATCGAGAGTCCCTCAGGGCACCGGACTGTCACCATTACTACTCCTAATTTACACTTATGACCTCGCTTGCAATATAAAATCGGAATTACAGCTGTTTTCGTACGATTGCGCCATATACAGAGTGATTAGGGCGACCGGCGATTCATCTTTGCTTCAGTCCGATCTTGACACACTCTTTGTCTGCTAAATCCCTCTCACTCTTAAATATTAACAAATGTTTACCAGAAAACGCACCGTGAATCAGCATCAATATAGTATTGGCTCATTTTCCATTGACCCCGCATTACCCTACAGATATCTTGGCCTCCATCTAAAACCTCGCTATCGGGGGTAACTAAAGGTCAAAACATCATGCGCTGAAGCCTCACGCACACTCGGATACCTGCGCCGTAACTTGAAGGCCGCATCCCCTGACATAAACAAATAGCCTATATAACATTCATTCGCACAAAACTATAATATGCGTCATCCATTTGGCACCCATCACAAGCGTATCTCACCGCTGACCTTGAAGCCGCACAGAATCGCGCCATCCGTTTTGTAACATCTTGCTATTCAAGGAAGACCAGTATGCAGAAGGGTTGAAATGCGGGCCAGTTGGTTCATAGTAACTTGAAAAAAAAAACAGTCACAAAAGACAAGGGACAAGAGAAGGAGTGTACACGCCAGTTGACAGTCCAGTCGTTGTGGCGTGTACACTCCTTCTCTTGTCCCTTGTATTTTGTGACTGGTTTTTTTTTTCAAGTTACTAAGACCAGTATCACCGCGCTGAAACAGTACCTTGCCATTCCATCACTCATGTCACACCGCATCATATCTCGCCTCTGTTTTCTTGATCGTTTCTATTATCACACACGCACGAGACACGCAAAGACAACCCCCGCACAGGGCGTCCAGCCGCCTAAGCGATGACCATAGCATTGAACGCATCCCAACTGTCGCGCCTTAGCACTAGTCTTCATTTTTTTCCGGACGCGATAGCACTAGGGAATGGCCTACCAAATCCCATCGCACCATGCACAAACCTCAAATAATTCCGGGAAAAACTAAACGACCATTTTTCATGAAGGCAAAAAACTTCCCATATTAACTTCGGCACTTAACAGCTGTTTGCTGTTACTTTTCTTTTTGGTGTCACGCCTTATATACTGTGTTTTGTCTTGTATCGATTTAGTGCTGCATATATAAATTTTATTTTTGTTTCGATCCCGTGCACTTCAATTACCATTGTATACCCATCACAAGATCATTTAATTGTTACATATTGCTATTTTTTCTCAATGTTTTATTTTCTCCATTTATTCTCTCTTTGTATTATGTTTTTGTTGTCAAAAAATCTTGATTTTGCTTCCCCCTTATATATTGTCTTCGTGCCTTTAAAGGAAAAATAAATTAAATGAAAAGATATAACCGATTTACTTTATCTGAACTGCTGAGCGCCACTGAATCCAGATAAGGGCTCGTTAAAATGAAGCGTACAAAAGTAATCAACTCTAAAGCAATCAAGGCCTGTGAAGCTCTAAAGCAATTGGATAAAATCGTGCAGCTGTATCTATCTCACCGCACTGTACGGGTGTGACAACCCTAATTTACGTCTCGCCCAATTCGCCCCTCAGGCCGTTATTCTTACTTACGCCCATTTTGGGGGTGCAAGGGTGCGAGATGCAGACAAGAAAACACATCCTTAAATGTGTTCATTTATTTAAAGTGTAGGGCATGATAAGAAAACAGCGGGTTCACACGAGACGTAGGAAGAGATCACACAACATACATCGGCCCTTCTTGATTCCCTTGTCAGTGGGCATTGATATCCCATCTTGTTTTCCAATCTCCACCAACTAGCCTACCACATACAAACGGCTATCAACTCCTCTAGTAAGTTCCCACATCCACGACGCCTGCCACAATTGTCTCCTTGAAACGGCGCTGGCTGATACTGCCCGAGACCACTAATCTCGCTTTGTTATAGACAGGAGATACCGAATCGTGTGACTAGGGTGACCAGCAATCAAATGACTGCGAAAATATGAGATAAACGTAAACTGGGGAAACCGGCGCGGCATAGCTCCAATGCTCGTCGCCAGTGCTAAGAGGTGGTCGGTCGCTCCATGGACTCGAGATCACACGTCTATTTCCTGTCAACAGTTCAGTGACAAAGCCCGAAAGAATCCGCGTGCAGCGCTGATGGGCTATATTGGTTCAGTGGCTGATGCGCCGGGTGCCTTAATCCTCCATACAGAACATCCCGAATAACCTGGAAAAAGTGTACCATGCAGCTGCTGTTGAGCAGAACCGACCTCGATCGCAGGACATAAGTGTGTGTGTGTGCATGGGGGGTGCCAGGAAGTGGTGTCTGGAGGGTTGATGACAGGGGTGGCTCTCCTAAGCCAACGCAGACTATAGTTATTTAGCATCACAGCTGGCTAATAAGTAACCCTTAGCTTGGTATAGTAGCTCCACCAGTTTAAACGATTAGGGGACACCATTGAAGAGGAGACCACGAAAGCAACAGACGTTCTAGGGCTGGTCGTGAAGTTGAACACAAGACTTACTCAAGCGTATTCAGGAGCTTTAAATCCGGGTGCCGATCTGTAATAGCTGCCCTATCTGTCTAGACCTGCTTAATACTTTGAAACAAACGGAAAGCGTCAGGCATCAACGAACACTAAAGCACGCAAACTTAAGTCACGAGAGTGGTTGCGCGCTCAACTAAAAACTAACGGCACTAACTAAAGTAATAGCACTAGCCCACGAGACGCGTTGCTATCTTGTTGTGTAGCGAAAGCTACACTAGGCTAGTGAGATGGCGCATTTCGGGTAAGCGTCACTAGTCTTTACTGCGCATGCGCCACTAGTTGCACCAAGCCATAAGTGTTCCTCCGCAGCACCACGCCTTTCCTCAAAATCCAGTTTTCAATTCTAAATTTCCTCTTCCTTTCTTATTTCCCTCCCTCTTTTTTCCTTCCCTTTTTCCTTCCCTTACAACTAAAGTCTCCCAACTCACTGAACAATACATCCCTCAGCGCACTGTTACCACCCACTCAAACGCTCCCTGGTACAATAATCACATTAAGCGCTTATCTAACAAAAAGAAACGCCTCTATCGCATCGCAAAGCTCTCCTCAACTAGTGAGCGTTGGGCTTCGTATACGGCAGCTTCCAACACGTATGTTCAGGCGCTCAAAGACGCTAAAAAGCACTTTCACTCGCATGTTCTGCCCTCTATGTTAACGGCCAATGTGAAAAAATTCTGGCGGGTCATTAATCCTTCCACCGATGATAGCATCGCTTTATCCGACCTGTTAGGCAACCCCATTCGTTCCGATATTTGTGCCACGATTCTGAACCACGCATTCACTGACAGCTTTACAGCCATGTCTGATGTACATATGCCACCAACTCATCACTTCAGCTATGTATCCATGCCACCTATAGCTGTTGCTATTCCTGGTGTCGATAAGCTTATTGATGCACTCAATGTTCATTCCGGTCCAGGTTACGACTGCATTAACCCAAAGTTCTTAAAAAGCACTTCAGCTTATTCTTCCATTATACTAACCAAACTTTTCCAGCAATCACTTGACCAATCAACGCTGCCTACCGTGTGGAAAATCGCAAAGGTGGTTCCAGTCTACAAATCCGGAAGCAAAGCTTCCCCTAATAATTATCGTCTCATATCCCTTACCAGTACTTGTTGCAAAATGCTTGAACATATAATATTCACCAACCTCGTTAACTTCCTCGAATCTAACTCCTTTTTTACGTCTGCGCAACACGGCTTTCGAAAATCTTACTCTTGCGAAACACAGTTAATATCATTTACACATGCATTGCATCATATTCTAGACCTATCATCATTATCTGACTGTATATTTCTAGACTTTCCAAAGGCTTTCGACAAGGTATGTCACAAACTTTTACTTCACAAACTAAAACAACTGAATATTGACTGTAACTTATTGAAATGGTTTAGAGAAAACCTAGCGCAAAAACATGCAACCACAAAGACAGAACAGACGAGACACAAGCGCTTGAGATGGATTGAATATTTTCTACTTAACCGCTCACAATTTGTTTTTGCTAACGGTTTCAACTCCAGTTTTACCGAGGTGTCTTCCGGGGTTCCACAAGGTTCTGTTCTTGGACCGCTACTCTTTCTAATTTGCATTAATGATCTTCCCTCTCTTGTTAACTCTCATATTCACCTATTCGCTGATGACTGCGTCATTTTTAGAGAAATAACCAACGCTAACGACGTTACATTACTTCAGTCCGACCTCAACACAATAGGGCACTGGTGCAAAGATTGGTTGATGCAGCAAAATATTAACAAATGCAAAGTCATGCGTGTGTCAAGAAAAACTTCCGCCCCGCCTCACTACTACATTGATAACATCTCATTGGAATCAGTCTCGTCATATAAATACGTAGGCGTTCACATTTCTTTAAATCTTAATTGGTCTCTTTATACCGAGAACATAATTAAAAATGCTAATCGCATGCTAGGCTACTTACGTCGTAACTTTTTTAATGTCCCTTCGAATTTGAAACTATTGCTTTATAAAACACTAATACGATCTAAACTTGAGTATGCAACACCTGTATGGGACCCTGCCCATGGCAACTTAATAAATGATCTTGAGATGGTTCAAAATAACTCTGTATGTTTCATCCTTGCTAACTACAACCGCACAGCGAGTATAACTGCTATGAAATCTAATCTCTGCCTCCCTACACAAACATCGCGTAGAAAAGTGTTTCGTCCCGCCCTGTTCCACAAGCTGTTTCATCATCCTGCTTTACGTGATCACCTCATCCCCCAACCAAATTATGTATCCCGTCGTATTGATCATAATCACAAAGTTGGAATTGTGTCATGCAACACGAAATGCTTCTCGCAGTCATTCCTGCCGCGCACCTCACGTGACTGGAACCACCTTCCCGCAGATGTTGCTGGCATTGTAAATTATGAGCAGTTCCGCGTAGCAATAGCTAACATTGTATATTCAGATGCTTTTTAAATATTCTTGTAACCATCTGTATTTTCTCACTGTTTTTGTATATTTACCACTCCCCCTCTGTAATGCCACTGGCCTTAAGGGGTAATGTAAATAAATAAATAAAAATAAATGTGTCATGAACCAACTGGCCCGGCTAATTCCACTCTTGGTACTGAGAGTTCGTTCTCTATGGGCTTCTGCTGGCCAGCGACTGGCTCCTTCATTTGAAGGCATCTGATGACATCCCATAAGTACATGTCTAAGGCAGATGTCACCGTCGGTTTACATACATACATATTTTGTTTTGCCAGAAATTGGAAAGGTCTCCTGGGCCATAAGCTATGAGCTTGACTAGGCCCTGGAGACCCAATACATGGCAATAACGCGTGTTTAAAAAATGTGATGAACATTCACCTAAAAAGTTCACAAACGAAATTTATCTATACTATTTCCATATCATACACACATCATTTAGCATACATGATCCATATCATGACAATCTCATGATATCATCATGATATTATTATAATATTTTGATAATCTCTGCAGTGTTGTCTGGCTGACGTTTGTTGACTGAATGATCATGGCATGAACTTCGACATCTGCGTCGTCGTTTGCCGATTTCACCACGGAATCTCGGGATAGCAGATCGGCCAGTCCTAGCTTCTTCTCGGGCGCATATTCTAGTGGCAAGTGGTATTGCCTCAAACTAAGGTAAAAACGCTGCAGCCTCGGAGGTATTTCACCAATTTGTTACTTGGAGAGCGAAATTAGTGGACGACGATCTGTCTCAATGAATTTCCTGCCGTATGTAAAGGGGTGAAATTTCGCACATCCGCAGACTACACTCATAGCCTCCTTCCCCAAGTTGAGAGTACCTTAATTGAGCTGCAGTAATTACGCGTGAAGCGTAAGCTACTGGCTTCCACTAGGCATTACAGCTTTGCAAGAGGGATGAACCTGCACAATTCTCGTAAACATCACGTTATTTTCCTTTCTTGTTTCGCATGGAAGACTACTTACAGAGGTCGCACGGTCAGATTATTGCAAAGCATCCGCCATTCTTTTGCATCACTTTCCGTTATTTATCATTTTCCGTCAGATTATTGCTAAGCATTTGCCATTCTCTTGCGTGTCATTCCGTCGATTATTTATAAATTCTCTAAGCAGCCTCGTTTTTTCTGCAAGTGATGGAAAAAGTTTTGGAAGTCGTTATCAACACCTAATAATCTTTGAGCACCTTGCTTATCATGTTGCTTATTATCTTGGTGGCATGTTCAGCACGGAGGCAGCGCGATCTCGGTCAGAGCGTTTGCTTTCTTGAGATGTCGCACCACCCAAAAATGATAATTCGCTGACATCAATTTTGCACTCTCCGGCACTCAAATTCAGCCTGCTTTTCGTGCTGCTTCCAAGACAGCTCGAGACTTTCGTCGTGCTGTTTTCCTGTTGAGCCCCAGTTCAGAATATTGTCAACATATAAGCTGACGATTGGTAACCCCTCAGAGATTCTTCTGGAAAGCTTCAGAAGCGAATGCCATGCGAAACGGAAGTCTCAGAAATTGATATCGACCGAAGGTAGTGGCGAATGTCATACTCTCGACGTCTCGTCATGCAAGAGAATTTGATGCAGTCCAGAACTCGCCCCTAATCAAGCGAGAACAGTGCCTCCCATCAGTTCTGCTTCGATATATTCTCTGCGGGGCATCTGGTAGCGCTCATATTTAAGACACTTATTGGTTTTGTAGCGATAGCTACATTACGGTAGCATTTCGAGCCTTCAGTGTGGCGGCGCCGCCACCTCGTGGCTGCGTCGTCACGCTGCCTCGTGGTTGGTCATGTGGTGCGGAGCGGCTGCCGGTGGCGCGGCGCCTTGGCTGATCACGTGGTTCGTCGCGTGGTTGGTCACGTGACCAGCCACGTGGTGCGAAGCAGCTGCTGCTGCTGCTGTTGGCGGTGCGGCGCGCCGCCGAAACCGAGCTGCAACAGCTGTGCGCATGCGCCGTGTCAACTGGGACGAAGATGAAAAAGGAACGACCAGCGAAATTGAGCGGCGAAAGACTAACTTTGCAATTCAACTCAGCAAGTTCCACCCGGCCAGCTGTAGCTATCGGGTCACTCCAGGTTTAACCAGAACTAAGCCACCACCAATTTTTTTTTTTTTTTGGGGGGGGGGGGTTTATGCATATTCCCAATTTGCCATCTTTCATTCTTATAATGACTGAAGGACTCACCCGGTCTGGCAGTTCTACTTTTAAAATTATGCTATCATTCAGCACGCGGTACAGCTCATCTCGTAGTGGTTCACGGAAGGAATGTGGCACTCGATGCACTGTCTGCTCGTTCGGCGCGGCATCCTGACAGCACCATTCGGTGTCGGTGCTTGACGCAACCGGCGCCGCTGAAAAGCTGTCCGTAATCGTGTACCATTTGCTCGCTGCTGTTGGTTGCGATGGGATTTACCGACCTGGTGAAAAGTTCTAGGTATTCGCTGGCACCTAGTATCGCCTGGTGTTCATTTTCTACAACGAAGAAATTGGCATCCGTGATCTTGTCGCCGATGGTTACCTTGTTTCCGATGACTCCCACATGGTTGATGACTCCTCCTCCGCAAGACCAGAGCACCGAGTTGTTAGCCTTCAGTTGTTGCCTTGTCTGTAGCTTCTCAAATATCTCGTACGGTAGGAGATTGGCTTGAGAGCCCGTGTTGTGTTTCAAGTCCACGGTCTTCTTTGCCACTTTCGGTTGGACAATCTAGTCTTTCTTTGACGTGACGCTGCAAACTGAAACGTTCAGGATCTCAGCGTAATCTTCACTGTTCTGACTTACGAACTTCCCTCTCAGATTTCCAGCATGCCGCAAACTTTTCCGTTGACATTTGCGGCAAGAATTTCCAAACGCTGGCCAGCTTCGTGCACCATGTGAGCGCCAACATCTTCTGCATTTGAAGGCAGTGACTGTCGTGTCACTTTCTTTTTCTAAGGGTCTACTTGCCTTTGTTCCTTAGACCTGACCACGTTCTGTGCGGTGGTCACTTAGGCAGCCTTGCACACTTGTTCCGCTTTCGCTAGGGTCAGCTTTTTATCGCAGATCAGCTTTTCTCGGACTTTTTCGTTGTCTGTCCCGAAAACGATCTGGTCACGAATCATCGAGTCTGTCAATATCACAAAGTTGTATCCACGAGCGAGCCTCTTTAGGCCCCTGATGAATTGTTCGGAGGTCTCATCTGTTACATGCGTACGCTGTCGAAACAGCTAGTGTACGTGAACCTCATTCCGTTGTGCTGCGCAGTATTCGTCGAACTTGCTGATGATGGTGCCATAATGATCCCACTTCTCTTCGCCGGAGAACGTGAAGTTGTTGACTTCCAATGCCTCGTCGCCTGCGACACACAGCAATAAGGCGATCTTCATCGCATCTGTGCGACGCTTCTCATCAGGCGTTGACGCTACCAGAAGAAATTGGAGTTTCTGCTTGAATAGTTCCCAGTTTTTTGTCCGATGTCCGCCGTTAGGATTGATTTACCGGGTGGTTCAGGAAATCCATTGTGCGCTTTTCCGTTCAGGAGCAACTTTTTAACTTCCTCATCCACTTCTGACACAATGTTGCGCCATATGTCGTCGAAAAGTAAAAGTCAGCGTGTGGAGCACACCGTGTTTATTGGCAGCCTTCGTACAGCAGATTGACGGAGGGCCTCGCTCGAGCACGAGAGCTAACGTTTTCCTACGCCGCAATACATATACGCATTAAAGAGAGGCGCCGCGGCGCGCGGGCTTCCGGAGGCTATCACCTAATCGCTCGCTTTCTCACGGCAGTCGCGCACATGTTTACACGATCCACAATGCACCGGCCACGGCTCGTGCGGCCTACTAACACATTCCTCTGCTTTTTCTTTATCAAGTGCACTTTTTTCGCTTCTGATTCTATCATCATCATCATTATAATTTATTGTCCCTTAAGAGCCCCTAGGTGGATATTACATAAGGGGAAGCAAAAAAAGTTAGTAAGCAAAAAAAAGGCAGACATAAATTATAATAGGGCATTGCAACAGTGCTAAAAGAACATGGATTGGTACAGTGTAGCCATCCGGCAATGCATGAAAGTTCAGAAACGAGGGGAAGGGGGAGGGGCAGAAATTAATTCGAGGTGTTCCACTCCAATGTGATTAACAGCATGGTTGTAGGTTTGGGGCATAAAACTCATTAGCTTAGCTAATTAGATAAGAATGGTCAGTTAAAAAACTTCACTCATTAAGGGTATCCCACAACCATCGCCTTGCTTCTCTTGCTCACGTGAACCCGACTACCGTTCATACCATGACTGACCTGTGACCACAGTCTTCGGTCAGCGACAGTTAAACCTTCCATTGTCCTTCTTCTGCCTCTCGTTTACAAACGCTGTTCCCACAGTGATAACTGCTGCACTATCTGTTCACGTCCTTTTCTCCACCCGCACTTGACTTCCGCTCTTGTCTTGCATTTTTTCGTTCAGGTGAAATCTTCCAAGGAATTCCCCTCCGGGCGTGAAAGGCGGATGCTGAGTGCGACAACTGAAAATAAAAACATCCGCCATCGGTTCCCACGAGATGCTCTTTCCTTGCGAGAAATAAAATACCGATAAAATGTCGGTGCGCCTATACGAGCCGATGACGGAGAAGAAACGCAGGCGATCAACATCACGCAGTTCTAAACTGCCTCCACTTTTTCCAACAGCAGGGGAAGAAAGAGGCCTGACAAAAAAAGTGTCGACTTCTAGTCTGCTGAAATTAATGAGACGACAAAATGAACTCCGTGCCATTTCTGTCCGCCCAAGTGGCGTGTGAAGAGTGGACAAAGTTCAGCGTGCCTATAACGTGTGGCTGCAATGGCTTCTGGTGAGAAAACAACGGTAGAACGCCTTGAAAGGTCGCTAATTTCTAGATTAAAGGTTACTTCACCTACAATCGCTCAATCATTCACCTACATTAAGATTAGCGGTTACCTCACCTACGAAAAAGCATCGCCGTTTGCTAAGGTATAGTTGATGTTACTGCTATCGAGAGGCAAACGTTGCTGAAGGTTGTGCCCGTAGCTGCCTTCGAAGTAAACCATATTAAAGGTAGTCGCTGTTTCTACATTCAGCGGTAGTAAATGCTACTAAAGGTAGTTCCTGTTACTGCCTCCAGAGGTAGTAAATGGTACTAAAGGTAGCTGCTGTTACTACACTAAGGGCAGTGGCAGATACTATCCTAAGGATCGTAAATGGAGCTAAAGCAAGTTCCTTTTGCTACCTGTCAGAGGTACTAACCGTTACTACCTTGCAGTTACTACATATAGTTACTACCGAGGTAGTAACGTATGTGACGGGTGGTCACTACCCTCAAAGTTAGTAACTACAACTACCTTTTTTTTCAGAGTGCGACTTGCTCGCCGCCTTTGGGCACATGCGACCTGCGTTGCTTATAGGACCTTCTTCGCTCGAAAGACAAACTACGAGGTATATGCACTGCACTGAAACTGCAAGTGTTCCAGGAAAGGGACTCAGTCTTTCCCCTGCTCGAGTACTGCGACGTCGTACAACCGACAGCATGTGCACTGTCTCGACTCCATGGCTGAAGCTGACTTGATTCGATGGGGAACCGGTGCCAACTCTGCTGACAGTAAAATAAAAGCTTGAAGAAAAAGCTGAAGCAGACCACGCCTACTGCAGGCCACTTGTGGAGGCAGTTACGGATGGCTTTATCCGCAGGTTCGATCATCTTTTGCCGCTAAGGCCTAGTGCAAAGGATGCAGCGGTTGCTGCTGTTCTTCATTCCTCTTTCAAGTTGCGACGTCTGCCAGAAGGAACGAAAGACTTGCGCTATCGTGCTCAGGAGCTTGCAGAACAGGCTATTGTTGACTTGGTCAGCTCGACAAAGGTCGCGCACTCTTCCACGCACGGATCAACGAGTTCATCTCCGGCTGCGGGATCAAATGCCTCAGCTGACGCATTCTTTGCTTTCGCAGCCATTATAACGCAACAACGAGCCTCAGCTCTCAAGGGGTGCTAGTGAAACTTGCGTTTCTTAACTACCTCCAAGATCCTATAGTGGACATGGTCATGCTTCACTCTACACTCTACACAGAACATACAAATTAAAGCGTTTGCTAACATATCGGCTTCCCCAAATGCGGGAACTTGCAACTTTCAGCACAGGGCAAAGGCAGAGGTGAACGCTGCATCTAACGAAATGAGAGCCTCAAAAACACTTTGAAACTTATACGAGTCTATTATTGTAGTCGTAGACAACTTCGCGGGAAGCACATCAGCGTAAAAGAAACATGATGTTGCTATCCTACTAAACATAGTCCCCCATTTTCCTTCCGTTGTCTGCTCAATCAAATATGGCTTCAATCCAATGCTTAAGTTTTAACGAAATCAGTGGCGCCGACGGTGCACCTTGAAGAAATTGTGGCCTAATCAAATTCGCTGTGCCGGGCTTGTTTAAACCCTTTGAAAAATAGTTCGCTATATTTTACGCACGATAGATGCTAGAAACCATGAAAATAAGCTAACCACCGTACTGTCGATTTCAGTAACTTATCGAAGTACGTTACTTAAATCCCTCCTGTTTATCTCCCTGCATCCGTGTCTGTTTAGCGATATGTGGCAAGTGCATAGTTTGTCATCGACTGTGACGATCACCTGACCAGCCTTAACAAGCTCCTTCAAAGGTTAACAAACGCTTGAAGCGCCACTTGGTGTTCCTTGCTGTCCCGCGCTTGTATATAGAGGCGCGCCAAAAACGAAACCACGCGGGCATGCAAAGCGCATAGACGCGAAGCGTTATATATACCAAAACTCACCTGGCCGCATGTGGCGCCGCCAAATATCGGTTTTCTTTGCTTCATATATTCAGGTTGTCTTTTGTCTATCTTCATTGCGTGATAAAAGTGCACTATTCGTTTTAAGATAAAAATTACTTCAATATTCAACCGCGCAGCCTTCATTGGTAAGCCTCAGAGATTTGTGGTTTCGTGGCCTATGACGACATTACGCTTGTACTTGCGAGATCGGCCTGTGGCGGCGATACCTGTATTTTGGTTCTTGCTATTTTCTACCTTACAAGAGCTTTGTTTTCAGTAAAAGTGGCGTTTTCGTGATCAGGCGCTGGTATTCTATCGATACAAGCCAACTTTAATTTCTCCTCAGTGTCCCTTGAAGACAGCTTACGTGCTGTGCATGTGAACGCATGAACGTGGGGTGTTCGGCTGCAGCGATGGCGTACTACTGTAATGGAGTGTGAAGCTGGTCTGTTCGCGCCGCCCGAATGGAAGTTATGGAAGTTAATGAGGATGACAATACCCAAACTCAGCGCGAGAGACTGGCAGTTTAGGGCGTGGGCGGTTGTGCTGTGTCATCGAAGCTGATTTGTTCACGCCGCCCGAATGGAAGTTGATGAAGACGACAATGCTCAAACCCAGCGCAAGAGATTGGTAGTTTAGCATGTGGTGATGGCCCGGTGGAATGACCAGCGAGGCTGATCTGTTCGCGCCTGCCTGGGTTCGGAACCCACTTCGGGATAAATTTTATTTAAGAGATCTTATTTTTCTTCCTTTGCTGATGATGTAGGCACTACCGATGACGCCATGGGGCCACGTGGGTTTTCGTAGCTGCCGATGACGTCATGAGGCCGCATAGGACCGTGAAACGTGGACAGCGACAACGCCGGATTTTCCGGTTCATGAGTCATGTAATGCTTTCGTATTAAAACCTGACTGTCCTCGTGCTCCTATAGACGGCCTTCAATTTCGCATTTCGTACTTGTTTACAGGCAAAGAGGTCAGGGCGCAGCTTCGGAAAGGGAACCGTCGGACTTCCGGTTGACGTCACGTCCGTCCTGACTCCTGAACAAGGCATCCTGAATCAGTTCTGCACCCGGTGCGCCTTACTCTGTAAGACTGTGCCGGGGGGGGGGGGGATCATTTCATACAGGCGCTGGAAGTGCGTCAGATTACGTTGAAACACCGCTCCCATTGCTGGAACGTACTGCAATCCTTAACTTCTGCACGTTACAATCCGCAGTTGTCGGCCAACACTTAATAAAATATACCATGGTGTGCCACAGCTCAGCATCCTAGGCCCAAAATTATTGTATATATATATTAACCTCATTCTCGGTGGAGATCTCAATATCGACTTACTGAAGTGAAGCCATCTCCTGCTCAAATGGCGTTTGTATCAACGGTAGACTTCAGTGGCCACCTTATTTCAACCCAAACTGCCACCCGCGTCACAATGAAAACTGCTACCATTCTTGATATTTTTGTGACCAACATAAATGGTAATTATGTTTTCTCCGGAGTTTATACTGTGATATTAGTGACCACTACCCGATTTATGTACTTGTACGAGGAATCAAAAAGTAAACAACTGATTTACCCGCCGTGAAAACAACACAGTGCATTACAGCCGTGACCCTTGAAGCGTTTCGTTCAAGTATTATAAACGAAAGTTGGAATGGTGTATTTTCTTCCGATGCAGCCGATGATGCATATGAGCTATTCATTTCTCGTTTTAAGTCATTATATCATGAACATTTTAAAGATAAGGTGATCAAGAAGTCAAGAAGAAATCGTAAACCTTGGATCAACCGCGATTCTCTAAAGATGATTATAAAGAAATACAAGTTGTTCAAGAAATTTATGAAAACAAAGTCGCTGACTGATCGACAAAGATTCAAAGAGTATCGTAATAAAATAACTACTCATTTAAGAAATGAGAAAAGAAGATATATGCATAACTAGTTTATGAGCGAAAATTGCGATGTAAGCGCTCAAGTCTGGATGAAAATAAACAAACTACTTGATTGTTGATTGCAAATCAAGTTCTGCAGGAGTAACTAGTCTTACTCTCGAAGGTCATAAGTTTGAAGGAATCGAGCTTGCAGAAATGTTCAATCAATTTTTTAAAGATGCTGTTTCCCAACCCCCCTCCTCCCCGGAAACTGTAAATCCCAATATAAAAGCCAATGATCACAGTGTGGAAATGAAAACCAATGAACCAATGAAACCAATGAAAAGGAAGTTTGCAGTATTATTGCCTCCTTAAATAATAGCAGAGCTTGTGATATAGATAACATTCAAATTGCGCCGATAAAATACGTAAATGACGGCACATCTTCTATTCTCACCCATATTTACAATCTCGCCCTATCTACTGATTTATCCCCAAAGTTAGTGCAAGTATCAAAAGTTATCGTTGTCTACAAAAAGGGAGATAAAAGTGATATGTCTAATTATTGACCAATCTCAATATTACCGGCCTTTTCAAAAGGATTAGAGAGAATAATCTGCAAAAGAATAATTAGTTTTTGCTTAAAGTTCAATCTCTTTTCCCGTTCCCAGCATGGCTTTATCCACGGGAAATCAACCGAAACGGCGTTATTAACGCAAAAAGAAATCATACTGGATGCAATGGAAAATCGAGAAATTTGTATCGGAATTTTTGTAGACTTTTCTAAGGCTTCGATCGCCTCAATCATGGCGTTTTACTGCAGAAATTCGAATTATACGGCTACGCGGAACGCCCCTAAAACCTTATAAAGTCTTACCTTCAACATCGTTATCAGAAAGTCCAAATAGGGTCCCATCTGTCATCTGTACTGGTGTGCCGCAAGGCAGCATTTTAGGGCCTGTGCTGTTCATATTATGTATAAATGATATAGTTACAATACATGATAAACCAAAATATGTCATTTACGTATATAATACAGCCTTATTTTTTCAACGCACCTCATTTCCGCTTCTTCGCTCAATTATAAATGACGCAATGAATCGATTTAAACATGTAGTGAAAAAAATGTACTACTTTTAAATACTGAAAAAACTAAAGCCGTACTTTTTAATGCAAGGCAATGAGCAATTATTCAGCACTTCGACATGAAGTTTGGAGCACCGGCGTAAAATTCAAAGACATGATTAAAACACTAGGAATACTTTTCCACAATCACATGAACTGGAACGCCCATGTTGATTCTGTCGTTGCTCATCTGTCACGGTGTGTTGGTATTCTCGCTAAATTCCGATACTTCGTTCCTTTCTCAGTCAAGTTAAAGATATATAATGCAATTTTTTTAACTACTGTTTTTTTATGTGGGGCACTACAACAGAAACAAATATGCATAAAATTTACATGCTGCAAAAGAAAGCTGTCATATATATATATATATATATTTACTGGACTTCGTTCCTTCAAGTGTGATCGGTGTGATTCTGCATTTGGGAACAAATGATCTCAGCAGCGACGACATCCAGACCACGATCGAAAGGTACGCAGAAGCCTTCAACATCATCCGCACTGAGCGACCCAAAATTCAAGTAATATATGCAACGCTGGTACTACCCCGCGCCCCTAACCGCCGGCGACGGTCCAGTAACTGGCGATTCGTTGATAAATTCAATCGCCGGGCTGAGAGGTTCAACTACCAGCTTTCTGAACTTTGTCGACGAGAAACGAAAGCGTTTTTCCTCAACCATTCGCTGGAGACCTATCCACCATCCAGTGTCCTCGCAGCAGATGGAGTTCATCCAAGTTTTGGTGGAGTTTCCATCTTGTCATGGCATATTTATAACCTGCTCCTTGACTACCAGCGACATTTCCTGATAGAATGGCAAGACCACCTGCCGGCAGGAGACGATTTCAGCCGGTTCCCCGTGCAATGTCACACCCAGGTGCCTCGCACCTACTCAGAGGTTCTCAAGAGCCACCAGGAAGAATACATGCAAGCCGGAGACCAACGGTTCCCGACCATCGCGGAGACGCAGCGACAGGAAGAGGAGGGTAAAACAGGGGTCCTACAAGGGTGCCGCCCCAAAAAACCGCAAGAAAACTCAGGGCTCTTCTCCGAGATGGCCGGTGCAAGATCAACCGTGACCCAACGCAGGGCTCTACTGCCAACACCAACGCGGCCACCACATCTTCGCAAATTGGAGAGTAAAGTTGTTCCTGCTATCCCGAAGTCGCCCAGGGACACCACACGAGACAGCACCGCCGAGAGATCCACCTCAGCAACCAGCTTATCCGCTGGAACCCACCGACAACAACCACCATCTAAGGCCAACCATGTACATACCCCCACCACTCCCAGCACAACACCGAAATCCGGAGCGAGCGGCGCCAGTACTCCAGCAAGCCCAGGCGGAGCATCAGGCCATTCTAGTGCAGCGCAGCGTCAACTGGCTTCCACGGTGGAGGGCCAGGTTGATACGATATCCAGCCGGAAAGAAGAGCTTCCCAGCACCCCTCTATCACGCTACGATCTTCGAAAGCGCTGCGGTTCGGCACAACGGGTTCGTCAACAGTGACATTCAGGCCGCGTGAGTACGCCGACTCTCTCTCACTCATCCTACCGACAGCCTTCCTCAAATAACTCTAAATTTTTAAAATTAAGAAAAATTGTGGATAAACGAATTAGGCATGAACTACATATTCATAGCCTAAAGGCCTATCTTGAATCAAAAATCGTACCAAAAGGTTTACAAGTGTCGCTAACACCATCAATGGGTGACCTGTGTGAAGAGGAGAAGGCTAATTGGAATCGTATACTACAATCTGCCTCTTTAAATTTGCTTGTAGTTACCATTGGCCACTTTGAGAAGGCGTTGGTGGCTCTGAGAATGGAAGAGAGTCGTGCTCATCAACAAATTACCCTTACCGCGCTGGAGGCCACAGAGCTTATGTTCTTTGAAGAAAAGAGAGCGACTGAGGTACGCAAGACCAAACACAAAAAATTTATTCGAGACGGGGTTCCAGAACACGTGTGGTCAAAATCAATAACAAGCGAAAAAGAATCAAGAACGGAGGCAGCTACAAATATTAACCCCACTTTTATAATAAACTCCAACAAATCCAGTAGGACGACACAAACGTCAACAGTTCAAGAAACACGCGTAGAACGATCTGAAATGACAGCATCTACTAATAATAATCTTGCGGTTCCAAGCGCCGACTTTGCTATCCAGCACAATATTATTAATCTATCAACCAGGGCCTTAACGACAGAGGAAATATCCGTCCTTTCTCGAGGCCTTACATTCTGCCCTACCACCGGTAAATACAGCGAATTCTCGGTGTTAAAAGATTTGGACAACTTTGCACGAATGTTGCGACTCCGGGAATACTTCTTCGATCGGGCGCGGGTTACCGCGGATAGCAGAGAACTCGTCGTTACTAACCACCACTGGACTCCTAGTATAGGAAGGGACAAACACTTGGACATGTACATTAACGCCGTCCAGAAAGACATTATTTACGCCTACAAGAACCAAACTCCAGGGAGGCAGAACTTGTCTAAAAACGAACGGGATGCATTGAAGGCTCTGAGCAGAAGGACAGATATAATCATAAAACCAGCGGATAAGGGAGGTGGTATAGTTGTCATGGACAGCGAAAAATACATTGAAGAAGGCTTGAGACAACTCTCTAACATTAGTTTCTATCAACGTCTTGAAGCAGACCCAACTGCGCAATACCAACATTTTGTAGCGGAGACCCTGGGTCAACTTGCGAAGAATGGGGACATATCCCTACGGTTATCTAAAGCCCTCACCGCACCACACCCGTCGCCGGGCCGATTCTACATGTTACCGAAAATCCACAAAAAGAATAATCCTGGCCGCCCTATAGTATCTGGCATTGGCACGATTACAGAACCAATTTCCAGTTACATTGACACACTAATTAGACATATTCCAACAACACACGCATCATACATACGCGACACAAACCATTTCCTTCGCGCAATAGCAGGTCTCAAACTCCCGGAAGGAGCCTTCCTGGCAACACTAGATGTAGTCTCTCTCTACACAAACATTCCTCATTCCGATGGCATTAAATCTCTGATCGAAGCGTATGAACAAAACAGAAAGGAGGAAACCCCTACCCCACGTGTTTTAGAAATACTGGCAAAAATCGTACTCGAATATAACAACTTCGAATTTAACAATGAACACTATTTGCAAATTAATGGCACAGCCATGGGTACAAGGATGGCACCAACCTACGCCAATATCTTCATGCATAGTATTGAATCCAAATTTCTGAAAGATTGTCCCATTAAGCCCACCCTATACAAACGCTACTTGGATGACATCTTTTTAATATGGACTGACACAGAGCAAGAACTCGTACGTTTTATTGAAAACTTCAACCTCGTCCACCCCAACATATCTTTCACTTACACGTACTCCAACACCAAAATTAACTTTCTAGATGTTGAGATTTCGGTAAACAAAGGCTCACTTACCACCGGTGTATATAGAAAACCGACGGACCGCCAACAATACCTACACTTCCAAAGCTGCCATCCTCGTCACTCTAAAACAAGCATCCCATACTCTCAGGCACATCGATTTAAAAGAATATGTTCCCAAGACGAGGACTTCGTAAAAAATTCCAAACGCATGCGAGAAGTCCTCATTAAGCAACGATACCCCCCCGCCATTGTCGACGATGCCATTGAAAAGGCATCTAAACTCAACCGAGAGCAAATACTGGAGGGATGTCGCTACAACGACGAAACAGACCACCGGGCCAATCTCGTACTTACCTTCACCAGTAACCCGCCTAACGTAAACAAAATCCTCAGAAAACATTTCAACATCCTCGAACAAAGCGAGCGCCTCACCAAAATTTTCACTGCTCCCCCTCACGTGATCTACAGACGACCAAAAAACATTAAAAATATTCTTGTACACTCAAAAACAAATAACCAGCCGGTTTTGGGGTGCCGGCCCTGTGGAAAAAGTAGATGCCAGGTCTGCAAACACATACAAACATCAAGCTGTGCAGTAAGCACAGCTTCAGGCTTCAAATGGGAAATTAATGGCAACTTTGATTGTGATTCCTGCAACGTAATATACCTCCTAGAATGCAGTGTGTGCAGTATGCAGTACATTGGACAGACCGTCAACCCTCTACGAATTCGGTTTAATAACCACCGCGCGCATATCTTATCCCTGCCCAACCTTCCCTTGTCAAAACACATTAATGAGCGAAACCACCCATTTGATGCAATTAAGTTAACAGTCCTACAGGGTGGGTTCCACAACACCCGGGAAAGAGAACAACGCGAGTCGTACTTCATTTACAAATTTGAAACAATTCCTCACGGCATTAATGAAAGTCCAGGTGTATTGTCCTCCATCCGCCCCTTGCAGGGCCGTTGCTGACATTACGAGAGCCAGCTTGACATACCTCGGTCGTTTCTTGCCAGCGACATCTTTTTCAAGCTCACACAAATTTCTTCATTCCCTACCCCATCCTGCCCCTATCTTCCCAGTTCGATTACCTTGACGACGGGGTGCAATTGAAGAACCCTTGCCTAATTGCTCACGCCATTCACATTTACGTCCCACACCACACTTGGCCGAACTCGGATGTTTTTCCACTTTTTTTCTTTTGTGGGTGTTTTCAGGCACAGTGCACGTGCGTGTAGTTAAGCTCACGGCGCCCTGATTCTACCTTGACTCGGGCTGCGGAAATGGTTCCAGATGACGGAAGTCTCCTGTCCTGTCTGCATTTTATTTTGTTTATTTGTTTACTTTTTCTGGCCAGGTCACGCGAGTGCAAGCATCTCCAATTTATATATGTTGGACAATTCCGCCACCGTCTGTTTCTGTACACCTTACTCGCTTAAATGCTCCCGCCATTGTCATTTAGCCGCCACACGACACTGGCATGAGCTCGGATGTTTTACTGCTGTGTGTCTGGGTGCTTTCATGCACAGTGCACGTGTGTTTAGTTAAGCTCACGGCGACGCTGATTCGGCCTTGGCTCTGGCTGCCGAAGTGGTTCAAGATGACGGAAGCTCCGACCCTGTCTGCATTTTATTCTGTTTATTTGTTTACTCTTTGTGTACGGGGCACGCGAGTGCACGCGTCTTTAACTTTTGTGTGTAGGGCGATCCCGCCACCGTCTGCTCCTGTCCACCTTACACGCCGCCGCTCTGTTGCCTTGATGGGTAGCCATTATCCTCTCCCGCTCCGTGTTTTCCTTTTTTTTGTTTCCCTCGTCCGGGGTCGGCTCCCCGCGGCTTCGGGGTGGGCGGCGGGGTACAACACGTTTTTCTTTTTTCTTTTTTATTTGTCCCCCCTTTTTTCCCTTTCTATCTGTATCTTTTCTAGTATTCTTTGCCACCGTTTGTTTCTTTTGTTCATGTGTCGTACATGTGTGCCAGTGCCAACTCCTTAAGAAGAGGAAGAAGACCCCTGTAACTTCAGTCTTGAGAAAGGACAGGCTCTGTCCGAAACGTCGACTCAAAATAAATCTATGGCTAAATGAAGCGTTTTCAACTTTGAATATATATATATATATATATATATATATATATATATATATATATATATATATATATATATATATATATATATATATATATATATATATATATATATATATATATATATATATATATATATATATATATATCAGTAGAGGTAAAGGAAATGAGGGGCTCGTATTCACAAACATATGAAGGGAGCCAACAGTCATCGTAACCAAGGTGCATAGTGGAATGTTTAATTTTGTTTAATGTGTAGTGCTAATCAATGGGATAATAATACTTAGATTAATCTATCGCTGAAAAAAATTTAATTACAAAGCAGCAGCTTTACAATATATATATATATATATATATATATATATATATATATATATATATATATATATATATATATATATATATATATATATATATATATATATATATATATATATATATATAAAGTTTTGTCTGTAGTGCTGGCCGATCTTCCGCTGTTTGCAATCTCTTACATAGTACTTATATTTCCTCCTGTATGCCATGTAAAGGTGAGTCCGGAGGTCCCTCAAGTGATCGGCGATCACTTTTTACCCGGACCTACCCGCATTTATGATGTAAATAAAATAAACATGAAACTTGAAAGAGAGACCTTTGAAGCGACATCGTGCTATCCGCCCCATTTTGATGATAGGGTATTCGAAGAACTTAGTGCGGGATAACGAATAATTTCGACCCGAGAGGCATTAACTTATTTAAAACCCGTCGACAAGGCGCTGTACGAAATGTCAGTGAAAATGCTGACAAAATGCTCGCGTTCTACTTCCAGAGCGCTTGGTGTTTCTGGCAAAGCAATTCAGCATCCGTCAGCCAGTTATCGTCGCGCTCCGTGGTTTCAGCCCACGACGACGACCTTCGTCGCACGTGCGGTGATTCATGAGGAGTTTCCGTTGGCAGGAAAAACCTCGCCTGAGAAGCAAGAGATGTCGGAAGCGACAAGAGCGTTATACGCCGCTTCTTCGAGAGTTTGCTGCCCTAAGAGGCAACTCATAGTTCCGTTACGACAGATGTGTTTGCCTCCAAGCTAGCAACGTTTGATTCAGCGATGTAAAGTTTTGTGATGCAAAACGATGGGTTATTTGGTTTAGTAGCGTCAGCAATGGCGTACACCAGAAGTTATAGTCAGTAAGCTCGTTAAGTAAAACGCTTAATTTTGTAGCCGTACACTTTATTGTAACTAGATATTTAGAGCTCACCATTTCCGTTTTATAAAAGCGCCGTTTTTTTCGGTGCTACAGCTGAAGTTCTCTTTCCGGGTGCCTGGGTACGTCAACGAAAACATGCCGAGACTGCGCTTACCAAGAGCGCAAGCAGCCGCAACAAACTTCACTCGAATGCCTCGCATTCGCTTTGCGGTGATATGCTGTTGCCTGCCACGCAGCCGAGGCTGATGCTCCCAGCCGCTGGGCCGAGTGACGGTGATCCAGCGTAGGTACCGCGTCACAAAGATGAGCATTTTTTAAGGCGAAAGCCTTTAGTGGCTCATACTCGCGGCCATGGATCTGTGCGGCATCCGTTACATCCAGCAACTAAATGGCGTCATCGAGATAAGGCACAAAACCAACTACAGCAATGTGAAACGGTTGCGATCAATCGACATAAGTCTGGTGGCATCGCAAAGAAAATGATAAAGCCGTGTGGCTGATGAGCGTTTGACGTCATTGAGTGGCGCCACCATCGTTCGAGAGGAGCGCTCCCCAGACAATCTTGCCAGTGCCAGACGCCTCCTGAACGCCAATCTAGAAGGGTGCCGCGTCAACTCTCTTTGTAGTCTTTAATCAACATCTTCACCACATATTAGCGACACAAGCAGCAACACCGCGCTAAAGGCTTTCGCCTCACCCAACTTTCGGTCAACAATGTTGCCGCCTGAATTTTTTTCAGCGCTGTTGAACTTATGGTCTGACCGAAATGACAGCTGTATTACTTGCCCCTATTTCGTCTAAGCAGGATAAGTAACGGTGGCCGTGAGCACGGGCATTTATTTAAAGGTGTGCGGAGACAATGGACAGGCCTTTGCCCTGCGGTGAGTGTAGTCCGGCTGATGATGGTGACTTTTCACGAGAACACAGTAAGCAGTACAGGTTTAATGGATGCGTTCTATGTGCTCAGTACAGATAAAACAACTTAATCGAACGCTTTAGTGTCAGCTTTTTTCGCACAAAAAAAAAGGCCGAAGCGTTTTCTGTGACAGACACCTACTATTTCAGAGTCACATAGTACACTTATTACTTATGCTAAATCAGCAGCTTTTTTTCAGATTTCGAATGCACTCGTAATTTGCAATGATACTTGTTCGGCGAGTTGGTGGTTCATGATGGTAAAAGCAGCGCGTAACAAGTCGGCACAAAGAAGGAAAACATGACAAGAGCGCTGACTATGAACTGTTTATTGCTTGCCGTTGTCACGTATAAACACAGAGGAACCGCCAGCACCAAATGAAAAGGAGCAATCAGGTCAACTGATACACACTGGTACAACTCAGCCCTTCGATGGTTGTTATCGGTCTAGGAACACGAGCTCTTTTCCGTACAGTGCCAATGATGCCATGCTCACGCTACCTGCCTGCGCAATATTCATAGCCTCGATTATCTCTCTAACCTGCTTGTCTCTGCGGCGGTCGATAATTTGGCTCCTTTCAGACAAAGGCCCGCACAGCTTTGAACGACGCTGTTGTCTAGATTGGACCCCGCATTTACGACAGTGCAGGCTTAGGTGGCCATTTACCTTGTAGTCATGTTCCTTTAACCTTCTGAGAAACACAGCGCTGGTATACAACGGACGAGAACAAAGAGGACACACAACTGCGCTAACAACTTTATTTCTGAAGGCAGCCTATACGCACGCTTCATACGGATCGAAAACCGGAGGGAGTGGTACGCACGCGTAAATATCAAAAAAGTTCTAACACGGAAAGAACCAACAGATACGCCACGTTTTCATCTTCGTCACCGACAACCAATAACACAGCCGAAACCAGCGAAAGAAAGGAGGAAGGAAAAACAGATGCGCAGAAAATACAAAAACAGAGAGCGTAATCAAACAAATCCAAAATGAATCGCAATAGACAAATCTAAAATGGGTTCGCAGTAAAAAGATAACAGTAATACCCTACCTCAACAAAGTGCCACATAATTTTTAAAGAATTAGAAAAGCGGCAAGGATAGACGTTATTTTCTCTGCTCCTCCTCGTGTTTTTAGACTTTGAAAACAGGTCAATGGATCTGGTGAAAAAATTCCAGAATGCGCAACTAAGCATCGGGATCTGTTCGTAACATGCTCATCGGGCGTCATTTATTCCATCCCTTTACCTCGCGGCAGGAAGTACACCCTTCCAATTTTTTAACATGAGCGTCGACTGCCCGGTGCAGCGGTGCCGAGGCGAAGCATTGCGAAAATCGGTAGAAGGAACGAGCCTGCGCGCCGATCATTGCCGGTGTAGCTAGCGTCGTCTGTTTGGCTGTTCCGTTTGGTGCGGAGCAACCCCTGCGAAGCAAGCTTTATGACCGAGATCTGAGAGCATTTGTTTCGTGTTCTACCTGCTGCGTGTACCTGGCTATGGACTGTTGCGAACGCGTAGCGTTCCAACAGGCTCCCCTCTTGCATTTCTAGCCTCCCCTCTTGCATTTGTAGGTAGCGTCTCGAGAGCATTCGCTTAAAAAAAATTAACATCGAGGGTCCTCTTCAATCAGTTTACCGTAAGTATATAACGATTGCAGCTGGATTCTTGGGCATGCTAGGCTGTTTCCAAACGCATGCTATTTCCAAAGTCACCCACACTATATATGCAGCGGATAGAAACAATTGCTCCAAGCTTCTTGGGGCTCCGATGCTCAACAGCCGATGGTGGGCTGGGGTTGCTTCGCACTTATCAGAACAGCCTAGTAGGCGATTGATTGATTGTATTAAACATTTATTGCGTCGAGAGCAGGTTGCAGGAGACACATACTAGATGGCCGCTAGCCCATAGATGGCGGCGACCTCATTGGCCCGCTCGATTGCCCGTACTTGAATGTTAGGGTCCGAGCTGGCCAGCACGGCCTCCCACCGCTCGGGAGAAGGGAGCTGTCTCAACTCCGCCGGAGGCGGATCATTTGCGCAGTTCCAGAGAATGTGGTCGTATGTGGCCCTTTCACCACATTTATGGCAGTTTGGGTCGTACTAGCCAGGGTACATGAGGGCAAGCACTGCCGGATTCAGAAGGGAGCGTGTTTGCAGTCGGCAGGCGAAGCTTACTCCAGCACATGGAGGAAGGAAAGAACAGCTCCAGCAGCACGAACTGTGAGCGTGCCCTTGCCCTCACAAGCTTTCTCATCTCGGCGCCGGGCAGTCGGCGCTCGCGCGTTCATTGTAAAAAATTGGAGGGGTGTACATCAGCCAAACAGGCCGATGTATAAACAAAAGGTTACTAGAGCATCAAGCTAATGGTGAGGAAAAAAATTCCGGTAATTTGGCCATCTACTGCCGAGACTGCAGTCCCTGACGACGCCTCTCCCCGAACTCCAAAGCCAAAATTCTAGCAAAGAGCAAAAATCAACTCAACCGCGAAGTCATAGAAGCCACCACTACTAACTAGCTAAAAGATGAGCGCGTTAGCACACCGTCAGTTGCCGTGTAGGAGAAAGAGTATTCATTCCTTTATGCCTCGATATGATTCTGTGCGCATTTTTGCTTTCAGCCTGTGATGTTTTGTCCGCGCCAACATTTTACATCTTGCTTGTCTTAATTTTCTGCCAACACACCCCTGTTATCTCATCGTAAGTTTAATCGCCATCATGTTTTCAAGCTCCATTGCTTTTTTTTAAGTCGTGTTGTATGTTTCTCATACGTGACCACCTTCGCTTCTTATCATTCTCACAAGCTTTACAGGGTTTTTTATCTTAATTGATCGGTTTTAGCGCTTTTAATCCAGCCATCTATAAGCCGTGTAGTTTTTTTTTTGCTTATTTCACTGGCTTCTCCTGTTCCTTTTTTTCTTTTCACTTTTAATCGGTTTTAGTGCTTTTATCCCTGTCACCTTATCCGCACGGCTGTCGCTGCATTGTTGTTTTTGGTCTTTAATTGTCACTCCTTTAGCCGCGTCGGTTGTTGGCTTCATCGACATCATTTTGGATTTGTTTGATTACGCTATGTTTTTGTGTTTTCACCGCAACTGTCTTCCCTTCCCCCGCCCCCCACCCTTTTTTTCGCCTGTTCGGGCTGCGTTGTTTGTGGGTGGCGATAATGAACAGGTGGCGTATCTGTTCATTCGTTTCGTGTTCGAACTTTGCTTATCTTTGCGCGTGCGCATCGCTCCCTCCGGTTTTCTATCTGTATGGAAGGTGCGGATAGGCTGCCTTCCGAAAGAAATTTGTTAGTCGGAGCAGTTGTGTGTCCTACTTGTTGTCGTCCGCTGTTTTGCCAACGCCGAGTTTCTCAGAATGCTCCTTAACCAACTTGCCCAGCAACACACTTTCTTTAACCTGCTGCTTACCCATCTGCCTGTCTGCCAAAAATACTCATGGACAACGGTACGCGGTAAACAACACCCTCATCACAAGCGACAAATCGTTTCTCATGGTCAGTTTTGCATACTGTTTTCTCTCGGTTACAGCGCACGGATTTGTCTTTTTGCACAGCATAGACAATTTTATGGGCGCTGAAAACGCCACTTGAACTTCTGCTCTTTTTCTAGTTTTCTTTAGGTCCGGGGAGCGCGCAAATTCACTCACTGCATGTAGCGGATGTGTGTGAGGCTCACGCACAGACGTCACACTTAGACCCACCAGTTCCGTCCGGAGTGGCCGTGCGTCATCCTATGGGTGTTTTCTTGCAGCCGACGGCGGCGCCGCGTTTGGAGTGGCTAGCCAGCAGCAGTCTTGCTCCAAGGTTTCCGCCGGTCGTTGCATCCACGCCTTGAAGGAAAGCTCCGCTTGGGGAATCCCCACGTTCCGCTTACTCAGCTCTGGCCAAGCAGAGCCCAACGAGCGTTTCGTCCGTGAATAGTGTGGTCGGTTGCCCCCTCTCCACTCCGACCCTAAATAAGCGGCCGTTTTGGCCCGAAAGTCCTTCGATTGACTGCAAGTACCGCATAATGTCGGCGGCAACATATGTGCGTTGCTGTACTACAACCGTAAATATGCGCGTTGCTGAAACGAAACAAGTGAGAAGACTGGAAAGCGAAATGGCTAGAGCATAGTAAGGCTAGCGAACTTGATGCAATAACATTTCCATAAAAAGATTACTCAAACGGGTAAAGTTTTCCTGCCTATTATTATGATGCGCCAATTAGGTTATTCAGATGTCTGCCATTTTTAGCTCTTGCCAGTGTTTTTCACATGTTCATGCCATGCGCTTACAGTCGTAATGTGAAGACCTTCCAATGTGCTTTTTATCAAATTGACACACTGACTTCAAAGAAATTGTAACGTTTGAGTATCCAAGTTTTATGCATAAAATGATTTTAGCTTCCCCTCTTGGCAAATTCAAGCGTACGTCGTCCAGAAATGGTCATAAATTTGAGGACCAACATGAAGCCGAACTCAGCAGAAACTTGAGTTTTTTTCCATCAGAGTGGTAGCCAGTGCAACACACACAAAGGAAAATTTCTAAGCACGAAATATTATGTGAAAGCAAGTTTTTGCAAGTGGACACAACCGCCACATAGCTGAGGGGGCGATAATTGTGTCCACTGGTAATGGTGAGCCAGTTCTCCGCCTTTTCTTTCGTCAAATTCAACAGAGTCTACAACGTTGTGAACGCCAATGAGTCCATTGAACGCCTGCGGCCTATTGCTCCTGTGCCGCGTTTCTACCAAAACGTTGTCAACGCAAACGCAAGCAACTTAGCCTCTCTTTCACTACCGCCACTTAGCTCAAAGCGTGATTGAGGTGTCCACTGACCCAGGGAGCCAGTTATGTGCGTTTCCTCTCTTTTTGTGACTTTTGCGCGAAGATGGAAGTTGATGAAGATGACGACGTGCAATGCCCAGCGCGAGATTGTGTTGCAATTTAAACACGAGGCGTGATGGGCTGCGGTACCTGATACGATATCTGGTATGATATCTGATACCTGATTTAATATCTGCTGCGGGTCCTTGGACCGAAGATATTAAAGCATATTTTTTGATATATGGCGGAGTGCTTGGCTTGAAGCACTCTGGCACGGGTCGGCTTGGTATTGCACTGCCTCCGGGATCGGCCCGAGGCATATTAGCCCGCTTTTTCTTTCTATCTGTGCTCTCCTCTAATTTAACTCTCCTGCTTCCAGCACGCGGCAGCTAGCGTGGCTCGGCTTGAGCCAGTAGGCAGGCCCGTGCACTTTCCTTTTCTTTCTTCCTATCAGCAACAGCAGTAGCCGTGGCTGCGGCGATAGCATAGTGCTCTCGTGCATTGGCTGAAGAAGCTGGTCTGCTCGCGCTGCTGCGGGTTTGCAACCCAGTCGCAGAAATATTTATTTCATTTCTGCAGGTATCTCAGAGGCTTTAGAAAAACCTCGCCTTTTAAAAGGATTGCGAATAAAGTATAGCTTTCGCACAAACACACACACAAAAAACTTCCACACTATAGCCCCAGCGGAATTCAAATCTGCACCTGCGCGAAGTGCGCGGCTTCGTCTTCTGATGCCTCAGAAAACTCGGCCACAACTGCAGTCCGCGCTGCGTGGTCTCACGTCGTGTTCTTGATATTTAGTGCGCTAGCACTAAGGCTTCTAGTTTCAAAACAAAAAGCCTGCTGTATGTCTGAAGCCAGCCATAACAGCAGAAACAAAATAAATGCTGCCGCACCTGGGTTCCGAACCCGCGGCGGCGCGAACAAATCACGCCTCGTGCTTAGCTGCCCCTCTCTCGTGCTGTCCCGACTCACCGATTTCGCCGACGTTTGCCCTGAAGCCCGACCTTGATACCTAGCCTCGAATCGAAGGCGAAATGAAGCGCGACGTTCGAACGCATGTATACTTCGCACTTGGCGAAGTAAGCTCAATCGGCTGTAATTTTTTCATCCGTTCGTTTCGGCCTTCCAAATGCCGGTGCCAGCAGCGCTGCTTCCGTGGCTGTGTCTGGAGCCGTTTGAGTGAGGAGATGAGACGCTCGACTACGTCGCCAATAGTAGCGTTATGTAGCCGATCCTGAAGGTGAGAAGGCGGTCACTGGGGCGCTGCTCATTACGAACAGCCGAGGCGGCTTGATGCGGCTCCTCAAGCCACGAAAGCAGCCATAAGCTCTTCGAAAATTTGAAGCGAGCGAATACAGCAGCCAAAGGCCCTGTGCTGCTGCTCCTTTCCTGGAATGCATTTCATGCTTCTCTCGGCGACGGCTGCACATTTTTATATCTGGGAAAGCGCGAATTTCTTGTGACTCGTTGTTGTTGTAAGTGGCTATTCATTAATAAAACAACAATGGAAGGAAAAGATGTTGCTAGCCGTGGCATCTGCCATCGAAACCGGAAGCACCTGAGCCATGCGCACAACTAGCGAAATATATTTTGGTTCTCCAATTATCGTACTGTCCGTTGCTTGAAGGTCCTCAATTGGGTCACCGCTAATATAGAATCAGAGCAACCTTAGACATCTATCACCTAAAGGAAACCGGCCGGTTTTCGGAAAAAGTGCTCGCGATAGTATACCACATCAACACCATCATTCAAGAATCCAGTTACAAAAAAATACACGTGATAGATGTCGAGCCTCTTTTTATGTACTTCACGGAGTACGAAAAAGCATCTTCTTCGGTCGGAACATCAACAGTCATGCAGGCATCGCGTAAGCGGTGTGCGCAAGAGGCGTACTTCAGTATTAGAAAATATATTTACAGACTGCACAGCCACCACAACCGTCCATGCAGACGAAGCGCGAAAAATATCGAGCAATAAGGACGTCAGGCATGTTTACACTCTCTTCTGCTGTTCACCACGGGCTTACAAGAGCGTTAAATCTGGGCACAGAAGCGAATGGAGAAAATCACTGTAGGTCTACTGCCCTTCCAAATAACTCAGGGGGCGAATCGCAGAAAAATTATTATGGATATAAACTCTCAAACCAGGACGGTGACACTCAAGATAATTATCAGAAAACTAAATCAATTCTCAATAATCAGGGTAGGAAACAGCAGTTCACCACAAGTATCAAGGTATTGGAAGTGGTAAGGGAATACCACGAGGATGAAACAGCTAGGACAACAAGAATGGAATGGAGTGCATTTGGCACGTACTCTCCGGCCATGAATAGCACTTTACCAATATCACCCAAGAGGAAAGTATATATAATAGTTCCATCTTGCCAGTAATCAAATACAAAGCAAAAGTGTACAGGATAATGAAAAGGCTTGTGATTAAATTCCGGACAATACAGCGAATCATAGAACGGTGAATTACAGCGGTAACGTTAAAAAAACATGAAGAGAGCTCAGCGGGTAAAGGAATAATTGCGAAATAATGATATGCTAGCTGAATCAAGAAGAGAAAATCGACATGGGAAGGGCATTTAATGCGAAGGGAAGATGACCGATGGTCCCTTATGATAACGGAGTCGATTTCAGGAGAAGTAAAACGTAGGAGGGGAGGCAGCGTGTCAGGTTAGCTAATGAGACTACATGGCATAAGCCGACCGCAGCTGGCACAGGGCAGGGCTGATTGGAGGTCAGTGGGCAAGGCCTCTGAGCTGCAGTGGACGAAGCTAGAGTGTTGATGATGAGGATGACAGGTACCTGCGAGCATTGAGTCATTTACAGTATCCGCCCATGTTTCCTACTTCCGGATGCTTCCAACCTGGTTTCCTTTTATTATTTGCCTGTTTGCAAACATATTTCAGTCACATAAATGTCTAGATGATTCGAAAGGCGCTTCCCAGCAAGAAGGCTGCATTTTCGCACCTTTTCTAACAACATAATGCATATTTATTTTAACTAAGCGCCATCACTGACTTCATCTTTCGCAGTGGTACACCGAAGACCCTAAAGTTGATCGAATGCATAAACTCAGCAGTCGGGTGAATTTATGAGCAATTAGTTTTAGAGGAGAGAAACTGTTCAAGGAATCAGCAGTGTGACATCCTTTTCCTTTCAGGAACATAGGTCATCAGGGAATTAAAAACATTTCCTTCCCATCTCTGGAGTTCGCACAGATAAAAGTGTTCGGGATACATTCGGTACATCTTGAAATTTTCATGACCTAATCTCTCCCATCTCCTCCGGTCGCGCAAGCAATGTAAAATATTCCATGAAAATATGTCTGGCTACAGGTCACGAAAGCAAGAGCGGTGAAAAACCGACGAACCAAATTATTTATACTAATGGAGTAATTATTCATTGGCATCCACCCAAGCGCAGCCATACGGCTACATAGGAAAGCTATACATCTTCCACAGAGACCGTAGTTAAAGAAAACTTCTTCCTAGTCCGGGGTTCGAGCCCGGGACCACTGCTTCACCGGAGGGAATCTTCGTTAGACGGTGGCGGGACCTCTGACCACTTAAATTAATTACGCGAGCTTCGACGAAAGCCAAAAACAATAAGTGAGAGTTAGTTAACCGTTCACAGCAGCAGGTAAAAGAAAAAAGTTTCCTCTCTGCCTACCCTCGAGTCCACTGTACAGCCAGGCACGTTTTTTTTTTTTGCTGAAAGTTCATTCCCTCTCCCAAGCTTGTAACACATCTGATGTGCGGCAGTAGCAGAGCAGACAGCTGGAAGCCTAAATTTTCTCTCACTTGTTAACACCACGTCTTTCGGTGGTGGCGGTGGTGAAAGACTCATGACTGCTACCCCCGTGGCTGTACGTCTTTCGCAATCCAGAGAAAAACGGGCGTGCCTTCCAGAGATTGCAGAGGCGCGCGTGCCGGCGAAGTTTCAGTCGACCGCCAAGGTATGTTGTGGTGAATACGAAATGCGAGGCATGCGTAGCTCAAGGGCGTGCCGGAGCAAATTTTAACTCGCGAATGGTAGGGCCGCCGTTCAGTGCCCAGACAACGGAATTGGCTGTTGAGCCGCCTGGAGGGGCACTTGGAGGGAGAGCGGCCCTTTCGTTCTTGCCCCTGCGGAGCTGAGGGAATCATGCACGGAGCGCAGCGT
Source organism: Amblyomma americanum (assembly GCF_052857255.1). Lineage (NCBI taxonomy): Eukaryota > Metazoa > Arthropoda > Arachnida > Ixodida > Ixodidae > Amblyomma > Amblyomma americanum. The sequence goes on along the minus strand of NC_135497.1, from coordinate 30,132,223 downwards.
TGCACGGCGAATGTGGAGAAGAGGTGTATAGTTGGTGCACCCTTGACAACAGGGACAAGGACAACGACAAAGAAGCGATGAAAACACGGTGACGATGCTGATCTGGTTCTTTATTAAACACTCCTACCACAACGGGACGTCAGTACTCGACATCTTAAGAAGCTGGACCCGACCGTGGCATTCCGCGCAGTCATGCAAGCCTCCTCCATAGGTGGAGTTGGCCTAGCGCATTCTTTAGATCGCTCTGAGACTGCGGAGGCTGTACTCTCTGTATATGCGCACAAACGACTTGCGTTCCTTGGCGCGTTTCGAGAGTATTAGGCGCTTTGCCGGTGAGTTCGAAAGCGCTCCGGGCAACCCGGCCACTTCCTCGATTCTTGAGCAACACGGGGCTCGACCCGCGCTTAGGTGCACTCCTGTTGTGTGTTGTAGGTGTTTCGCTCTCTCTTCACCCATCATAACACTTTTTTTCCTACTACAAACTAGCAGGCTAAATGATATTTTAGGCCAAGCGAATCCTACCTCGATTTTGTACGTTAAGCAAAAAAGTGGACAAAAAGTAACACGTTCGCGTGCTGCTCAAGGCAGGCAAAAAATGCACACTACATTTTATTTCTTTGGTGTACAAAAGCTCGGGGGTTCCGAATAGAACAATGCAGCATAATACCCACCTATTTGTGCCTTCTTTGCGGACAGCTAACCCTGTCCGTCGGACAATATTGACAACGAGAAAATATAGATTCTGCTGCCAGTTTCATCTGCATCTGGTAACATGTGTTGCACTGTATGAACTGAGCCAGATTTGTCACAGTGTGGACGATGGCTAGTCCAAAGCAGTACGCGTACCGACAGCTGCTCTTGAAGGCGGCGTTCGGACAGAATGAACGGTGGACAGTAGCCATGTGGCCAATTAAGTCAGCGCGGAAGCCTCCGTTCCAGGTGCGAATCAGTTTAATATGCAGGATATTAATTACGAGGTGGTAAACTTCGTATAAGAGTACATTTTTGCCCTGCATATGCTACGTGCCTGACTTGTACTGTGCTCTGCGTTCAGTGTGGGACCCTTTGCAGGGAAAAAGGTGGTGAGCAAAGCACGCAGCCTATTAATGGTGGCATGGTCATGCATATTAGTTTATTATGAAATATACAAAATTTTACCTCTCTAGTGTTAGCGGTTCTCTAGAAGAAAGTGGGACTCATGCATCCCACCGCCCTGTGAAAAGCACGTGAAAAAGTATATCACCAGGTCATGCTGCTTGAAGATTTCATTTCACATCCCGAATACATTACCCCTCCATTGATCATCACCACAAGGTCGGGATTGCAAAGTACCATACAAACGCCTGTTTTCAGTCTCACCTCTCCCGAACTTCCGTTGAGTGGAACCGCCTTCTCCCCGATATTGCAGCCATTGAAGGTGACCAACATTTTCACGATTCACAGTTAACTTTGTATATTTCGGAGAAAGTTGAATTTGTGTTCCATTAACATTCGCTGTGTTGTACTCATTGTTTTGTTTTATACTATGTAAACCACTCCCCTCTGTAATGTCCGTGGGCATGAGGGTACAATAAATAAATAAATAAATAAATAAATAAATAAATAAATAAATAAATAAATAAATAAATAAATAAATAAATAAATATGTGTCCTACGGACTGCTCAGAGTCTGCCACATCAGAAAAAAATGCATTTTTGTCGTATGATCAGAACTTTATGTAGGCGTACGAACTACAAACGAGAAAACATTCAAAAACCTACTTTTTATGAAAAAAAAAATAGGCACGAAATGTTCATGCTAGATCCACTCGCTGTTCATATATGGGTAACAGACATTGGAATGCATGCAGCAGGCTAATTTTCGTTTAGAAAACGCAGGAATAATCGCACAAAGAGGCATTCTGCAGACTTTGCATGTGGATCGTGTTCTAACTTTTCTTGCTTTCGTCAAGCACGACCGGATTATAAACAAAAATAATAAAAATACAAAAGTAATATAAAACACAGACAAAATATCTTGCTAAAAAGTTGTGCATTACATGTTGCAAAAATTTTTGACGAATCAGTATGGGCAGGACCGAAAAAAACAACGCAAATAAGACAATTAAGAACTTTTGAACAATAAATAAACATCTCACACTCACTACTCATCATTTACCGGCTGGAGATCGCACCAAAATCCTTTATAAAACACGTCCAGCACAGGCGAGTGGAACAGTTCGTTTTAGATAGTATCTGCTGTCGCCAGGCGAACACTATTAAAACAAAAGCAGAAACGCTTTGGACATCCACGAGGTGATGTGAGAAGCATGAAAGCAATGGATGCAGTGGTTTTAGGCTCACAACTCGGAACATGGCGATGGAAAAAGTGGGACGTATGTGTCCCACTCTCCCACAAAGGGTTAAAGTGACCGATATGTACAGCTGGTCGGTGCGCTTCTGAGTGATTGCCTGAACTGTCTTAAGACCTTGTTGCAGTGTTGGTTATTGAGATGGTGCCCTTCATCGCTTTAATTCGAATTCCAAATCAAAGAGGCATTCTAATTTCATTTTAATTTAAAGTTAATCTCATTCAAATCAAATGACATTAGCAGCTAGTGTCATTAATCGGCTGCTACACAAGAACATTTAAAGCCCTTAGGTTCGAATGACGTCGCCATCGAATGTGTTTTAGCAACTCATTTATATTGGCATTCGATACGCAGATCACATTTGACATGCACACCACGTACGGAGCAGACACAAGCAACACGAAACAATAATGTGCGAACCACCACCAAGGTTAAAAATTTTATTTACTGAGTGTTGTTACCTAAAAAAAAGTTAAAGTTCCATGGAAAACTATTTTTACTGGAGGCTGTCGTGGATAGCTATTACTGTCGATCTCAGCAGCGACTAACGGCAGCGGCCGAGCGTTAATAACGGCAGTGCCCGCGACCGTAGACCATTTTGCGTTCTGTGCTTCTTGTTCGTTGGCGTTCCACGGGCGTTCTTCCACAAGAGAGTGCTTAAAGCTCTAAATGAGCGCCTCAGCTTTTGGATGTCAATTCCACACTCGGCGGAAGGTAAACTCAGGAGATATCCTGCCCATACATAACCCTGCGAGAAAAGTGCGGAGGAAATCACGAGTTTTTTTCTCGATTGGGAGGCCATTTTGTCCGGGCGCATCTTAGCAACGGCGTCATAGTTGTTATTTATAAACCGAGAGGCAGCAGCGAGTCGCGGCGTACCATGAGAGCTGCAGCGTAGGCGTGCTGTCATTAGCTGCTCAAGTTTCTCTTTTTGGCTGCGCTCACAGGCTGACCTCGACGCCGTTCAATCCTATCTCAAGGTGGAATTCAGTGCAAAACTGTCGTAGTTGCGTGCACAGGTTAAAACACGCTCGGCGACAACGACCGCACGGGCGTTTCGTCTACTGCGGCACTGCTCGGCGCCGTCGGGAGACCGCCACTGTTGACGGGCATTCGCGCTGATCGTTCACCACTGATTCAATACGGCGTGCGCTACAGTATGGTCGTAGGCGCACTGTGCGAATTTTTTTGTCTTGTGCATTCACTGTGCGTGTAGGTGCCTCTGCCTGTGCAGGCAGAGGCACCAGAGGCAGAGGCACGTCTCCGATCTCGGAGGCCATGCATGAGGATTATGAATACCATACATCAATGGAACTCGTCGCGGCTTTGAACCGTCAGTCCCAAGCATGCCGATCATTGCACCATGCTACGCGGCGCTGGTGTGGACCCTGTTTTTAGAACAGTGGCGGAAGAAAAAGGCCGCGGGCCGTATTAAAACTTCGTGCCAATTATTCAAAAAGTATGCGAAAAAATGAGAATTTTATCAGATTGTTTTGAATAATTTTGACCATGCGCTGTTTCACTAGTTCGAAGAATCTAATAGAAGGATATTCGATTCGTTATTCAAAATTTATTAGATATTCCATATTATAAATCACTATATTATATTTAATGGCATAACTGCTTTCCTCAAACCCTAATACATCATGCAACTTTTGCAGCACGAATTTCGCTAAGGGATATCCACAATCGCATAACTAATCAAACTGACACATTACATATCATAAGCATCGACCACCAAAACCTACTAGACCTCATTTTACAAAACTTTTCTGAAGCGCTCAATCATGTGTCACGCAAGAAACTCATTCGAAGGTTGGAATCCACATTAGGCAGAGGGCATATAAATAAGTGGATTGAAAGCTATCTAACAAACCTAGCGCAGTTAGTGAAAGTTGGCGACTAAATGTCGAGAGTGACTAACGAGAGCGTTCCAGCTCATATTTTATTTATTATTTTTATCAATGACCTATGTAGTTGAGTTCGTGCTAACATGAGATTTCTGGCGATTGCATACCGTACCATGAAACTAATTCTCCTGAAGATATATAGCACTTAACAATGCATTAAAATTGGTATCAGGATGGTGGTCTAATTGGCAAATTAGTCACAATGTAGAAAAATCAGGCTTCTTAAGAGTTGCCAGGAAAAATTATGCGTTCGAATACTCTTCGATGCTAAACAGTATCTCACTGCCGGCAGTTAAACATCATTAACACCTTGGTTTAGCCATAACCAACGATTGTAACTGGGACTGTCATGTGAACTCGGTTACATCACCGGCACTACAACGACTCTTCTCTCCAAAGAGAAGCCTACGGCATGCACTACCAGACATTAAATTGCTTTCTAATACCACTTTCGTCGGACCCACATTCGTATATTCAGATTACATTTACAGACAAACAAATATTAGAAGAATGCCAGGCAAAGCTATGAGTTATCTGCAGCGAGTACAGGCTGACTAACCCAAACATCTAATAAAGAGTGCCGGAATATTCACGCTATAATGACAGAGCCAGGCTTGTAAAGCAGAAATTAATTTACCTTTTCGCTCTGTTTTTGCGTAGAAATGAACGTCGCCCAGCTAGCCCTAATTGCCATTCTACTGAATATGAAACACACTTTCAGGGTTTACAATGTGAGTCATAATCATCACTTCCCTCTAACGCTTTTATGAGCATTGTGAATCTTGTGTATCTTGTATCATGTTATGGTTTTAGACAAATCGTTTACAGCTCTATGAAAGGTGCGGCGATCTGAGGCAATCAGGACGGCATGTGCCACAAAACGTGTTCCTCCTCGCTCCTCACCCCGCGATTAGTGACTCCATCACGGTGAAGAAAAAAGCACCAGTGTCCAGCTGCTGAGCGCAGGAGACTGTCGACTCGGCGGACGCCATGTTGGCGGATGGCAGCGCACCACTTCGCGGCAGGCCTCTGCAGTGAAATGCTCGCGGTACTTTCAAAGCACCATCCTTAACTACCTTTTCATTTAGTGCAATAACTGTTTAAAAAATAGTCGCAACGCTCCAAAAATAATTCAAGGCCTACTTGATTTCTTCCTTGGCCCTGTCTAGACGAGACAGGCTACCTTTCCCAGTGCTGTAAACCGCTTGTGAGGTGTCATCGCTGTCAGCCGGTTGCTATGGATGCCGGTAAATGAGCTAGCACTGTCCATCTATTAATGTACTTCTGCATTTTCATTGTTGTACGTTTAATTAGGATGTTCCCTTCCCGCAGAAATCCCGATCGATGTTGGCAATATTTCAAATAAATAAATAAATTATTAAGTAATTCAAAACCGAGTATATTAAGCTAATAAGAAACTTGACCATACTCTACAAGGAGTGCCACCTTCCCACCTTCGATAGAACAAAGACACTAAGAAAGTACAGTGCCAAGCATACGTCAGATATTTACAAGGCCTTCGTCATAAAAAAAATATATACCAAAAGCTCATCTCTTGGGCTATTTGACAAAGAGACAGCCTACCCTTAACAAGCACATAACTCGGACTTACAGCTGATTTATTATGAATTTCTCTTCCTCTAGTGAGCAACCTATATCTCTAATGAAAAGCATTTTTGTATCTTAAGAAACTATTTGTAAGCCACCTTATTTCCCTTCCACTTTGGTCGTTTTCGGAAGTGTTTTTCCGCTTTCAAATGGGACACTTTCCTCCCCACTCTTCGTCTAATATTTTTTTTTTGTTCTGCTTACGCCCGTTACTCCCTTTCATCGTTTTTCTGACCTTGAATCGCATTTCACGTTTCACTTTTGTAGCTTGCACCCATTCACACCGTCTGTGACGTTGCAGCGACTGATATATACCCCTCCTATGCAAATTAAAGGCAGTTGCTAGCCAGAGCCCGCATTGTCGCCAACTGGGTATCTCATCTTTTTTCTTTATTGCCATCTCATTCAAAATATCGCTTAGCTCCGGGTGCTCTTCAGACATTCTGCTCACGGATTCTCTCTAACTGGCCGAACATCAACGTAGTTCGCATGGCCGTCCTACTAACCCCATGTAGGGCGGCTGGAGGTGCTCGCGGGGCTGCACCTCCGGCATGCTTCTACAGACGCCAGTGACGAAGAACGAGGTAATGCTTATGCACAACGCACCTAAACATAAATACACAACTCGCGCATGCAAATGCACTCTCGGGTGTTCAGAGGCTAGAAGCAATTACTGTAGACGCATAAGCTGTCAACACCTTCCTTGAAGCCCAAGAATGTTTTGCAGGTTGCCGCAAGAGTCTGCAAACTCCAAGCGCAGTCTTGGTAACCTCCAAGACGACGTGCTTATGTGCATATAATGGGCCGGGAGGTCCTCACGGTTATTGCGTGGCGGGCACATTGGAATCCTGGATAGGTCAGTTTTCGAAAGAGAGTGCTTTATCTTGTCAGCATTCATATCATTCCCAAGTAGAGAATGCGGTCATCCCTGCCAAGGGTACAGGGCATGCGGAAGCCACAGCCCGAATCCAAACGGTGGGCGAGGGGGTATCGACGTTGCGAATCGAACCACGGGGTGCGCTGTGAGCACCACGCAGTTAAGGTCCCCCTATACTTTTAAAATTATTGACGGTCTTTAAACGCAGTAGAGGACACGAGTCCCGCTCTGTCATTTTTGCATGTGTTTACCACGAAAAGGAAAACGGACAGCGCACATACATAGCTCTCTGACATAAACTATTGATGCCTGAACTGCAGCAGCGCACTGCAGAGAAGGGGAAAGAATTGAGAAGGGAACTCAACAAGTAAGGCCGACTTTAACTCCGCCCCCCTTGGTTCTCCGGTCGGCTTCCTCCGGCATCAAGACTCTAGCTCAGAGCAATACGTTCCAGGTGATCCTGTCACGTCGATGTATTTATTAAGGGTCGACCGAAGTAAATGCCCTCACCAGCCCTACACGTCGCCCGAAGCCACACAGCACCACAGGTGCAATTGATGAGAAAATAAAGACGCATTTCCAGCCAATCGTTCAGGCCACCCCTGCGGTGTGGTGCAAAGGTCAAAAAGCATAATACAGCTGCGAATAACTGCTTTTCAAGCATCACGACTCCAAAGGTTTCAGCACCACTCGGTCGGTAAAGGCCACACATGCCCTATATGCCCACCTCACGCGAGAGCTGCCCGCAGAGCGGCCAGTTATTCGGCACAAAGAGTGCCGTCCTGCGGCTGAGGTTCGCTGACATCGTGGTTAATGGAACCGAGGCGCGTGGATGCCAGAGCAGAGCGCCATCAGCACGCAAGGTAGAGGCTGGAGTTATCAGGGGATCATAGCTAGCCCTGGGCTTTCTTCTTGACCCCGGGTGCCATCGTAGCAATGCGCCAGTGAGCAAACAGCTTGGGTTACAGTAAAGAGACGATTCGGCTGGGGTATCACTCCAGCCGAACCACTGGCGGAAACTGGAGGCACATGAATGCGACGCTTCCCCTGCACAATCAGCACTGATATAAGCGCTGGCTCTCTGTTACAATGACTGCAGTAGAAGAGTTCTAACGAAGGGCCGGGCAAGCTTCGAGGTATATCGCACTGGTTGATGAGATACCCAGTGGGTCATCACGAAAACACACACACAAAAGCACACACACACAGGCGCGATAGATCACGCTAAGTCAAAGCGATCGCAACACATTTTTCAAGTCGAAGACTGAAGGTCCAAGTGCATCGACGCCGATAAGCGTTAGGAGTGGTGAAGACGAAGAAATTTCTCGGGGCCTGTCCTCCACAATGGATGACAATTAGCCCACATTGCAAGGCCCGGTGCAACATGTGGTCATTTCATGCTTGCCTCTTCTTGTCAGTTTTCTACTACATTTCCTGCTTGATAAACTAGAAAGCGCACCTTCAATTCTTTGTGCTTCAGTAAACTGAAAATGTGTAAAAAAGTGGCAATTTTGGCTATGCGTTTTCTTGTGCCTTTCTAATTTCTCGATCCATAAGTTAGTTTAGGTGTTTTTTTTCTGACATCGCGGAGTTCAGATGGAGTAGACTGTTTGGCCCACAGGTAAAATAAATCCACATGAGCTTATGCTCGTGAAAATGAACAACGGGTCAAAGTGAAAGTGATGCCTCGTACTGTTGTCGGCAAAGCGAAATATGTGCCTGGAGATACCGAGGCACTCCATCACAGGCCACGTAGTGCGCGAGAAAACGAGAGTAAATGTACTGTTTTTGCACATGCCCTAAGCGCAGATAAGTCTCAAGGCATGAAACGCACAAAAAAAGAAGCAACGAACAATGAACCAGTGCGTAAAATGCAACAGAACATAGCGCCCGTTTCGCACAGTTTACTCCGCGTTTCTTGTCTTTTATACTCTTTCCTGCATCATGAGCCGAGCTCTGGTTAGAGAGCGAAAGCTGTTGTGTATCGGGCAACTAGACGTGGGTTGGCTTCTGTAACGTTGAGTGCGTCCCACACACTGTAAGGCAGCGCGCCCACCCTGCCACCCTGGAAGGTGGCAGTTAATGGTTGATCGCGAAAGGTTGGTCACCCAATGAACGCTGCGGCCTATTGCTGCAGTGCCGCGTGTCTGCCACAACGTTGTCAGCGCTAATGCATGCAGCCCACATCTCTCTCTCTCTCTCACCACCGCCACTACCACAAAGCGTATTGAGGCGTCCACTGACCCAAGACAGCTATGCGCCCTTCATTTCCTCAAGATCATCGGCGTCTAGAACGTTGTCAACGCCAACGCCAATAAACACAATGAACGCCGACAGCTTTCGTTTTGTATATCCTGAATCAGCTGAGCTAATTCCAATTTATGTTTTCAACTTCCTGTCACGGGGCATCAGATCCAACTGCAGCAAAACTTGGATGCGTAAAAAATAAAGAAAGGAGAAGCTGAATGTTGCGAAAATGTGTATTCTGCTGCATGTGTATGGATGACCGGGAATAGCTCCTTTCCTTCAGAGATATTCTCCTGAACTCGCCTATTCGATAGCCGCACAACCAGCACTGTGCGGGTACGAATGACATTTTTATTTATTTATTTATTTACAAGATACTGCCGCCTCAGTCTTGGGCCTTTGGCAGGAGTGGGCAGTGCGATAAGCTCGAACAAAATGAAGAGCATAAAAAGCACTGCAAGAATTCAATTAAAGAACAGCAATACAAATACTACAAGGAATATTTCGCTCAAAACGGGTGCAGAAGTTGTCACTCTAAAAGACAGGATCGTTGCAGGACTTGGTCTTTTGGCTTTTGCAAGCTCGTTGGCACGACAAAACGCTTGCGAGGCCAGAGCTTCGGGCGGCCGCTCATGTATATAGGCTTGGTGGCGTTCTCCGACTCCGCAGTGGCGTTGCCCGAATGCGGCTGCAGGGCACGCACGGGTATCAGCGGCTGTTCTCACTGCGCGTACGTGCCGCCCCCCCCCCCCCTCCCCCCGGCTCCAGCAGGAGGAGGGCGCTTACCCAACCACAGGCGACCCACCCGGCAATTGACCGCATCTAGCGGTGCACCCTCCTTTGCGCCCCATTAAGAAGTGAGCGTCGCGTCCTGAGGACGCCAACAGTGACTTTTCAGCGGTGTGAACGGCAGGGGCTTGCAAACGTGCATCGAGAAAAAGGAGGGCCCCTCCCACCGCTGTTCATTAAATAAAGTGCGCGCCGGTGTGAGCGGCCCGGTCACGTCCGGCGAGTTCAGCGACCCTTGTTTCGGGACGCGCTTGGGTCAATGAACATGGAAATTGGCGCATTTTGATCGACCGCTCGCCTGGTGAAAGCGGCCATCCCAAATGGTCTGGAAACGCACGCCCATGCGGTCGACGTATTCGTACTGCTTATGCCATACAATAACCCAGCAGAACGTTTTAAACTTGGTGCTGTGCAGCCAAGTCGCGAGGTTGGACCAGAAAGTAAATAGACCGTGCTTTTGGCACCGGTGACTCATTAAAATGCCCGGCTGCGTCGGAAACAAATTGAGTGACCATGCCTGACTACCAGGACGGGCACTCAAGCTGAAAGCAAAGCGCAAATATTTTTACAGTTGAGCTAATCTGCACACAGCGGCAGCCTGCAATTTGGTTCCATTGTCACGAACTCCCTAAATATCCTCGTAGAGCTGCATGCTTGTCATTAGCTGACACAAGTATTTGTTTCAGGCCGGGTGCTTATTCGCACGCTTTCCCCATACGTCATTTCAGGAAAAGTGTGCAGATTTCTATATGTTAGTGTAACAACCTGGATTACAAGGCAACGTAGAGCGCAAAGTGTTGTGAGAGCGTCAGTCTATATAGGAGTTCATCATCATCAGCCTTACTACACCCACTGCAGGGCATAGGCATCTCCCATGTCTCTCCAATTAACCCTATCCTTTGCCAGCTGCATCCACCCTTTGCCTGCAAACTTCTTAATCTCATCCACCCACCTAACCTTCTGCCGCCCCCTGCTACGCTTACTTTCTCTTGGAATCCACTCCGTTACCCTTAAGGACCAGCTGTTATCTTGCCTTCGCATTACATGCCCTGCCCAAGCCCATTTCTTTCTCTTGATTTCGACTAGGATGTCATTAACCCGTGTTTGTTCCCTCACCCACTCTGCCCGCTTCCGATCTCTTAACGTTACACGTATCATTTTTGTTTCCATGGCTCGCTGCGTTGTCCTTAACTTAAGCTGAACTCTTTTCGTTAGCCTCCACGTTTCTGCCCCGTAGGTGAGTACCGGTAAGATTATGCTGTTGTACACTTTCCTCTTGAGGGAAATTGGTAAACTGCCACTCACGATCTGCGAGAATTTGCCATATGCGCTCCACCCCATTCTTACCCTTCTAGTTATCTCCCTCTCATGATCCGGATCAGTTGTCACTACCTGCCCTAAGTAGACGTATTCCGTCACTATTTCTAGGCTCTGGCTGCCAATTGTAAACTGTTGTTCCCTTGCTAGGCTGTTGAACAGGCTGTTGTATAGGAGTTCAGTGCCCCTTATTGCATAGTCGTCAAAGGAGGATTCTGGCCCCGAGATAATGTCCGTGCTTAATCGACAATGCTGTATACCTTCCGTGTCCCCAGCGTCCATGCCCAGTCCTTCTAGCAAAACTCCTTCCCAGATTAAAGAAAGCAGGACTTGAAAGGGATGCCGAGAGCTTGGCGGGATGTCAGGAACACAAAAGGGCTGTGAAATAATGGACGTTTTATTTCGACCGCAAGGTCCAGCCACTAGCGAAGTTCAAGAATTGAGCGCACAATCTGTATAAGAAAGCAAAACCAGCCCTCCAGACTTAAGCGTGTACTGAAATTGCGACTGAGGTGCCCTCGTCTCATCTTTTTTTTTTACGTATATGTAGTGAACGTAACATCAACCTTTCGTGCCTTTTCACATTTTCTGCGTATTATGTCTGTTTTCTTTACACTTTTACTCCGTTCAGACCATCCTGTACATTCGAAATACTTGCAAATTGTCCCCGGTTGGTAATGGTTGTAGCCGTTACAATCACAGGCGGCTTCAAAATATAGTTTTCTGTAAGCCTTGACCCCACCCATTTTATGCTTCGTGGTAAACAAGCCACCAAGAATGCACCCACATACAGGTCCACGTCATGCTGGTGGACAACGTGCGGCAAACTGCCAGGCCCCACAACTGCCAGGATAAAAACGCCGCCGGCCTAGAGAAAAGACTTTCGCCTGGTCATATAGGTAATAAAGTTTATTACTGCTACTGCCCACAATGCATTTATAACGTCTGAATGCTGCTTCACGCAAGAAATTCTAATCTCACAAAGAAAACACTGAATTCGAAAACAATATGATCGCAGTGTTGAAGCATGACAGAAAATGGCACTGCTCAGTTCACTAAGTGAAAACAAAAATTAGCTACGAGAAAAGCAAAGGCGCACTAACTGCATCAGTACCGGCATACAAGTCAACCGCGCCACGAGGGAAGGGATGAAGCAGCAAGTGAAAGAAGGTTTATGGGGGTTTAACGTCCCAAAGAGAATCGTCCTATGAGGGACGCCGTAGTGAAGGGCGCCGGATAATTTCGAAGACCTGGGGTTTTTTAACTTGCACTGACATTGCCCAGTAGACGGGCCTCTAGCATTTCGCCTCCATCGAAATGCGACTACCGCAGCCGGGATCGAACCCGCGTCTTTCGAGTCGTCAGACTAGCACCACAACCACTGAGCTCACGTGGCGGCGGGAATGAAAGGAGGAAAACAGAAAAAGGCACCGTCGTGGAGGGCTCTGGATAATTTCGACCACCTGGGGTTCTTTAACGTGCGCTGTCATTGCACAGTACACGGGCCTCAAGCATTTCACCTACAACGAAATGCCCTTGGGCTCAACTGCATTTCGAAAAGTGAGCCCTGGCACCATTATTCCTTTCAGAATAGGTCTCAGCACGTCATGGTATCCGTATTGCGAGTTTCTGTCATAACCGAAACCGTCACAATCGGCCACAGCGGCCACGCCTGATTGGTCAAAACGCCGGAAGCGGATGTGGAGGTTCGGATGGAGCAATAACTGTCGAAGAAACGGGGCCGTGACGTCGCGCATATATATCGTACGCTACATCGTAACATCTGTCGTAGCTTCCGTAGCACATGCATATGCCCGCACTCGGGGATGAGGGCGTCACAGAATCCTGCTTACGCCACAGATCGGTGTTTGTCCACAAAAAGTAATTAAGTATGCTCTCTCTTTGTGGAAAAGGCCTCAGTCTTGGGATTTGGGGGAAAATATAGAGCAGCGGACGGAGGGAGTGTTTGCTGCTCCCGCCCCCTCGTTTAGGCGCTCCTGCTGATGCTCAAGAAGCTACAAGTTTGAGTTTCAATAACATTGTTGTAAACAAAATAATGCAACATGCTCTTTCATATTCTTTTTCGCCTTCTAGAGACTTGTTGCAGGAGTTGAGAAAAATTGGGGACGGTTTTTTTTTTCTTTCGATGTTTGAAAGAGAGTTATATAGTAAAAAATACCATATTTAGGGCAATACTTCTTGCATTTGCCTGTATTATATAAAAATGAAAGTCGGAACACTCTATTAGCGCCATGATGCTTATCTTTTGTGCAGATCTGAAGGAGATGTGCTTTACTTTCGAAGAAAAAATTCTTGAAAATAGCCTCGTTCGAGACTTTTGTCGTTTTAGAATTTTTTCCAGTAAGGGACCACTTCCTTAGAACGGCGGAAATAAGCCTGACCATATTCCTTCTTACCTGTACATTTAGCGCAATAAATATATAGTCATCATGGCTTTCGTAGTTAGATTCATACGTCATTGCAAACTTGCTAAATTGAGCTGTGCTTGAAAACGTTGCCTCTGCCACGACGTCGTTTATAATTTTTTTCTCCTCAAATATTAGCACATTCACAAAACGAAATGCACTGTTGGCCTCCTGAGTAATGTGCACAAAATATATAAATATTTGAGAAAATTAAAATTTATTTACGCAGTTTCATCTCTTGTGAAATCACCCAAACGTAAATAACGGTCCGATCACACCAAAAACTGACGTTCAGCGATGTTGCAGACGGCAAGTCATCACCAGCGGCAGCGTCGGCAGCGAGCGCGCATTGTGCAGCCATTGATTGCATGCCACAAATTTTCTTCTCCGCTTCTTTTTCCCCTAAATATAAATGTAAAACGCTGTGTTGTGCAAACAAGCTAGCTTCTTGTTATTTACCATCGGGGTAGACGGCTGCGGCCGCCTTCTGTCACTGGAACGCCATGCGTAGTTGCGTACATTATTTCCTTTTTTAAGCACGTCTCAGCCTTTTCGGCGCAAACAAGAGTATCTGAACTATTGATTCTATTTATTAAAGTCAGCTAGGTACATCGTTTGATACCGTGAATCACGCTATTATGCTCCACAAATTAAACCATTATGGATCCCGCGGTGAAGTCGACAGCCTACTTTCTAGTTACATCGAAAACCGTCAACAAGCTGTAGTTATGAATAACATTATATCATCACTTCAATATTTACAGACCGGGGTTCCTCAAGGATCCGTTTTAGGGCCCAGCTTGTTTTCGTTATACTTGAATGATTTGCCGAAGGCCCTAAGTTGTTCTGATATTTTAATGTATGCAGATGACACTGCGATCATAGTTACAGCTGACAATCATGAGGATTTAGAAGCAAAAACAAACGTTGAACTGAGAAAACTTTCAAGATGGTTTTTTACCAACAAGCTAACGATTAATTCAAGCAAAACCAAATATATAGGATTTAGCTCACGGGCAAAAGTCATTGACAGCAACTAAATTAACATTTTCATTAACGACCGCTCACTTGAACGAGCAAACTCATTTAAGTATCTTGGTGTCATTCTAGATGAACACCTTCACTGCAAAAATCAGATTAGCGCCGTCTGTTCTAAGTTGCCTAATGGCTGTTATGCCTAATACAGGTCTGTGATTGTTTTATTACACATACATTGCGTACCCTTTATTTTGCTCTTATCAACAGTCATTTAACATACTGTGTAGAATCATGGAGTTTGACATACAACCCTTACCTTTATCCTATAAGGCGATTACAAAAACGGGCTATCCGAATTATAACACAAAGCAAGTGTGACGAGCCAAGTAGACCACTTTTCCAGTTAATAAATATCCTTTCTTTTGACCTCTTGCGGACTTTAAAGATAGCGGTGTGTAAACAACATAGTAAAATATAATCAACCTTTCAATGCCTCCCTGTTTCGCTCTCCTCCTCGACTCACAAGAAACCTCACACATAGTAACTTTAATCTGCCAACGAATAATAACATCTAGAACGAAAGATTGGTGCAGTTTTCATGATCCAAGGTTTGGAATGCTTTACCCCCAGAAATAAAACAGTCCCATGAAACAAATAAAACATTAAGAACATATTTTATGTGCCTTATTTGACCTCTGTGGTGGTCTTTTTCTGTTTGTATTTCTTGTACAGTGTTCTTGATAGATTTTTCTTCATTCTGCTGTAAAATGCGCATTATTTTGTTTTCTTCTCATTGTATGCGGTATTTTGTTCTTTCGCCGTTGATTTTGAGCTTTTCATTTTACACAAGTGCTGTGTCATGGCCATTATGTATTTTGTTTCTGAACCCCACACTAGCATCTGGCTATGGGTTGAGTCCGTGTTTTGATAATTTGTATGGCAAGATTATGAATAAATTAAAAATGAAATTAAATGAAATGAAATGAGGCTGCTTTTTGTTACTCCTTTACAGTGGAACCCGATAAGCAACTAAAATTGTGGCTGAATTTTGTTCTGTCGCATTCGTCGCGTTCCATTTCTCGGCAAAGAGCAATAGGCTCGCTGGACGCTTCCCTGCGGCTATCGAAACGCACTGAAATCCCGCCGCCCATAGAGTTTCTTACTATTAACTGGAGGGAAAGCTGGCGCCCCGCCTATGGGAGTTTGCATGGAGCTTCCTCGAGATCACCTGTACCACCATGGGCGCTCTAAGCATCATGGGGCGGAGAGCCACCGACTGCAGAACTGCAACTTTTGGCCAAAAAATAGTGAAAAAACAAACATTGTTCGATAACCGAGAATGTCCTATCATTCAATATCATGTCTATAAATTGCAAAAAACGAGCAGAAAAGCATGTAGATGCAAATTTTGCTCAAAATAAGCAATGTCTTGCTCTCCTATTTGCCAAGCATTGGAGACCACAAAAGCCAATATTTCGTGCTTAACAGGCGCACTTTTAAAAAGAAATATGTTTTTGAAAAAATTGTTGTCGCTTCAACATTTTAAAAGGATTTTCCACCGCATTTCGGAAGCCAAATACCTTTTACTGGCGTCGTGTGCTGTTGCGTTTTCGCTACTATGGCCTTTGCACACTACTTTTACGCCGAAGTCGTCTGAGGGCCGGGGCGCACCGTGGTCTGTGGATACGGAATGGGACATCTTAGTAACGCCACTCTGCGTTCCTGAAAAACCTACTGCCCCGCGTGGCGGCGTATCTCAGAACAAACGAGGACGTGCCGTAAACACGGCCCCGCAGTCGGAAAAATTCTCGCTTCCGGTAGGAACGAAGATGGAAGAGCACCTCCGGGCGCCTGTGGCACCCTCTGGAAAGAACGTGGACACGCAAAAGTGCAGTAAAAAAATGGGGGGGGGGGAGGGGGGGGGCAGGTGCTGGAGACGAAACGGAACGGTTTTAATAAATGCTGTTGTCGAAAACGCATGCCTTGAAAGGTGACACCTGCACTGGTTAAACACTCGGCAAGGTTTTGCGTTAACATCCTACTGTGCAAGAGGATAAACGGCAGCAACCGGCAGCACGGCCCTTTCTCATCGGCAAGTCCCGCAAACTGCGATGCTTTGGGAGCTATTTTTTCTTACGCTGTACATGCCAGGCACAAAGGCCGTAATAACACATGATTTTTTGTTTCTATGCGACGAGTGTGCAACGAGGCATAAGTTTCAATGGCACGATGAGTATCGCGCACGACATGCTAGCCTAGTGGCTTGTTGATGTCGACAGTAAAAAAATTAGCTGTGGTTTAAACTTTGCTTAACCCTGGTGAGAGAAGCGAAAGCTTCGTTTGCATGGCTACGCTCACACACGCCACACACACATTCTTCTTACATGACGGAAGCGTTCCGGTCCGGATATCTTTGTTCGCTGTTAGGGAATAAGGCCATGCAGATAGGACTGATTGCGGTGTGCACCAGTAATTGCGTCCGTAAAGCTTGGTTTATAGGCCAATGAACGAATGAAAACACTGCTCATTATACGCGTGATTAGACGCACGTGGATTTTTAGCGCCCCGTAATTGATGCACATATGGCCGGACATGATTTCGCCCGAGATGACTTCGTTGATGCCGGTCATGACGCGGACATCGCAAAGCCTTACACTGACGAAGCCACTGTACGTTCGAAGCATGACGGCTGCCTGCCTGCCGGGAATCTGATTACGATTACGAAAACGCTGGCCTGCCACCAGCTGCCGTGAACGCTTTAACCACGATTAGTTATATCCTGTTCTTAGAGCAGCTTAATTCTTGGCACTTAGGGCAACGGTGAGGAACATAATGTAGAACCGCTCTTAAAGGCTTGGAAAGCGTCGTAATATGGTCTCCTTTGAAGAAGCCGAAGCGTATAACCAACTTCGGTAAGAAAAAAATGTCAATTTCGTTGCCCTTGGGATTTATGGTTGTAAATTGAAAAGTCCACTTACTAGGAACCTTGGATACAACGAACGCAATCTTCACGAATGTCAGGTTCGTTATAACTGGGCTCGGCTGTATATTGAGATATGTATTGTACAATTTTATATCGCCCCAAAGTTATGCCCTCTTATTGGGCCTTTAGGAAATTTAAATAGATAAATAAAACCCTGCCTTAATCATCCATGTACCTCAACTGTTGTCGCACTCCTCATCCCCTCACTTTCAATTGAACTCATATTCTCGCTGGATTTGGTTTGGGGAAATCGTAATTATCTCATGACCGATAGCTTATTGTTTGAGTATGCTCACGCAGAAGCTCTCTGTTCACGCGGTCATACGCCCGCATATAGTTACAACTGGGTCAATAATCTAATTGCCATCACACCAAAAAATGTATTCCTAGGTAGGCCTGTCACCGGCGTGTGCAAAATTCCTAGTTCGCTCTCCTCCTCATGGTCAGCCAGAAGGAGGTGCCTCCTTTGTTAAATGGCGCGGCACACAGCATCCGACTTGCGAGCTGCGGTGGAATTCTGTGAGCACTCCTGGGACTCTGCATGCACTTAACAGAGCGCTGAAGGGCCCCACCACGCGGCTGGGGCACTAGGGTGCAGTGACGTACCAGCAGTGTTTTGGCACCAGCCACATAAGCGTCGCTTTGGCATACTTCCTCTCGCAAGGCGCGCAAGGAGTCGCATGCATGTTCCAGAACAGCTAAAGCTGGCACGGGCAACTACCTTACATGCACACCATCGCCCACCAGCTCAAGAAAATAGGGAAAAGAGCAGGTGTGCATGTGGTGTTTTCCGCACCAGAGAAGCTATCAAAACTGTGCAAGAAGGTCAATTCCACCGTTACTGGGAGCAATTCCTGCACTGTTAGGCACAGATAACCATTTTTAGAGTGTGCGAAAGACGTAGTCTACTCTATACATTTTCCCCATGGCCGAGCCTACATTGGCCAAATGGGCAGATGTCTCAACGAGAGGCTCATGAAACAGCAATAGCGTCATCGGGGCATCCCGTCATCTAGGCATGCACTGCCGTGATTGCCAACAGAGTAAGGAACGCGGTCCCTTTTTGAGAAGAACAACAATCCTTCATAAGTATGAAAGCAAAACAGCCAGAGAGATAGCTGAGCCTGGTGAGATCGCAGAAAAAGGAGATTACTGTGTCAGCACCCAATCGGTGTTGTTAAGTGATAAGGAGCGTCGTGTATTAGGAATTTCTAACTAGAGTATTATGTTTTTTGTTCTTGTTTGCGTCCTGCCTTTTAGGTTTTAGCTTTAGGTTTTCTTCCTTGTACCTATGATGATGTGTTCCCTTGCGGTTTAGCGCTGCTACCGGCCTTACATGACTTTCCTTTTCGTTGCTGTGCATGCTCGCTGTATACTATATCTATTCGCTGCGCGCAGCAATAAACGTTGTTGAAGTCGGCGCTTTGTGGTGTCGCCCCTTATGTTCGTGTTCGTCTTTTCGCTGTGAATATATCGATGAAATACCAACTCGCCCAGCAAATGATTTTAAACAGGCAACTCTGTGGTCCTGGACATCAGGAAGTGCGTGTTGGTAGCTTTCCGCGTGATAACTATTCCCAATCGCAGCCTGATATTGCAAAAGCGCTCCGAAGGGCCGTCGGAGAAACCTCGAGTTGATGCCACTTTCGAATGAACTCATTTTTCTTGAATGAGCATCTATTGCGTGCATTTACGATACGAGAAGCTAGCTCGGACGCAACAGGCTCCTAGACCACCCCCAAGTCAATATGTGACAGCTGTACCCTCCTTCATTGCAGCGCAACGTTCTCCTGGACGAGAGAGCGCCTCGTTGGGCGATATACGCCCCTCGTTTGCTTCTAGTGCGGCGCCAGCGTCCACCACGGAGCACGTGCCACGCTTCCCTGTATGTGACATGGGGATGCGCAACAAGCGCAGCCTTCGTTAAAAAGCATGATGCCAGACCAGTCATAAGCGAACGCGCAAAGGCACACGCGGCTACAGACTAGACGGGAGGGGGGCGTCTCGGTGAAGGGGGGATGTACAGTTCCATCGCTGGCAACAGAGCTCATTTTTCGTGTCGGAGAACCTGCAGCAGACCTTGAGGAGACAAAAAAAGGCCGCCACCGTCTGGAAGATGTTGAAGTAACGAGCGTTAGCAGAGCGATCGATGCCTAGCACCATCTATCAGAAAAATTACGATGCACGTCTATTCTTAGTCGAGTTATACCCCCTCAAGATACGTCCCAAACGAAATTTGCTTCGTTTGGGGGGTTAAGGTGGGACTAGAATTCGGCTTGCGGTGCGATATGGTAACGCTTCAATTAGTAATTGCATGTATCAATACCTATTACTTAATTGTGGTTTTATTTCTACATCACAAACCATAAGGTTTTACTTGCCTACCAAATTCGTTACGCAACTGTCGCCGGATGGGTGCCCCTTGTTGTCGGAGTATATATAGCGGGACGAATTCATACACATAAAGAGGTCCCGTAGCGGAACAGTTTTCCTACTCGTTGCAGGGTATTTGTTGTTACCAATTTAAATGGTCCCGATCTTGGATTCGAGAATTCGAAACTATGCCGCCATTTCATCCCCTGACGTCATACTGGAGGGAAAGGGATGAGAGGATACAACCAATTTTAATGCCCCATTTTGGATTCGAGAATTCGAAACTATGCCGCCATTTCGTCCCCTGACGTCATACTAACATAGTTCCACCTCTATCCATCATGTTGGACTATGACGTCATCCGTGGCTCGTGGTTGTTTTCAGAATGGTATCGTAGATGGCGCTGCAGGTCTCAATGCGAGATGTGCTGTTTTCTAATTGCTGCCACAGATGGCGCTGTGATCTCAGGGTGGTTAGAGTGCCTCGATGCCAGCACCGGGTGGAGACAACTTAAGCGACGCCGCCATATTGAATCACAACTGTCCTCTCCCATGTACCGCGAAATTCTCGACTGGTAGCCCAGTGTAGCTATCGGTGCAAAAGGCCGTTCAAGTTAAAGCACTTTGAAGCGTGCCGAGAGCGTGAACGGCGCTGTTACAAATGCTAGCGCCGCTGATCCCGTGTGATTCAATATGGCGGCGCCGCTGAAGTTGTCTTCACCCCGGCGGCGCTGGCATCTAAGCACCCTAGGGGTGGTTGGTAGCAGACCCCACGAAATCTCGAAACTTGAGTAAGACCTAACGCTCTTAAAATTATTTGACATTTTCTGCTCGCTTCATCTGTGCTAGCACGCACGCGCAGCACTTACTCCTCACGCACAAATAGGCTTGTCGACCCTGAGAAGAACGATGCGGCAGATTCCCCTCAACGGAGGCTCTCCAGCCAGTGGCGTCGAGTGATTTTCATGACGTCGTGGTTCGTCTGATTAAGCTCTCCTTTCATCTGCCATCCCCTGCGATTTCACGGTATCAGGTTCAAGGGGATCGGTCAAAGGAGAGAATTGGTCTATGCCATTGGCTGGAGGATCTTCTTTGAGGGGCATTTACCGCTTCGTTCTTGACTTGCATCAGACCATACTATCCTGCACCGAGGCAAATGAGGTTGGGAAATGAAGTTGAAAAGAGAACTGGTCAGTTATAAAAAAAAAGGCATTTTCTACCTCGCAAGTCCTGCATCGTTATAAGAAACGAAACAGCGTCTTTGGAGCCACCACCTGAGGGCCGTCGGCGGCCAAGACACTGTGTTCCCGTTTGGGAAAAGCTCTCCCATCCGGTTGTAAGAGCAGCACCATGCAGGCGAGCCCTTTAATTAACGTTCAGCACCAGCGTCTCGTAGGCCGCGGATCACCGCTTCCGCTCGTGATATTCGTGCATCCTCTGCAGTCAGCCTTTTCTTCTGTGGCTCCACATCTCCGTTTGCCAGTCGTCCATATCACGCTATATTGCGTTTACTTGCCGCGTTATCGTACCCCACGAGACCCTGGTGAGAACCATGACCAGCAAGTTGACAGCGGCTGAGGAAAACACAGTGGCAGAATGAGATGCTGAAGCGGCTGCGCGACGCACCAGCGCTTCTCGGAGCCTTTAGGCAAAGAGGACAAGTTGGTGCAGCTTTTATTCCACATGGACGGAACACGTACACAACCACGCCGCTTTGGGCACCAACAGCCAGGAACCACCAGAAGCATTGGCTGTCCTGCAAAGAGAAGTGTGAGATTAAGTTGCGCGGTTTAAGGGACTCCTAGAGGGCTGACATCACCTCCACCTAAATGCGGCAGGGACTGACACTCCGGCTCATTAGCCGAACGCGCCAACCATTGAGCCATCGCGGCGGGGTTGAGGAAGCGCAAAAGAGACGGATAGGAATAGGACATGCGCGCTATGAAGCCAAAACAGACTGGGTCGCTCTCTGGGTGGTCAAGCGTCATGACAGCCGTAAACAGTTGCTGCGGGCCGGCGGAGAATCTTGCAATCTTCAGGCAAAGAGCAAAGCAAGAAGCTGTGGCCGCCAATGCGCTGCCGGTAGGAGAAAGCAGTGCTGCACTGCTTCGCTCACCAGCCGCTGTTTTTTCGGGCAGGGTCTGCGGAAAAGCCCACTGACATATACATAACCGTGAAGGAGAGAAAAAAAAAGAGCACGGCTTATTGTTATGGAAGATAGGGGCGTACTATGTTACTGCAGCTACAGCGTTTCTTGCAACGACGCACCGTCTCATTTAGGAAGGCGGCCGTTATTTTATTCGTCAACGCGAAGGCAGCGTGAAGGCTAATATTGTCACGTAATTTTATTACTGCTAACTTTCCCGTTTTAGTGAGCGCGAACGGGGTGACGGCATTTCCCACGTTCGCTGGTTGCCGCTGGCCGCGGTCACATTCGCTCAGCGCTTTTCGCATGGGATACACGATGTGGCAAAGGATTTTGCCTCCACGGTGCGTTTCGCTCTGCAGACGCTGAGCAGGTTGCGCGCTATGGTGCTAGAAGGAACAACAAGGCATGTGCACTGAAACGGCAATATTTAAACTGCTGGAGAAGTTTACACCGACAATTGTTGTAGCCTTGGTTTAGCCATTGAGCCCTGCACTTTATACCGGGGAATCTAAAACGTCAGGTGTAATTAATTCATCACCTTCCACGGCTGGCAGGTGGAAAAGGGGAGAGATTGGAGGTGGTTATGTGATGCAAACGAAAGGTGGCTGCAGAGACTCCGGAACATTTTTTTTAGTTCAAGACCCGGAGGTATTTTTCTCTTTTTATTTGTTTTTCTACTGATTTCTTAATTTTGAATTTTTATTTTGTTCTTGCTGTTCCGACAATTTATATTTTACGGCATTTTATGTCAATTGTTCCAAAGTTTATGCATTTTAAGTCTTTTTTAAAGAATGTTCGCGAATTTCAGGTGTTCTGAAACCATGCACACAACCTGTCGACTGGGGGAAACCAGGAACTTTACTTGTTCCAGCAGTGGAATAAACCTAACATGCATCTAATATGCATTCAATGCACGAACTTTGCTTACAAAAACAAAAATTTCATCCTCAATTCCCGCAGAGTGGCCGTCTTAACGATTGGGCTGCGTAGGAAGGGCGACGAATATTTGTTTTTCCGCCGTTGTCAAGCCTGATTTTTTACTGGCGTCTAATCACAGTCCTCTGCCCGTCATGTTTCGCCCTCCGGCAGCGCTCCATCCTAATACACAGCTACATTCTGAGTAGTAGTTCATTCGGGAGGGGATAAAGATCTGAACAACTCCATGACATCAAGCGTGCCAGACTTGTTCATCCATCAGTTTGAGCCTCATCGACAACTTTGAAATGCTTAACATTTTAGCTGCACACCAGTCCGTGCTGCAGCTGTTTCGTCTGCGCCCGTGTGACGTCACCACCTTTTCGACATTTCGCCTCAACACAGTCGACTAAATTGATCAACGATGGGCCGAGCTGAAGTGAGGAGAGGCAAGCTAACACAGCGGCAATGGGTCAAACGCTGTGAATAAGGGCAGCTCGGGTTCGATCCCGGCCGCGGGGGTGGAATTTCGATGGAGGCGAAATTCTAGAGGCCCGTCTACTGTGCGATGTCAGTGCACGTAAAAGAACCCCAGGTGGTCGAAATTTCCGGAGCCCTTCACTACGGCGTCTCTCATAGCCTGAGTCACTTTTGGACGTTAAACGCCCATAAACTAAACTAAACTAGACGAAGCTGGAGGCTTGCTCACCTCTGGCTGGACCTAAGACTACAGCTACGTCTGGAAGACAGCGGCGTCACTTAAGCTCTCTGATCACGGCTGGGTCACGGCCGTTTTTCTCAGTCATGTCTACATCATCATCTGGACTTTTGTCTGCGCCTTGTCTACTCACACGCCAGCAAGTAGCGCGACCAGTTTCGGTTGATTCGTTCCAGTCGCTCGCGACTTGGCTGTGATACCGCAAGCTTAACGAATCGATGAAAACCTGTCGCGCGACGTCTGCAACCCGGTGATGTGAACATGCCTTTATATGGACTGAAGGTTTGCAGGTTTTCGTTCTTTTGACGTCATCAATCAAATGGTAAGCTCCATACTTTGGCCACCACCGGAGGAAGCGGCCATCTCCAAGCACATTCCTCTTCGCTTGCCCACTGCATGGGCGTTGCCCTCCGTGTGGGAAAACGCATTGTCCCCTTCTCCCAATTAACGGGTTGTTTTGTCCGGAAGAACTCGCTAATGTATCACAAAGAGGAAAAAGTGGTTTGTGCTTACTCTCAATACGGCGTTCTTTCTTTAGCCCTGCCCACCGTGCTCCCTGTTCCTCTTCCCTTTGTCGGAACAATTAGGCGCTGTGCAAATGGGACATTGCGGTGCGCACCGACGCTATTTACGAGCGGCCCAAGGCCACTACAGTGCTCGATTATAAATGCGCTTTTGCATGAATTTCCGCTTAGTGAAAAGGCAGGGCTAAGATCATCTGATTTCACTTTAGCGTTGAAAGTGGCCAGTGGCTTGTTCTACTTAGGGGCCTCGATGTTTTCCTCCGCGCCTGCTGTATCTGATGGATTCAAAAATTCGCTTTGATATCTGTCCTCGGCTGGTTCTCCTGGAGACACCAACTGCTAACCTCTCCAGGCCTACGTCACCAGCGGAGGTGTGGCTGCTCTGGTGGGCAACACATGCAGCTGCTGGTAGCGTGACGTGGTAGGTGCACACCTGCCGAGGCGACGCCAATCGCGAGAGGAAAGGCGGCGGGGCAACGCAAAATCGGTGACTTCGCACATCAGGCCGTGCCTCATGACGTCACGTCGTTCACAACAGGGCTACCGACGGCGCTGGCCACTAGGAATGCGGCATGGAGCCGGTGGTTGTTCTGGCGGAATGCGTTTCGTGAAACGCGGAGGCGCTTCACTCTGTCCACATCGCATTAGATTCATACTATTATTAGCCTGCACAGTTCTCGTAAGCTTCTTCGCAGGACATAGTGCCGCTGTACCATCTGCCTGATCAGGCTTGACAAAACTTTATGAAACATGGAAGGAAAATCTGGCCTCAGATATATTTTCTGCCGAGAACTTGGTGGTCATTCGACACGAAAGCAAGTTCACAAGGTAGCCAGTCGTAATGAGCTACTCTCGAGACTGATCACAAAATATGTAAGCGATTATGAATATGTAACGCCGTGTGCGGTTCTTAGGGCGTTGTCGTTTGGCGGTACACGTGCCCTCGTTACGTCAGCCTTCTCTTAACTCGCAAGGCCGCCGGCAGAACGGTTGCGAAGTCTGAGTAGAGAGATGTCTGGTAGCAGGCGGTCGGGAAGTACCGTCGGGCGTGGTCGAGACTGGGCGCATTTCCTTACGAGGCTAAAACGGTTTCCTCCGAGGAAACACCGAAGAGGCGGTTGTCCACTCCGGTTCCCGTTAAATCTGCCCGTAATGTAGATGCGCTTCGAGTTCAATGCTACCGTCTCATAACTACTGCAAAGGAATTTTGGAAGTTCAAACAGAAGGAAACCAGATTCATTTTCCAAACTTACTCATCCTGGCACCCCGCACGAGAGATAGTAAAACGGGAAAGTTCTAGAAAGCCAGAAAAAGGTGCTTGATCAAGCAGAAGCAGCTATAAGAGGTACATTTTTTATTGCCAAAATTTTTTTTTAATTTTGTGATCTTGGTACCGCGCACGCAAGTGATATCAATATATCAAAAAATAACTGCGCATAGTCTCAGGGCTTATCACATTGACGAAGAGGGATCTATCAATCAACATCTTTTGCTGTGATATACTCTCGCTACATTGTTCAAGGAAATATGTTTAATTAGGTAAACGAGATCAGTCAGTCTGTTTTGCGTTATTGGCACTCTACAGTCGGAGTGCTTAAATCATTAATCCGACATTAGCGCAAGCAGTCCCCTGGGCGGCTGCCATGTAAGGAGGAAGCTATGACATGGAATGCGCAACCTGAGGGTGGTTCCCTGGCTAAACCAAAGCTGCAACAGCTATCACTGATTCACTGGTTTTTTTGTCCTTTATTTGCGTGACAGAACATACTTCGGCAGCTAACATATAACAAAATTCACTTAGTCTTACCTCATTAAAATGCTAGACCTATATTTAAAGTTTGGTACATCCTGGCTAGAGATGATCGCGATGGTTCTGAACACGCACCGTTAGGCACACGCGCCAGAGAAGCCGGCTCGATAAAGCCCCCCCCCCCCCCCCCCCCCCCCGCAGCTGGAGTGTTTTTCTGCCTCGTCTGAGGCTGCTCTGAGCAAGCGCGCTGCAAGTGGGGGAGAGCGCACGGCGCCGCTACGCAGGGGAAAATACTTGCCAAGAGTCCATAGAAGGCGGCCATCGTCAGCAGGTCCTGGCGCGTATAACCCCGCCTGGAAAAAAGGAAGCAAATGCCGCCCTTGAGGCGCCCACCACGTACGGGCCACACGACACAATCGCCGCATGCGAGTGACGGGAGGGCTGGGCGACGAGTCGCAACCTTGCAGCGCCAAGTAAAAAAAAAGGGGGGGGGGGAAGCAAATTATTGATCCAAGGGGGAGACCGAACTCAAGTTTCTGAGAATTTGCAAAGTGTTATTATGAACATAAAAATGAGCCGTCCATCACCATAGAGACCGGTGCTGAGTTCCTACATCCAGCGATATGCAAACACCTGCAAACTGCCTCACGAATAGAGTGAAAAATATACGCGCAACGGGAATATCTCGAATCAGTGAAGGAATCGCTGGCGGGCTTGCAGTGCATTCGCGCGCTTGTTTTCGCAGCGCCATCGTTCGCCCTTTCTATACGATTTGCGGATTGAGCGGCTCTCTCCCGCCGTCAGGCTTAGTTTCCTCATTCGTAAACTGTGGAGCAAGAAAGACTTTGGAACAGCACGGTGGTGCTCACCTGTAGCGTTGCTCTTCGGGGCGGGCGCTTTACGAGCCACGTAATTGGTGGGATAGTCTAGCGCGCGCCGTTATTGCTAAAGTCGGGTTACGACCTCGAAAAAGATATTTCCTAAAGAGACATCGCTCCGACTGAGCCTTCTTTGAGTACATTTGTGAACACTTCCCGCCATCGTTTGCCTATGATGTTGTGGTGCCGTTTGACAGGCGCCGCGCAGAGGTAAGGAAAAAGTGAGGTTGGGGATTTAGGAGAAGACGGATCGTAAGAACGCCACTCGCAGAAGACGCAGGCGCTCACCAGAGAGGGCGGCCACCAGGCAAGCCAGCAGCGCCAGCGTCGAGGGAACCCCGGGCGCCGTGCCTGCGAAGCAGATGCGCGGAGGACTTGTATAAACGGCAGCCAAGAAAGCCCGGCAGCTTGACGTCGACGATCGTGGTGCAGGGGCGAATTTGTGGGCAACGCTTAGAGGGGCGAAGCCGCCGCTGTCAAGGTGTGACCATGCGAATTTCATTAAGGAGATCTCTGCGTAGGCTTTCGCATATGCCCCACAGGGGAAAAGAACTTCAGGGCCCCTTTTGTCATAGCACGCGGCACACGTCAAGAGCAGTTTTATTTCGCGAGGCGACCGCTTCAACGCAACGTCAGTGCGAGTGCACGTACTACACGTAACAAGCAGACATGCGACGATACCTTGCCACTGCAACTTGGTCGGAAGTAACTATGGTAAGGACAAGCGCTGGCTGGCCCGCCGCGGCGGAGCGCACCTTGAGGCCTGTCGAGTTCCATCCGACGTTTGTTATGGGCATACACGCTGAGCAAATCTGCGTTGCCGCGTCAGCGAAAGCCTGCTGCTGAAACGGAGAGCTGTGCATCTATACGACGCAGAACTCTTGGACCTTGATGCACGCGGTGGTAATGCACGAGGCTGTTCAAGCGTCGAAGGCCCTTGGTTCCCAGCTGCCTCGGCGGCGCCAGCGAACGGAGCACGCAACACCGCGGGGCCCATGGTTGTTTTTTGGTAACATGTGTGTACTTATAAAATAAAGAATTGGAGAAGTCAACCTTGTCGGTAAGTGCATACCAGCAGATGCCGGGGCCACCGACGACGGGTTGTGGACGGGCAGCTTTTCGGCAACCGTGCTGTCGATTGTGATGTCAGCGAAGCTCACTACCGCTTGCGTGCAGAACACCGAGAACCAGCGGTACTCATTCCAATGGTGACCGTCGGGGAGCCGCAGAGTGACGTCTTTTCTGTCGTAGCGGCCGAGCTTGGTGTCCCTGCGAGGAACGCGATCGGGACAGTGACTCATTTCGAACGCAAACGAGCGTAACAGAAGTGGACGTCGTTCTCGGATTCCATTTTGCGAGCAAGAAAAAAAAAATTCCCCCGTGCAGAGCAGGCAGGCGATCTCAAAACGAAGGCAACTGCATCCAATCCTTGCTCAGAATAAAAATGGCAAGAATGTTTACTGCGTTCGAATCAGTGCGAAAACACGGATTAGTGCCACGTGCAAGACGACGACGAGCGTGCAG
This sequence comes from Amblyomma americanum, assembly GCF_052857255.1. Taxonomy (NCBI): domain Eukaryota; kingdom Metazoa; phylum Arthropoda; class Arachnida; order Ixodida; family Ixodidae; genus Amblyomma; species Amblyomma americanum. The sequence goes on along the minus strand of NC_135497.1, from coordinate 30,103,907 downwards.
TGCTGCGGGATGGAGCGCTCGCGCCTCTCGGACACAGAGTCGGCAAGAGACGATTTTTCTGGGCTCTGAACCTCCGGACTGTAGTGCCTTCGCATTAAAATCGACTCCGGCAGCGAAAGACGCCATCGTACTATCGAGGTCAAAGGACTCCGTGATCGTCGTCTGTACAGACGTTTCCAACGAGGGCTCGATGGAAAGGCCTCATGGATACGGGATTAGTATATACAGATGTACTGCATTTCAGGCCTTTTGTAGCGTAAACGGCAAGGTGGCGTCCTTGTCGTTGGAACGCAATGGTCAGTCGACGCAGGCAGTCTTTAATTTGTCTTCAGTGTGGCGCAAAATTTGACGCCTTCTCTTTCACCGCGACTGCCAGCAAGGGATCAACTTGGTTTGTGCGCAGAACATGCAGCGCTGCGAGACAGCGCCGTGAATTTCTGTTCGGGTCGCGCCATGTACGGAACATGCATTACAACGCAACGCCCCGCGCACGGGCGTTGGGCGGGCGAGTATATGAAGTTACCGGGCGCCACATACTTGCCATTCTCGTCCAGAAGCTTGGTCAGCTCTTGGGGCCTGGCGTTAACGGTCGGGGCCACCACGAAGAAGCCGGCTGCGAAGACAAAGTTCGCGCGCATACGCGGTTGAGCACGCTTCGCAGCCGCTGTCACTTGAGCGATCAATGCGGCGCTTGCACTAATTGGAAAATAGTGTATGCTCCGTGGGCCGCTAGTTTCGGAGCTCGTGTGTCGCTGTGGGACCTATGTTTTTTTTATGTTGACGCACCGCGTTTCATCGTCCATACCGTCGCTTAGAAAGCCCAAGGCGTTTCATTTCCCATTTAGAAATTAAATAGCGGTCGATTTGCGTAGTTAGACCACATGCGAATTAGGCGCGCTACCACTGTGTGGCCACTGCTTTGCGTTGTTTATCTTGATTTCCCACTGTTTATGGTGGTTATGCTTTGTTGTGCATGATAGTGTTATCTAATTAAAGTGGTACATCAAATGTATTCTGTGTGTTGTGTTTGAATGGCATGGATGAGCATACATGACACAATGTTTATTACAGTCGTTCTATGCATGCATATCAGTCACGTCTCCCGTTCTGCAGAAAGTCAGGCGTCGTCGGCGGATTTCTAAACGGAAATGCAAGTGGCCCACCTGCAATCTGTCAGCTATATACGCGCCTGGTGATTCAGGGAAGACTAGGTAATTTCCGAAAATAGGCTAAGGTAAAAACATGGTATTTATGGCATAGTATTACTAATGTTGGCGGACACCACAAAACGGGCATATTGTCTTAAATATAGCAAGCTCGTTAACTAATTACTGAAAAATAACTTTTCAACTATCATAGTTAGGCAACTGATTTCAAGAGATTTATAACCGGTCGTTATTAGTAGTCATAACAGTTTTTACAATTTCGAAAACGCGATTATCCTCATCACTGTGCCCCAACAAATGTTGGTTACACCGTGCCAAAGTACGTGCGTTTTCAAATAGCATGCAGCCAAAGCAGCCTCTCGAGTGCACGTAGCTAGTCGAAAAATCCAAGTTTTTGTCGGGCCATAGCGCCAGAGGTAATAGAGTTTTCGATATGGTAAAAACTAATACAGCTTTTACTAACGACCGGCTATGAATATCTCATTGAAACTAGGTGCCTAACTCTAATAGTTAACTAAATTTAAAAAAAAACAATATTTTAACCAATTTCTGCTTAAGACGATTCACTGGTTTTCTGATGTCCGTCACCACTGATACTACTATTCCGCAAAAGATATATTTTTACCTCAAAGAGCGTACTTTTCGAATTTACTTAGTGTTCCCTGAAACACTTCGGTTTGGTTTATGGAGGTTTAACGTCCCATAGCGACTCAGGCTATGAGAGACGCCGTAGTAAAGGGCTCCGAGAATTTTGACCACCTGGGGTTCTTTAACGTGCACGGACATCCCACAGTACACGGGCCTCTAGAAACAATAAATTTTATATATATATATATATATATATATATATATATATATATATATATAAACTGTAGTGTGGTAATCTTCATCGATATAACCACTGACATGCGTCGCGTGCTGCCGCTCTCAAGGACGAAGAAGTTGTTCGCTGCCTTGCTCTTTCGCCACGCCTGACGCTTCGCTGCGAGTCTCCCCTGAGCGGCTGGAATCATCTGGGTTCACCGAATAAACACACCCCTACAATTGGTGCAGGAGGTGCGGGGTACGTTCCCGTCCACCCTGGAACTAAGAAGCCGCACGTTACCCTCTGCTTCCAGCATGCCGGATGACACTGCCACGACATCGTCGCCCCTCCCAACCACCGTGCTGTGTTCTGGAGCTCTACGGCAGCGTGATCCGTGCTTCTTCAGTGGCACAGCCGACCAGGACGTCGACGATTGGTTGGCGGCATATGAGCGCGTCAGTAGCTACAACAGATGGGACGACGCTATCAAGCTAAGCAATGTAATCTTTTATCTGACTGACGTGGCGAACCTCTGGTTTCGCAACCATGAGGCAGACCTGCCATCTTGGTCTGCATTTAAAAAGAATTTTGCAGAAGTGTTCGGCCGCCCTGCAGTTCGCAAGCTCCGGGCAGAACAACGCTTGCGTGAGCGCACTCAGCAAGTCGATGAGTCGTTCACTAGTTATATAGAGGACATCGTGGACCTATGCAAGCGTGTCGATCCGCTAATGACTGAAGCGGATAAGATCGAGAACATCATGAAAGGCATCTCTGACGATGCGTGCCAAATGCTCTGGGTAAAAAATCCTGCCACGGTGAGTGACGTGATCAAGCTTTGCCAGAGCTACGACGTGCTTCGTAAGAAGCGCGCTTCTACCCGGCGGTCCGGTGTTAGAGACGACGCCATCTCTACACTTGCGCTGGGCGGTACCCCATCAGAGGACAGCCCTTTACTTCAGCAAATCAAAGCCTTCGTTCGAGAAGAGGTCGCCCGCCAGCTATCGCTGGTCCCTCAGTTACAGGATAGTGGCCGCCTTGTTCCTGACATGGCTCCGTCTTTGGCCCCTACCATACGGCGTGCCGTTCAAGATCACATCGCTGACGTTCTTCCTCCCAGCTCCATGCTCCCGCCCAGCCCTGTGCTGCCGCCCAGCCCCGTGCCAGCGCAAGTAACGGCACCACTGACTTACGCCCAAGTTGCGGCCAGGCCGCTCATGCCATCAGCATCTCTTTCCTACCAGGCCGCTCCTTCCAACCTTCCTTCGCCTTTGCCTGGGTCTGCATTCCATGTCCCTATTCCAAGGGTACGCCAACGCCCTACGAACCCTTGGCGTACCGCGGACAACCGACCAATCTGCTACTCTTGCGGGCTGCCGGGCCATGTCGCACGCCTTTGCCGCCAACGCCTTCCACCTTCTCGACCTGAACTATGGAACTACTCCTACAATACAGACCAGCCCTCGCCGAGAAATCCGCCCAGTTCCGAATTTGTATCTCGTGACAATCAAACGTACACAGCT